>NC_089580.1:101215327-101555196 GCF_019320115.1 Miscanthus floridulus | reverse complement strand
TTAAGAATAATATTTACTGGATGTCTAGAACTTCAAATATACATTTATGAAGTTACTATCAGATCTCATCCTAGTTTGTGCAGATCTTCTTGTTTGTAATTTTCAACCTTTTTAACCTTTGAATCAGCTCTAGGTGTAAATAACAAAGTTGTAGACAATTTCTTTAGCTTTCTAAAAAGTCTAGGATCACCTTCATTGGATGCTAGGATCTTTGTTTATGACTAAAACAATTGACTATTGTGATGCTATCCAGGAACTGCATGTGTAGGTTGATTGCTTTAGCTTGCCCTGGTTGGTTAAACATGTTAAGTTGACATCGATTGATGAATACTTGACATGGCTACAGGCAAGTAGTTTGGGTGCCTTGCTTGATGTGCTTGCCATCTCCTATGTTATGCTTGAGTGATGATTAAGTTAAATAGCTCTAGGCGCTTACATTGGGTTGGTGTACTTTTATGAATGCTTTACGTGTTGCACTTCCATGCATTCATAGGTATGCATTGTTGCACCTCATTTAGGTATGCTAGATGCACCACATGAAGGATGTGATGTTGGAGCCAAACCCAAAGATGGAGTTTGGTGAATCCATCTAGAAGACAGAAGGACTAAGCAAGTACCGAGATGGCAGATGCTCACCAAGCGAGTGTCATCTAACAAACACTGACCTAATGTTGGATCCTAGGCAAGTCTGAGAGCATTCTAAGCCTCCTATGTTTTTATAAATATCACTTGAGTCCTATATGTTTGATGCATTAGGTTATAAGAGTTGGTTGGAAACACTTGATGCATAGAACTACCTTGTCTAGAAATATACCTTGAACCCTATGTAGGTCCAAGATCGAATGTATGCTTAACAATGCTTAGACTGGTAGAAGTCAGATGATTTCCTATCACCTATGAGATATAGCTGAATGGAGACTAGACGGGATCAAGGGATTGAGAGGCAGTAGGACATGGAGGTCTTGTTTGCATGTTTTATCTCGTTTGTGTTGATTAAGGACCATACTGTTGTTGGACCTTCTGTTGAGATTAAATGGATGCCTCTCACTTAGCTGGCCAGATAACTCATTCCAATCACGAAGCTGAGTATCTCAACTCAGGCTAGGCCCTGTTCTATAAAAGTGCGCACTCTAGATGGTAGTAAGGATGTGTGGGGAGCCATACGTGAGCCCAAGGGCAAGCCAGTCCTAAATGTCCTAGCAGCTGGTTGTCCCTGATTATGCGGCGCTGGGCAAACACGAGAAATGTGGACCTGAGTTGTACCAAAGGTGACATAAGTCTACCATGGCTGGTAGACCTAGGTTTGTGTTAGAAATAAATTCCTAGCTGGTTGAAATCGATTTGAATCGCTGTCTTTCTCGGACAGTGAGAAACTTGGCTAGCTCCAACATCATAGTAATTGGATTATGGAATGATGGTTATGGTGAACTTGGAACTTTTACACCAGCTATGGTTACTATTGTTATGCTACTAAATGATATACCACATGTTTGGCATAGGTTAGTTGCTAATATAGAGATGAATAGCTATAATTAACTTGAGGACCGAATTATAAAATGTCTAGCTAAATTAGTGGCTTTTTATCCAAAATGTTGTTAAGCTAACTCCACTTATAAAGCCTTGCATTATCCTTGGTGTCACTTTATTTTTGGTTTATGACGGGTAAGTCTAGCTGAGTACATTCGAGTAATTAGGGTTTATCCCACCATGTTGCAGGTGAAGTTCTTGGCCTACAAAAGATGATGGCTCACCGCCGATGGGCTTGGTGACTCTATACTTATTTCTCATCTATATGCTTTTATCAGAGGATGTCACTTATGCTAGCAATGTATTTGAAACTTATATTAATGTAATCATTTGAAAGTTATGTTGTTTTCCTTTAACCAGTTTTGAAACCCAAACTTGTACTATTATTTGTGAATCCATTTGTAATATTATTTCTGCTGCAAACTCTATGTATGTGATGTGTATTTGCTTAATCACGTGATCTTGGTTGTGAAGTTGATTTACCGAGGTCCTTCGTGACACTCGATGGACTATCGAGTTTATATAAGTGAGAGTATGTGCATGTCAACATGTTTAATGGGGACAACCATACTTGATCTTGTATAAATTAGGCAGTTCTATAAAAGTGGGGGTCCTCCCCCAAGCTAGCTCGATGCCAGGTGATGATTCTGAGGTAAGTTTTTTGTTTAGTATATCAACTAATGTTTGTACTTAGTAATTTTGGGTACAATGATCAAGCTGGATACTATGTCTCGTTTGATCTAGGTAGACTGATTAACCTAAGCCCCACGCTTAATTTAAAAAGTCTATGGAAGCATGATCTATCAATAACCATACCACCAAACCAAAAAATACTTTTTGCAAAACATCAGAAGATAGCTAAGATTTATTTAACAAAGATGACAGGTAAACCTTTAGGTGGATTCCCTGTTTTATTATATATATGGTTTACCAAAAATTTATGTTGTTCGTTCAACTAATGTCTATACTAGCAGTTTCTGGTTCAACGATCAAAATAGACATTTGATAGGGTAGGCTAATTAACCTAAGCTCCATGCTTAATTTAAAAAGCCTATGAAAATGTGATTGCACAAAAATCACACCCAAACTAGAGCATACTTCATGTAGAACATGGACGATAACTAAAATTCAAAGGTAATTTAAAGTCAAATCTTTATATATGCATTTTATTCTATTTTGAACCTATTAATGCATAAACTAGGAATTCTAAGTTTCGTATAAGATAACTAACAATTTACCTTTGGCAAGGACTCACCTTTTAAAGTCCAATGAGTAGGACTCTTCTCTGTTCATTTCTTGCTTGTTGATGGGGCACCCAATGTGACAGAACCACTCAATTTATACAAGATCAAGTATGGCTATCCCCGCTAACACGTTGATACGCACATACTTTCACTTATATAAACCTGGTAGTCCGCTAAGTGTCCCGAAAGACCTCGGTAAATCCACATCACAACCAAGATCACATGATTAAGCAAGCACACATAACATACACAGAGTTGCAGTAGAAATAATATTACAAATGAGTTCACAATTAATAGTACAAGTTTGGGGTTTCAAAATTGATTAGTGAAAACAACATAGCTTTCAAATGATTACATTAACATAAGTTTCAATACATTGCTAGCATAAGTGACATCCTTAGATAAAAGCATATAGATGAGATATAACATAGAGTCACCGAGCCCACTAGTGGTTAGCCACCATCTTCAGCAGGCCAAAACCTTACCTGCAACATGGTGGGATAAACCCTGAGTACTCAAATGTACTCAGCTAGACTTACCCATCATAAACTAGAAATAAAATTGACTCCAAGGAGTATGCAAGGCTTTATAAGTGGAGGTAGCTTGACAAGATTTTGCATAAAAAGCGATTAACTTAGTTATACAATTATAATTCTATTATCAAGTTATTTATAACTATCCATCTCTAAATTAGCAACTATCCTGTGTCAAACATGTGGTATATCATTTTAAGAACATACAATAGTAGCCATAGCAGGTATTGTAATTCCATGTTTATCTGAACCATCATATTCCATAATTACCTTTACTACGATGTGGTGCTAGCCAAGTTTCTCACTATCCGGGAGAGACGGCGATTTGAATTGATTTCAACCAACTAGGAATTTATTCCTAACACAAACCCAGACATACCTATGCCAAGGTAGTCTTAGGTCACCTTTGGTACAACTCAAGTACATATTTCACGGGTTCGCCCAGCGCCGCACAATCAGGGACAATCAAATACCAGGACGTTCAGGCCTAGCCTACCCTTGGGCCCAGTCTGGCTCCTCGCACATCCTTACTACCATCTAGAGTGCGCACTCTTATAGAGCGAGGCCCAGCCTAAGTTGAGGTACTCAGCTTCGCAGACAGAACGAGTTATCTGGCCAGCTAAGTGATAGGCATGCGTTCAATCTTGTTAGAAGGACCAACAACGGTACGGTCCTTAATCGGCACAGACGGAATCACATGAGTCAACCTACCATAGACTCTGCTCAGCCTCGATTTACATTACCCCCATGGTTCTTTTCCATGATAGCAAATATAGCCAACCATGCTTCGGTATCCACCTATATCTCGTAGGTGACAGGAAATCACCCGACTTGTATCGGTCTAAGCATGGCTAAGCATATGTTCGATCCTAGACCTACACAGGGTTAAAGGTGTATATATCTAGACAAGGTAGTTCCATGCATCAAGTGTTTCCAGACAACTCCTATAACCTAATGCATCAATCATAAAGGATTCAAGTATTATTTTGTAAACACTAGGAGACTTAGAATGCTCCGAGGCTTGCCTAGAATCCAACATAAGTCAATTTAGTTAGCTTGCACCGTCTTGGTGACATCTCTAGTCCTAGCATTTGCTTAGTCCTTCCATCTTCGGGATAGATCCACCAAACCCAATCTTCGAGTTTGGCGCCACATCACATCCTTCATGTGGTTCATCTAGCATACCTAAATGAGATGCAAGATGCATGTGTATGAATGTGATGAATGGTAACACAAGATGCATCACATAAGCATTCAAGACAAACACAAGATTATGCAAGACATAGACACCAATAGCTATTTAACTAACATCACACAACTAACTATAGAGAGCAAGCACATCAAGCATGACACAAGTTTAACAAGGTCACAAGTATCATAACTTGACCATCAACAAGGGCATAAGCCACACTTAGCAACAC
This sequence comes from Miscanthus floridulus, assembly GCF_019320115.1. NCBI lineage: Eukaryota > Viridiplantae > Streptophyta > Magnoliopsida > Poales > Poaceae > Miscanthus > Miscanthus floridulus. The sequence goes on along the minus strand of NC_089580.1, from coordinate 101,550,471 downwards.
ATGGAGTAAACAACCACAACTAGCATATGTCTATTTCTGGACTAGAAACAATAGCTTCATGTTTGGATCATAACTAGAGTGATACAAATCCAATAGCCATGCAACAAGACATTATAGAAAGCTTATGAAATTTTCTAGAATTCATCTTTAATCATCTTAGCTTGATTCTCAAGTTAACTAAGTCAAATATACCCATTTACAGAAACTGGTCCACAATTGACAGAGAGCAGCCATTTCTGAAACCTAACTTTAAACAGACATAACTCACAAACCGCAAGGCCAAATACCACCAAATTTTAACAGCAGCTAGATACATGAATTATCTACAACTTTGTTATTAACAAGTTTCCCGGAAAACATCAATATCATGATGTAATCCAAATAGTTCCAAAAACTATCCCGAAACAACAATTGCAAGAAAATAATTATTAGCTCAGGTTTCAAACATGCACCTAGGTAAAACCATTGCCACCAACATGTTCCATATATCAAATGAACCCAGAAAACATAGTGTCCACCACCAAATAAATTCATTCAATACATTTCTTAATTTACCTGAATAATAAGTAGAATTAAAGAACATATAACAAAGGTGCACAGTAAAATCTACAAAAATTACAGTAGCTTCGACATACTATCAATAGACTACTGTACAAATTTCAGGCCATTTGAACACGTATAGCAACCTCTAAGGAAAAATACCAAATGCTAATGCAAGAAATCATGTGAGAGCAAGATAAACCAATAACTCACTAATACAACAACCAATGACCATGAAAATTTTATCACATATCAAACATCACATGAGTAGCATGCCATAAAAATTTCACTTCATTTGGAGCCCTACATCTGCAGTTATGAAAAAGGACAAATACAACTAGCATTAAAACTCTAACTGCACAAATCCATTTTTACAGCTAAAACTTTAAACTAAAACATGCCATATTATAGATCTATTGCATAGGAAATTTCACAAGGATTCCAAAAAGTCTCCATTTGTTATTTTACGATTTTCTATGATTTTGTACGAATTATCAAAGTTCAGCCAATTTCAAAGCAAACAGGTCCAAAAGGCACTATTCACATGAGTCTGCGGTTCACAGAAAGGCCCCTCCCTATTCTCGAATTTGAAACCGAGGTCCCTGATCATGATTTTTGAAGGGGCTATGCAGGAGCTCGTCATTTGCCATCCGGAGGAGGCTCGCCGATGACGGGGGAAGTGGCGGCGGAGCACGAGCAGGGCCACGCGCACTCGCTGGTGGCCTCGGCTCGGCCCGAGGTGGAGTGTGGAGCCCCAGCCACATGCACTAGCGGCCTAGGCCAAGTGGCTCCGCGGTGAGGGTGCGTCGGCGATGAGTGGCTTCAGGCGAGGGGTACGGGGGTTGTGGCGCGAGGTGAGGGAGGTGGTGTTGCTGTCAATTTGGGTGGAGGGAGGCTGGAGATGAAGGAACAACGGTAGCCATGGAGCTAGCATGACCAGCCATGGCGGCGGCGGTGGAGGAGCTAGCCGACGTTGGCGGACGGTGGCCGGTAGTGGTGGGGAGCACCAAGGAAAGCGTATGCACAAATAGGAGCCCACAGCTCAGCTCGCGATGGTCTGAGGCCGGCTGGCCATGGATGCGGGCGGTGGCCAGCTCGGCCGGCAATGGCGGCGACGGTCGCGCCCGCAAGCAGCAGCAGTGCGAGAGGGAAAGTGAAAGGGAGGGCCAGAGTGAGTGAAGGGGAATGTGCTCAGCTCTCCGCATCGATGCAAGGGTGCAGGGACATGTGGCAGCAAGGTGGGGTGCTTAGCTTGGGCATGGAGGACACGTCTAGGACACGCGTCACCCTATGAGGCAAAACTCTGAATAGGTGGTGGGCGATAGTGAGGGTGCGGTGGGGAGCCAATTTGTGCAGCTTCCGGTCCGAATCAGAAATTGGGCCAAAATGAAGTTTGTTCACCCCGGCATGCTCTATATTTCTTATTTAAGTTGCCAAGTCATTAGAGCTCTAGATCAACGGATAATTAGTGTCTAATTAGTATGTGTCAATGCATTGACAGCGATTACCAAACTCCAAAAATCGATTGTCAAGACAAGGTCCCATGAGTGCCCTGTTTTTGCATGCTCTTCTTCCCAATGTATGCTCCAACTTTTATTTTGGGATCAAGTCAAGTTGCTTAATGAAATTTGGAGAACACGAGACGCCAATGCCGATGTCGATGAATTTCTAGACTTAAAATGTTTCTAAGTGCTGAAATCAGCAGCAGGTTCCAACTTTGAGCCACTGCTAGACTTGGTTCCGAGCCGATCCATGGTATACTCCAAAAACAAAGTTTCTTTTACATAACATGAGATTCAACTTTTATTTAATGTCCAACTTTAAAACAGGTGCAGAAGCTATAGTTCTACTTTGACCAAAGTAGGATCACGATAAAGCTTAAATTATCCTTTGTGATCCATTGGAGCATTTTCTTGGCATTTACTCAACATGAACCTTTCATGACTTTTGTTGTAGAGTTCATCTAGAGTCATTTGGAAAAGGTAGCAAGGTTTGTTTGATGACCTATAATTCCATTCATTTAATAAAGCAATCCAAGAAAGATTATAACTTATCATTTCATGTCACTTCTTGATTCCAAAGTTCATGAAACTTTTCCACTGGTCTAGGTGGATGCATGTTGATGTAATGTACATGGAATGAGCATATTTAACCTTACTCTTGCATAATCTTAACAAGGATCCATATGTAAGCAAGGTGCGTTGTCCAAGTTTAAGTTGGAGCTCACTCTTGTAGATTTGATCTTAACACCTTCATCACCATTTAACATGTCATGTTTGAGCTCAAACCCATTACTTAACTAGTGACAAACACCTGGGGTGTTACACCCAATCCCGGAGAAGTGGATGTGGAAGGTTGCTCCTTCTTTGGCCTCCACACCATTTTATTTGTTCTTGGTGGTGTGGTGGACTTTAGAGCTTCTTCTTTTGGTTTCCACACCAATTTGTTTTTCTTTAGTGGTGTGGAATCAGCTTTCGGTGTCTTTGCTTTTGTCATTTGTTTGATTTTCTTCTGCTCTAGCTTCTTTTTGATTTCTTTGTTCTTTTTTTCACAAGGCTATCCACCAATTGAGGTTGGATTTGAACCTCACTTAGGCATTATGGGTTAGGCCCGTACTTGATGTGGATCATGGAGCATTGCTCCTACCTAGGCCTAAAGGTGAGCTTTTCTTAATTACCATTGATACTGAAGTAGATTTCTCCAGCTCCAACATCAATTTGAGATCCTATAGTGCTCAAGAAGGGTCGCCCAAGGATGAGGGGTGATTCTTTCGCAACTTCCACATCGAGCACTACAAAGTCGATAGGGACGAAGCAACCTTGAATTTTCATTGAAATATCTTTGGCTATCCCTATCAGGTAGTGAACCATCAAATCAGCTAGTTGGAGCATCATCGGTGTGGTAGAACCATTGGAGCACGATAAAGCTTAAATTATCCTTTGTGATCCATTAGAGCATTTTCTTGGCATTTGCTCAACATGAACCTTTCATGACTTTTGTTGTAGAGTTCATCTAGAGTCATTTGGAAAAGGTAGCAAGGTTTGTTTGATGACCTATAATTCCATTCATTTAATAAAGCAATACAAGAAAGATTATAACTTATCATTTCATGTTACTTCTTGATCCCAAAGTTCATGAAACTTTTCCACTGGTCTAGGTGGATGCATGTTGATGTAATGTACATGGAATGAGCATATTTAACCTTACTCTTGCATAATCTTAACAAGGATCCATATGTAAGCAAGGTGCGTTGTCCAAGTTTAAGTTGGAGCTCACTCTTGTAGATTTGATCTTAACACCTTCATCACCATTTAACATGTCATGTTTGAGCTCAAACCCATTGCTTAACTAGTGACAAACACCTGGGGTGTTACACCCAATCCCGAAGAAGTGGATGTGGAAGGTTGCTCCTTCTTCGGCCTCCACACCATTTTCTTTGTTCTTGGTGGTGTGGTGGACTTTAGAGCTTCTTCTTTTGGTTTCCACACCAATTTGTTTTTCTTTAGTGGTGTGGAATCAGCTTTCAGTGCCTTTGCTTTTGTCATTTGTTTGATTTTCTTCTGCTCTAGCTTCTTTTTGATTTCTTTGTTCTTTTTTTCACAAGGCTGTCCACCAATTGAGGTTGGATTTGAACCTCACTTAGGCCTTGTGGGTTAGGCCCGTACTTGATGTGGATCATGGAGCATTGCTCCTACCTAGGCTTGAAGGTGAACTTTTCTTAATTACCATTGATACTGAAGTGGATTTCTCTAGCTCCAACATCAATTTGAGATCCTATAGTGCTCAAGAAGGGTCGCCCAAGGATGAGGGGTGATTCTTTCGCAACTTCCACATCGAGCACTACAAAGTCGATAGGGACGAAGCAACCTTGAATTTTCATTGAAATATCTTTGGCTATCCCTATCAGGTAGCGAACCATCGAATCGGCTAGTTGGAGCATCATCGGTGTGGTAGAACCACCCAAATTATATGGCCCACATGCACATATCATTGGCCTAATGACCTCTGACTATTACACATGAGAGCTAGATAAGTCCAGTAGTTTGTCGGTGTCCTCGGGGAACCCCGAATCATACACATTTTACAACTCATATAGGATCAACATGGAGTTACCACAACATTACAACATTTGTTACAAAAATATTATACATTGAAGTGTGGAAGACTTATAGTATTAATTTACAAAACATGTTGAAGTAAACTTAACTTAAGTTCCAAAAGGTGAGTAGTAGTACAGAAGCAACTTAGTTAAAGCACCTAAGGTTGGAGGTACAACCAGATCTTGTCGAACCCACCAACATGACCTCAACTAGCAATACAAGTCAGAACCTACAACAGGGGTTAACGAACCCTGAGTACTTGAGGGTACTCAACAAGTCTTACCCGACTAAAAGAAAGGACTCCAAGGGTATGCTGGCTTAAAGGAAAGTTTGAAGCAAGAATAACCTTTGTAGAAAAGCTTACTATAAGTGGATCCTTCCTTTCAATATTTTTGTTTCGTATTAAGTCTTTCTCGGTATCTAGTTTGCACCTATTCTAAATCAATCACTTCTGTAATCATCTCATCTCATCTTATCTCATATCCATAAGTAACTATGTTTCTTTGATTAACTAGGATGTAGAGTAGGGAATCGAGTCTTGTTCTCTGAAAAGTAGCGGTGATTCGAATCAATTTGGCGCAGCTAGGGTTTCCTTACCACATGACATAAGCTAGTCCTAGACATACATATATCAACCTTTACTCGAATCCTCCAAAACATGAACCGGTCTGTGCTACCCGAGAGCATAGTATTCCACCTCCCTGCGCCGCTCCTGGCAGATTCATAGGATGTGTACACGCTACTCTCACCATCTCCCATAGCTAGTGTGTAGTTGTCTTTTTCACATAATGGAATAGCCGAGGTATCAGGCTTACTAGAGTATGTGGTCAATACTACCAAGTCTCAACTCATAATAGGTCTACAATGGTATGGTCCTCAATCGACATAGGCGGGATGAGCACAACCAGGCGAACCCGTCTGCCCAAGGACACTTTCCATAACATCAAGTTTCGCCTGGTCTCAATTAAAACATTGTCATACTTATGATATTCTCACAACCCAAAAGCAGAGCTGAGGCAAACCTAATTCTCGTGAATGATGAAATCATCATTCGACTTATATTGAACTCTAAGCATTACTAAGCATTAGAGATATCGACAAACACATATTAGTGGGGTATGACTAAGGATACTTCAATATCAAGGTAATCATGTAGCAATGGTATTTGAACAACTCCTAATTACTTAATGCACATCTCACAAGACTTAAAATGTAATAAAGATTTGTAAATACTAAGGGAGGATTTATGCTCTAGGGCTTGCCTACATTGTAGAGAAGTTTAGATTCCACAAAAAGATCCAGAGGTTAGACTTGGCACCAACACCACTGATGGATGGACCTTCTCCGAACTTGATCAACACGAGTCTTCTCACTCTCATATACACTACACATAATAAATGATGTATGCTTAACATAATGGACTACATGCCATGATGTAGGAAGAGAGACATTCAAGTGCATAACAGAAGTTAAACAAGGTTAAGAAAGTTGAGTGCAACTTTCCTTCACCAAGGAATTAGGGTTATTATTATAAAAGAATTTTTAGTTATTTAACTAACAAGTCAATTAGTTATCATGAAAGGAATTAAAGTTAGCATGGATCAGCAAGAGACTAACATTTTTCTTAAGCCATAACAATTATAAAGAACTTATAAAACTAATCATTTAATTAAGCCCTTTTATTTATTATATAAACAAGTTGATTATAAGCATATCAAGCAAGGAATTAATTTGCCAAGGAACAACAGGGCTTTGGGTGTTTCAAGGTCCATAAACAATATTCAAAATACACCAAAGTCATTTAAGTATTTTCCTAATTAATTTTAACATTTATTAATTAAGGAAAAAGGCATTTAAACACATTTGAATTAATTGACCTATTTAGAATTATCAAAATAGGTCCAAAATTTTTGCAGAGGTAGATATTAACACATAACATTTACACAAAAAGTTTTAGGATTAAATGATTAATATTTTTATTTATAAAAATCATACGTCAAGCATTTTTCTATGAAAAGAGGTAATTTTTAAGCATACTAAAACTACTAAAAAGACTAGTTCATATTTTTACATGGTAGAACATCTCATGACAAAGCTACACAACAAATTTCATAATTTTAGCATGCACCAAAACTTAGTTTTGAGTTTAGCAAAAATTTGCATGAAAAAGCATTTTCTACAAAGAATAAAGTCATTTTCTGGGCAAAACACATTTCTCACCCACCCATTCCATACCCCCTCTCACTAACACACGGGGCCACGATCAAACCAATCCTGCCCACCTTTGACCATGCATACAATAGCGGGTCGACGGCACATCTCGCCAGCGGTGAGCTCTCTAGCGGTAGGGAGGACATCTATGAGACCCCGACAACCTTGCACACATGTCTAGGGTATTGGTTGAATGAATAAGGTCTCATAGCATGCTTGACCATGGCTATGGTAGCATGGCATTAGACATGGTGCTCTGGGGTGGTAGAGGTTCAACCAAGGACTTAGGTGGCACATGGAGCTCAACGCGGTCATGCTTGACTTGATGGTTGAAGCGGAGGCAGAGCAGACACAACTGCTAGTGTCGAGGACAGATGTGTAGCAGAACTGTCCAATTTATAAGAACACAAGTATAATAGTAGCCCGCAAGCAGTTGCACTGTCATACTTGAGCCCATATAAACCTAGTAGTTCGTCGAGAACCATGAAGGGAAATAAACCCTGAGTACAAGAAGGTACTCAGCTAGACTTACCCATCATAAACCAAAAACAAAGGGACTCCAAGGATCATGCAAGGCTTTATAAGTGGAGCTAGCTTGACAACATTTTGCATAAAAAAGCCACTAGTTCAACTATTCCTTTTATAATTCAGTCATCAAGTTAATTATAGCTATTCATCTCTAGATTAGCAACTAACCTATACCAAACATGTGGTATATCATTTAGTAGCATAACAATAATAACCATAGCCGATGTATTAATTCCATGTTCTTCATAACCATCATTCCATAATACACTTACTATGATGTTGGGGCTAGCCAAGTTTCTCACTATCCCGGAGAGATGGTGATTCGAATCGATTTGAACTAGCTGGTAATTTATTCTTAACACAAACCCAAGCAGACCAGATCTACGATCACCTTAGGTCACCTTTGGTACAACTTAGGTCCACATTTCATAGGTTTGATTAGCACCGCACATTCAGGGATGACCAGCTGCCTGGACATTTAGGCCCGGCCTACCCTTGGGCTCACATCTAGCTTCTCGCACATCCTTACTACCATCCAAAGTGTGCACTCTTATAGAATGGGGCCCAGCCTAAGTTGAGCTACTTGGCTTCATAGTCAGAACAAGTTATCCGGCCATCTAAGTGAGAGGCATGCGTTCAATCTCGATAGAAGTGCCAACAACGGTATGGTCCTTAACCGACACAGATGGAATCACATGAGTCAACCTACATATAGACTCCTTTTGGCCTCCAATTACATTACCCAATGGTTTCTATTCCATGATAGCAAATATAGCCAGCCGTGCTTTGGTATCCACCTATATCTCGCAGGTGACATGAAATCACCCGACTTCTACCAGTCTAAGCATGGCTAAGAATATATTCGATCTTGGACCTACATAGGGTTAAAGGTATATATATATGGATAAGGTAGTTCAATGGATCAAGTTTTCCAATCAACTCTTATAACCTAATGCATCAAACATAAAGGACTCAAGTGATATTTTGTAAAACATGGGAGGCTTAAAATGCTTGGGGCTTGCCTTTGATAAAAGAAGTTGGCCTATGGTCTAGGCACTCGGGTAGGTCTTCAAGAGTTTGCTCCTCTCCTTCTGGAGCTATGGCCTAAGGTGCCTCCTATTGTTCCTCTGGCTCTTTGTCGAATTCCAATAGAGTTATCCCCTTGGACGATCCTATATGCATGAGAAGGAAATAAGATATCATGGATGCATATATAATAACATGTATAATATGATATGATATGATGAATGCAACCTCTTAAGTGTTCTCAGCAGCATTGCATTAAGGTGATAACAGGTTACATTTTCTTTTACTAAGTAGGTGCATTTCTCTTCTCTAGTAACTTAAACAAACAATTATGTAAATCATTTTCTAGACTACAAGACAACAGCTAGTTGTTTTGACCATAACTGGAGTTATGCACATCAAAATAATATGGCTATGGACATTCTCCAAAGCTTATGAAATCGTCTACAACTTCATTTTAATCATCTTAAGGTGATTCAATAGTTATCTAGGTCAAATAATTCAATATTTGAGATCTATCCAGAGAACAAGCATTTTAGATAGCAGACTTCTGACCACCATAATTCTCAAACCATAAGGCCAATGACTATGAAAATTTAACACAAGGTAGATAAGTAAGTTATCTACAACTTTGTTATGAACCATATTTATAGAATAGATAATTATCATCATGAAATCTTCACCACAACAGAAACTACACATGTAGTCATCTAGTTGAATTATAAAGCAATAATTAACTAGTTGCCTATAAATAAATACTTATAAGCCTCACTAACAGTATCAATAGATTATATGCATCACACACACCACAGAAAACATCATGGTTAAGCCTAACTAATTTATTTATATTCATTTATTGATTTCCTTAGATAATAAGGTGATTTACATAGTAAATATTTCTAGTGCTCAATAATTTCCGAGACAATTATAGTAGGCTATGCATGACCCTAATAGTCTACTATACAAATTTCATGCCATTTGGATAAGGATAGCTACCTCTACAAAAATGACAAGTTATATATGCTTATTTTAGCAGAAATAGTTTAGCATAGTGAAAAGTGTCAAGCAATAGATTTAATATTTTTCTTACTCTCATCCTAGCATGAGAATACTTTGTAAAAATTTGTATGATCATATGTTATGTATTTTTACCCCATTTATTTTCACTAGAAACTAGCAATTAATTAAGATTAAATAGGAAGACCATATTTCAATTATTCTTACTATAGGTTTAATAATTTTCCTAACTAGAGCATGTCAACACAAGAACAACAAAATTAGAATCATAATTTTATCACCTACCTAGCTCAAGTTATGTAATTTATAAGATAGAAACTATTTTAAAAGCACTTATCTTACTCAATTTAATTCTCCTCGAAAATACCCTAAATAGTAGATTTCATATGTTTATCAAATAGTACACTTCAAGATGAATCCAAAAAAATTTGGTTCACCCCATTTGCATACTCCTAGCTCAAGATATAATTTTTGCAAGTTTGCTACAAAATCTATGAAAACAAATAAAGAAAATCAAATTCACTCGGGGTCTACCGCTAGGTACACCTAGTCCATACACCCCGCTATGACTGATGCACGGGCCTCGAAAGTCAACCAACCCCACACGTTAGTGAGACAAAGGCAGGGCATTTGGCTTTGAACGGCGAGAACTTGCCATTGGCGAGGTCACCACAAACGTGTTCCCATCCTCGTTTTGCACCTAGTGAGCTAAGTGGGTGAACCCCTGATGGTGGTTGGCTATGGCGGTGGTGCTAATGGCAGATGGTGGTAGCGCTACGGGGGTGCTCCGATCATTTCTAGCCATGTCAAGCCCAGACGGGCATGGCCACAACTCTATAGGGATCTAGCGGAGACCTAGGGTTTGGATTGGGGCTTGTGAGGGCATTGTTGAGGCACGACCACATCCATGGCAGCACGGCGGTGCGAGCACAACGTTGGCACAGTGACCTTCCACTGCGATGAGGCCGACATTGGCTTAATGGCCAGTGGCATGAGTAGGACATGACCCTATGCTAACCCTAACGAGGGAAGAGAGTGAGCAAGACGGCTCGATGGACCATGGCCATAGTGAGTGTGAGCTCGGTGGTGCTCTGGCGATGGCACAGCGATGGCAAACTCAAACTGCGGCCTCACCTGAGCTCAAAAGGTGGCATAGGCAGTTTGGGGAGGTGGTGGAGATGATGGCGGAGCTATGGGCGACATGTAGTGGATGGTGGTGTGGTTGTGGCAGCGAGCGAGCGTGGTGAAGCTCGGCGATAATGGCGATGGCTCTTGGTTTTGCTCTGGAATGGTGAGAGCGGGAGCAAGGCAGAGAGTGAGTGTGAGTGAACAAGAGCAACGGTGTCATGCAGTTTTATTGCCCACCCTGGCCTAATGCATGGGCCCGACACTGGCCGACGGCCTCCATGTGGTGGCCATAGCCTAACGCCGGTCGGCCACGACACGCGTGCGGCACTGGTTCAGACACCACTAAACCCGACTGACAAAGCAAGTTCAAGCAATTAGTCATCCTAATTGGCTAAGTGTAAGTAAAACTTGTTTTGAAGAGATATCCGCCTACTCAGTAAAAAGGAAATAAAAGATAACCATACCTTACCACCATGTTTCACATGTTTATGTGTAGTGGTGTTATTGTAGGTAACTGCTTGTTATGTGCGAGCTTTGTGCTTAGTAATAGTCACTTAAGCTAATTGGATTGAGTGTTTTGAAATGCTTGCTTAAGACCATGATGTATGTGTGGATGCTTGTTATCTAGCTAGTGTCGTTGCTATCACCCCTGGTGTCCTCGGTAAGCATATGAGTGTTGAAGAGCGCTATCCTAGAACAACGTCCAAGTTTTGATAATCTCATGGTTGTTGTCTCTAATTAAGTTCTCTCTTAGGAGCCTGATCCTATATAGATGGTTGCTAGCCCTTGAACATTGCGCTACGAAGACCTATATCCATGCCTTTGCTTGACCTTAATCCCAAGCTTAGTTCCCCTAAATGCTTACATGTGTCAAGGTCGTCTTGCTCCTATGAGGGAGGACCCTGCTCAAAAATCCTTGTCGAACCTCATTGTTCCTTCTCCTATAGATGATCTGGCACAATGCTAATTGCTATCTACCCTAGCTTTGCAACCATTTAATCGTAGATGTTGTCGTTGCTTTATTAACAAAATCCCTAGTCAGTGTATTGGCTTTGTCCCTCGAATCTCGTTTGTTTTGTTTCCAACCCTTCCAAGTCTCTAGATATTTATCAGTCTTGACCTCATGTTGCTGCTTGGCAAGATGAAATCTCATGTTAATCTTTACCTGGTAATCACCTTGGTGGACACAATGCGTATATGGAAATTAAGCAAGAGTCCCCTACTTAGTTGTCTTCGGCAATTAAGCTATGTTCTCTTGCACAATGTTTTAATCTTTGGATCACCTCCTCATTGACTCCTGACCTTGTGACTACCTTTGCTTGTTATCCCTCCTTTGCATAGTGCTTGATTATACAACCCAATCTGTGCAACTGGAAATTTCACTTTGGGTATGCGATTAGTAATTGTGTTATGAGTAGAAACTATGGTGCCACGATGAAACCAAGAGCCTCCTATGGGCGCGCACACAAGGTTGTGCTGCTAACATGTGCTGGTATTGAGGTTCCTAGTCATGATCCATTGTAGAACTACATTGATGTGTTATTTTCACGTGATCTCTTCCTTGGTTATCTCTCCTTATCTTGTCAAAAGATCTGTATGTCAAACCAGATGTAATAGGACTTCTTTCTGAAGTTGTCCAAAGGATAACCTTTGAAGAACAGGTCACTAACAAAAACATTAACAGACTACAAGAGGTGGTAGACAAGTGACTCTACTTGATTGTCCGTATAATGACATCGGTCATCTAGTGAGCAACTTATGTCATCCCCGTTGGATCAAAAGGCTACACAACATTTAAAGTTGGACAAGTTATCTGTCGGATGATAAATGGACTAGGATATTATGTCCTATAATAGATCACCTGGTGCTTATGAGCTTTCTATCTTAGCCTTGATCTTTATGTGCAAGGTGATCCTACAGTCAAATAACCAACCTTCTTCTATGACCCCTTTTCTACTGACTTCCATGGTGACTGTCTATTTGCAAATCAAATACAATTGTTGCCATCAAAAAGGAAGTTTTGGAGCTTTTAAATGCTAAGAGACAACTAATTAGTTACCAAAAGGAAAGTTAAGTTATAGCTAGGTAATAACTCTTTGGTAGCTCCGAAGGCTATGTCTCACAGAACAATGTTGGATGAAGAAACAGCAAAGCCAGCCAGCAATGCAAGTACTACTATCTTCTTCATACCCTATGCTATCAAGTCAATTCCATCTTGGACAAACACACAGATAGTACAATATGTTGCATCGGCTAGGTAAAGAACAAGAGAGAGCACGTCCTTAGTTGAGGATAGCGTTACTATGCATCTTGGTGCTGCAAAAGGATGTGATCAGGACTCTATTGGATGAAGCATGGAAAGGTAGTTAGAAATGGTCCCTTATCTTTGTAGGACTACCCCTTCATAATGAGTATGCATTGTGCCCTGCAAAAACTGCCCACAAGTCCAATGCTTGTGCATCGCCAAGTTGGTGTCTAAATCAACGGTTGAAGTTGTTCCCTGAGAAGCATGTGAGGAAAACCCTAGCCTCCATCCTTAGTGAGAAAGCTACTGCTATCATAAAAGGAGTTAGAGAGTGCAGAACACACTCCACAATGTGTGAAGCAAAGGAAAAGAAGAGCGGGAAACCTGTCAAGATTTCATGGCACTCAACCGGTTATCTTTAAGCTAGTGATTAGAGGATCAAACTTGGTTGGATTGTCACAAAACTTGACAAGCTCATTCCTCACTTAGGATACTTCAATATCTTATGTTGGTTTGAGGATTGGTTGAGTAAAGCCTCAGATTTGAGAGATGTTTTGTCAGTCCAGGTCACTAAAATTTTAGAACAGAGTAGTTTTGGTAGATTATTTATTGGATAACCAAACGGTGTCTGTTTGAGCTAAATTTTGGTCAGTAATTAGAGGAGTCATCGGTCTATATGACTACCTAAATTTGTGCACAATGGAGCAGTAGTTTGTGAGATATGAACTGAAAACCAAAGTGTACAGAATTTGTGATTTCTTGGTGGACTGCTATCATCCCTCATATGAGAAGGTTGTGTTTATAAATGATGTCAAGATTAGCAACATGGTTAATATTTTGCCTATTAGGTAATTCTCTAGATGCCCTAGAGGTGACTCCTTGCACCCCTTTATGGCTTGCTCTTGCCCTCTGATATCAACAATGCTTGAGCAGTCAAGGTGTTCTACAAGTCAATTTATGCCATTACGAGTCAAAAACAATTTGAAAAGTGCCAAACAATAGATTTTAGATTATGATTTTGAGTTGTTCTTTGACAATTAGAAAGAAGCCTCAATGTTAGAAGTAGTCCAACAAGGCTAAGTTTGCTACAATGCAAGTCAAGCCAACTTACTATGCAACAACACCATGAAGGAAAATTATACTCAATCTTGGTATTGTACTATTTCTCCAGTTAGTGAATACTTGCAACCTTTGTTATTCTCCAGACCTTGTCAGCATCCTTCTTTAGCAATAATTTCCAAGGCAGACTCATCCTTTGGTACCTACCATGTGTTTTTACCCAAGAGGTTGCGTCAGATTCAACCTAGATAATTGTTGCCGCTTGGATGCGAGGATTCCCTCAAATAATAATCATCAGAAATGCTGAGTCAATAGAGTCAGCTATCACATTCACCACTCACTCAACAGACTCAAATAATATAGTGTTATCATTAGAGAAGGAGAACTGCACACATGGAACATTATGTAGTTTTTATCGGGTGGCATCTGAGTGATTGGACAGTTATGACTGGCATAGAGATTGTCTGTTGGTTAGTTGGTTTCTCACAACCTCAAAGGATGCTTACCCCATCTATGATCTCATCCCTTAGGAAAGGTTGTTCTCAAGCTACTTTGGTAGAAGACTGCTTTTTGAACTTTGTGAATGAACATGGAACCATTGTAATGAGTAGCTTTCAGAAGCTTGTAGTCTATTGCAAAGTTCACATGGTCCATGCTATATTCACTAGGGAAATATATATTGTGGGTAGTTAGTTTATGCTCTGTAGTACTCTACGTATCCCAAGAATGAAGTGCTATGCTGTCTTAGATTCCTCCCAAGGTAACAATGCTTCATGGAAGTTAATGAAAGAAATTCTTTAGATAGAATTTACTACGAAGAGCAAATATTAGAAAGTTGTCTTCACTAGATTAGCCTCTCTAATACTCTAAAGTTAAATAGCCTAATGCTATCACTGTGGGGGTATGGCCCCTGGTATCCTCAAGACAAGACATGGGCCGCACCATCAGAGGTGGCTCGGCCCACAAGATCAAGGCGTGCACAGCGCTGCTTGGCGTGCATCGCAAGCTATTGTATAGTACCAAATAGGATACTTTACTTGTAACCCTATCCCTCCATACTATATAAGGAGAGCCAGGGGTCCCCTAGCAGGGACAATCCATCAAGATCTCATTTACACATAGCAATACAATCAGATGCAGGGCATAGGTATTACGCCTTCACGGCGGCCGAACCTAGATAAAACCTCGTGTCTGTCTTGCGTCACCATCTCGTTCATGACTTGCACACCTGTCTGCCAATAATCTACTACCTTAGGCATACCCCTAGGTAGACTACCAACCATATTTCGTTGATAGTGGTGCGCCAGGTAGGGGGTGTGCATACTGCTCCCTAGACGAACAAGATGGTCATCATCCCTGGTTCCATGGCTACGCCGAACGGCCTCACGTTCACCATCGGCCAGATCACCTGGACCACTAGCTCTGACAACTTCATCACCATGACCACAGAGGAGGCACAGATCCAATCTGCATCGACCACTGCTTCACTAGCATCAGCTATGGCTCCTACCATGTTGGATCTAGCTCCAGCCACACTAGCATCGTCTTCAGCCATGCCGACAACCCGTTGTTCGCTTCCTTGCTACAAAGGGAGGCAGATCGACAACACCGACCTGCTCGACTCCATCGATTAGGTTGGCACCATGCTTGCTGAAACCCTAGCTCTGGTAGATTTGATTCAAAATCAACCAACCAAGCAGGTAACCACTACCCACAATAGATCTACCCAACCAGCTTGGGCTAGTCATCTTGCATGACTCGGTACAGATCTCGTGGTCACGTCTACTCCTGAAGGGCGCTCTGTTCGTCGCCGACTAGCTCCCACAATGGGTCTCTAGCTCTCCAAGTGCGAAGCCTTGATGGAGAATTACCAGGCTCAGCCCTACGGCCTACGAAACACTGCTTCCAACTATGCATACAATATACAACACTGCTCAGATCTGTGTTTTACACCATGACCATCCCGATCTAAGCTCAACTTCATCAACGCCGACCAAACAACTCCATACGCCGCCGACTAGACGCTCTGTCTAAAGCTAAGTCACGCTTTAATATTCTTCTAAATATTCTCCAATCTTCGTATATCGTCATAATGTTTCTCCAAGCTATTTTCTCCATATTTGCTCTCCAAATGATTTTCTGAACCCTTGAATAGTCACGTTGATGCTCGAATGCCTCTAGAGATGGCCCTGTCTCTGGCTCCTCCCTACACGTGCTACAGGCTCCGCGCTCTGTGTTATGGGTGGTCGGCAGTGGCTCCTTGGTCATGCTTGTTCCTCCTACACATGCATGGGCTCCGCGCTTGACGTTATGGACTATGGGCTAGCTAGGGCTGGAGACTTAGCTACACACTAACTTCTCGGACGGTTTACATTAAACATAAATATATTTTCATGTCAACTGATCATCAAACTGCATACGCTGTTTCATCACCATTGCTGATTTTTCTCCAGAGTTCATTTATTTTTACATCATGTACTACCCGTTCTACATGTTTGTATTGCAGGATCATCGCCCACCTAGTGCTCGGACTTCTCCACCGATCAACTGGTTGGACCGCTTGGTTCATGGACTTCGTCGCCGACCAGTTGATCAAACTAATCACCAGCTACGCTAGTTAATCCTCGGCGCACGGATACTTCATGCTCGAGGACTAAGTGGGCACACTTCACCGCATGGACGTCATCAGCTACATCGGTGCTCGGACCTCGCCACCTATGTCGAGGACTCCTTGGTGCTCGAGCCTCGCCGCCTATGTCGAGGACTCCTCAGTGCTCTGACATCACCACCTATGCCGGGGACTCCTCGGTGCTCGGTCATCACCAGTGACGCCGGGGACTCCTCGCTCCTCGATGCTCGGTCATCGCCAGCAACGCCAGGGACTCCTCGCTCCTTGGTGCTCGGTCATCGCCAGCGATGCCGGGGACTCCTCGCTCTTCCCTTGGTGGTCGGACATCACCAGCGACGCCGGGGACTCCTTGCTCCTCGGTGTTCGGTCATCGCCAGTGATGCTAGGGACTCCTCACTCCTCGGTGCTTGGACATTGCTGCCTACGCTAGGGACTCCTCGGTGCTCGGTCATCGCCAGTGACGCCGAGGACTCCTCGCTCCTCCCTTGGTGGTCGGACATCACCGCCTACACCAGGGACTCCTCGGTGCTCGGTCATCGCCAGCGACGCTGGGGACTCCTCGCTCTTCCCTTAATGGTTGGACATCACCAGGGACACCGGGGACTCCTCGCTCCTTGGTGTTCGGTCATCGCCAGCGACACCCGGGACTCCTCGCTCCTCGGTGCTCGGTCATCGCTAGTGACATCGGGGACTCCTCGCTCTTCCCTTGGTGGTCGGACATCACCAGCGATGTTGGGGACTCCTCGCTCCTTGGTGTTTGGTTATCGCCAGCGACGTCGGTGACTCCTCGCTCCTTGGTGCTCGGACATCGCCAGCGATGCCGGGGACTCCTCACTGCTTGGTGTTCGGTCATTGCCAGCAACATGGGGGACTCCTCAGTGCTCCCTTGGTGGTCGGATCTTGCTACGTCTCATCAATGTGCTATCAAGCTGCTCCATGTTGTTCGGATCAGGGTGCTAATCTTGGGCAGCACGTTTGGGGTCTTGATACGCGCATGTCAGACGATGTGGGCAAGCTTTTAGACTTCTTTTTCTTTGACCCTGCTACAAGATTCATTCTTCATCTTCCAGTAGGCTCGAGGACTAAGTGGACACACTTCACCTTGTGGTGAATGTGCTTGTTCTCATCTCAAGGCTATGCCCGGGGACTGGCTGCCTGCTCGGCTAGTCTTCTACTTTCTGACCCTGGCACCATGCGACTACATCACCTACTATCAGGCTCGGGGACTAGCTGTGGGGGTATGGCCCCTGGTATCCTCAAGACAAGACATGGGCCGCACCATCAGAGGTGGCCCCACCCATAAGATCAAGGCGTGCACGGCGCTGCTCGGCATGCACCGTAAGCTATTGTATAGTACCAAATAAGATACTTTACTTGTAACCCTATCCCTTCAGACTATATAAGGAGAGGCAGGGGTCCCCTAGCGCGGACGATCCATCAAGATCTCATTTACACACAGCAATACAATCAGACGCAGGACGTAGGTATTACGCCTTCACGGCGGCCGAACTTGGATAAAACCTTGTGTCTATCTTATGTCACCATCTCGTTCATGGCTTGCGCACCTGTCTACCAATAATCTACTACCTTGGGCATACCCCTAGGTAGACTACTGACCATATTTCATCGACAATCGCTGATATTGGAAAATGGATGACATGCTTATCTTCCCTTAAAAGTCTTTCACACCGAATCTCAGGGCAAGATACTTGTAAGGGGGAAGGGTTGTAGCACCTTGGGTGTTAGTCATGAGTTAAGCAGCAAAATTGGACTTAAGTAGGATATATCATGCAATGATTATGTTCTATAGTTCATAATCTCAAAGTAACGATGAAGGTATTGAGGTCAAACCTATGAAAATGAGCCCCAACTTGGACTCGAACAATACACTTTGCTTACATGTGGACCCTTGTTAAGATTATGCAAGAGTAATGATAAACATGCCTATTTTATGTACATTACATCAACATGCATCTAGAGTGAACTTTGGAAAAGTTTCATCAAGTTTGGAATAAAAAAGTCACATGAAATGATAAGTTATAACCTCTCTTGAATTGCTTCATCATGTGAATGGCAATATGAGATGTCGACCAAACCTTGATACCTTCCCCAAATGATTCTAATTCAACTCATGAACAAAAGTCATGAAGGGTTCGTGTTGAGCAAATGTCAAGAAAATGCTTCTAAGTGTGGGAATAGCTAAAATTGTCTTTTTCATGATATGGTTTTGACCTATGTTGCCAACTATTTGGAGTGCTTGCATGGGGTTGGACCTTAAATAAAAGTTGAAGTCTGAATGGAGTACAACAAACTTTGTTTTTGGACCTAGCCCTGATTCCACTCCTAAATGGCTCAAATAGTGGCCTCAAGTGTGGATGCAGTGCTATTTTGGCCTCTCAAAAATCTTTCTGAGTCCCTAATCGGCAACAACTAGATTCCTTAACATGAGTTGAAGTACACTTTATTCTGGAGACAATGAAGCAAGTCTCATCAAGTTTGGAGTTTATTTGGATCTTCGAAGTTAGGTTAAAAATCAACAAAGACTAACTATTTCCAGGAGTTAACTGAATCCCAGTTTCAGTTTTGTGTACCCCACTTTGGAGTCTTGTATCTTCCTAACTAAGCTGAACCAGTACATGATCCTTTAAGCAAAGTTGCAGATCAAGAGGTGTACAACAAACTTTGTTTAAGGGTCAAGAGCTAGTTTGGTCCCTAACTTATGCAAACTAAACCCTCAAAACTGAACCCAGTGCAGTTTTGGATCTTGAAATTTTGGCTGTTTGAGATTTACAATGTTGATGATGGTTGGCATCTCGCATTCTTAGATTTTTCTTAAGCAGCATGAGTTGAGCCAAAAAATAAAAGTTGGAGTTAATTCCATGGAGAAGAGCTCAAAGAAGTTTGGCCCGAGTTTGGCTTCATTTTGATCATCAAGTTTGAGTTTCCTTGATCGCTATCAATGCATTGACACTATCACTTTGGAACTTAAATTACCTACTAATTCATAGCTCTACTGGCCTTGCAGCCTAAATACAAGTTGAAGAGCATCTAGAGGAGAGCAACTCTACTTCAAGGAGCCAAATCCGAATATGCATGGAATATGCCGAAAATAGCATTACAACTATGGCACTCCATCGCCCGCCACCTGCTTGCCAAAATGCTGATGTGTTGCCCATGCACTGAGCATGCCCTCACCATGGCCAATGCATGCGCTTGCCTCCCTACCATGCCTCTATGTCCTCCTAGAGTGGGCATCGAGCCCTAGCTCACTCGCCCTCACACCCTCTACCGTTCCTTCTCAATTTGTCGCACTCTACCTCTCTCTCCCTCCCTCGAGCACTCGCCATCACGATGGTAGAGCCGAAGCTCAAGCTACCGCTGCTGCTACAAGTGCTGCTCCCTCTCCTCCTCCACTATAGTGCCTATCCATCCCACGCATATGCTGCCATAACCCTAGCCATGCCAGCCCTCTCCTTTCCCTTCCCTACAGCGCCGTTGTCGATGTCGTCCTGCCGCTGCATCGCTGCTGCTTCTATGGATAGGTCACCATAGGCATTCGCTAGCTAGGCCAGCCCCTTCCTTGGCTGCCCTTGGGCTAGGCCACTGCCCTCTAGCCAACGCCGCCCACAACCGACCGCTCTTGGCCAGCGTTGCCCCCCAGCCCGACCGCCCCCTCCGTCTCTATTTGAGTTGAAGAAGAAGAAGGACATCGTGCCCAAATATAAGCAAGTGTAGGGGGTTAAGTGAAGAAGCTATGACTTAGTTGAATAGTGCCTATAATGACCTTTTTGCTGGAATCTGTTTTCATGAAAGTTTAGGGGTCTTGGTGCAAATTTGTTTGTCTTTTATGGTTAAAACTTTAGAAAATCATAATAAATCATACAAAAATCATAAAATAGCAAACTAAGAGTTTTTGGAATCCTTGTGAGTCAATATACATAGTAGATTCATAATATGATATATGTTAGTAGAAAGTTTCTATTGTTTTTAGTATTCTTATAAAGTGCTTCTAGAAATCCTTTTAAGTTTGTCAGATGCATATCTTGAGGTAGGAATGTCCTAAAAATGTGATTCTAGTTTTGGGAGTCTTGTTTTGGCATGTGTTGGCTAAGAAAAATATTAAACATGTTGTTTGATCACTGTTTTTATGATGTTTTGATTTAATCATGATTAAATAGGAAGACCATATTTCAAGTATTCTTACTGTAGGTTTAATATTTTTTCTAGCTAGAGCATATCAACACAAGACCAGCAAAATTAGAATCACAATTTTATCATCTTCCTAGCTCAAGTTATGCAATTTACAAGATAGAAACTATTTTAAAAGCACTTATCTTTCTCAGTTTAATTCTCCAAGAAAAATACTGTAAATAGTAGATTTCATATTTTTATCAAATATTGCACTTCAATATGAATCTAATAAAATTTGGTTAACCCCATTTGTATACTCCTAGCTCAAGATATAATTTTTGCAAATTTGCTACAAAATCTGTGAAAACAAATAAAGAAAATCAAATTCACCCAGGGTCTGCCGCTAGGTACACCCAGTCCATACACCCCGCTATGAGTAATGCATGGGCCCTAGAAGTCAATTGACCCCACACGTCAGTGATACAGAGGTAGGGCGTCGGCTTTGACCAGCGAGAACTCACCGTCGGCGAGGTCAGCGGCGACGAGGTCACCACCAACATGTTCCCCTCCTCGTTCCATACCTAGTGAGCTAAGTGGGCGAACCCCTGATGGTAGTTGGCTATGGCGGCGGTGCTAATGGTGGATGGGGCAAAACTGTGGTGGTGCTCCAGTCAATTCCAACCACGGCAAGCCTAGACGGGCATGGCTACACCTCTACAGGGATCTAGTGGAGACCTAGGGTTTGGATTAGGGCTTGTGAGGGCATCGGTGAGGCACGAACGCATGCATGGTAGCACGGTGGTGTGAGCGCAATGTTGGCACGACAATGTTCTGCTCCGACAAGGTTGGCATTGGCTCAACGAGCAGCGGCGTGAGTAGGATGTGACCCTATGATAACCCTAATGAGGGAATAGAGTGAGTGAGATGGCTCGATAGAGCATGGCCATGTTGAGCATGAGCTCAGTGGTGCTCTAGCAATGGCACGGTGATGGTGAACTTGAACTGTAGCCTCACCTAAGCTCGGATGGTGGCACAGGCGGTTTGGGAGGTGGAGGAGATGATGGTGGAGCTATGGGAGAGATGTAGTGGATGGTGGTGTGGTGGTGGCAGTGATCGAGCATGGCAGAGCTCGGAGGCAATGTTGATGGTGCTTGGTTTTGCTCTAGCGCAGTGAGAGTGGGAGCGAGAGAGAGAGCGAGGCAGAGAGATTAAGCGTGAGTCAGAGAGAGCAGCAGCGTTGCATGGTTTTGCTGCCCGCCCTGGCCTAATGCATAGGCCTGATGCCAGTGGATAGCCTCCATGTGGCGGCCGCGGCCTGATGCTAGTCGGCCACGACGTGTGCACGACGCTTATTTAGACACCACTGAACCTGACCGATGAAGCAAGTTCAAGCGATTAGTCCTCCTAATCCATGGTGATTTAGCAGAAACTTCCTTAATAAAAATTGTAGAGCTACATGAGTACTACAAGATTGCTTAAAGAAGTTTTGTCGAATTGGCAATGAGTTTCAAATTACAAAGCTCTAAATTGAGGTACCTTGAAACCAAAATCAGCATTCAGGACTTAGCAAAATTTCCAAGTGTCAAAACAACATTTCATTGCTACATTGGAGCTATTTTTTACCATGTTAGGCACTATTCAGCTCATGACCCTTAAATAAAGTTTGTTACCCATGACAAGAACTACAACTTTTATTTAGGTCACATAGCGATGCAAACACTCTAAGCTACTGTTCAACTTTGGTCAAACTAGCATCATGTGAAAGGCATTTCAAAGTAAACCAACGCTTAGAAGCAAAATTGGCCCATGTCATGAATACAAACATTTTTCTATTTACCATCCTAGATGTCTCTAAGGTGTTTTCATGACCTCACAACCATTTCATACATTGGTCATACATGATTACAAGCATATGCATATATATAATCAACATCACAGGTGATAATGTATAAAGAATGAAATGAAATTTCATATGCTCATGCTCATGAATGAATATATGATGCTTGTGCTCATGAAATGCAAGTGTCAAATGCAATGCTTAACACTAGGGTGTTACAACCCCTCCCCCTTATAGAAATCTCGTCCCAAGATTTGTAAGACCTACCATTCTTCATAAAAAGTGGGATAAACTTCACACAAATAATCCTCCCGTTCCCCTGTGGCATCTAGTTCGCTATGGTTATTCCACACCACCTTGTAGAACTTAATGACCTTGCTCCGGGTTACTCTTTCCATTTCTTCTAGCACTCGAATTGGTCTGTCTTCATAGGTCAAATCTGATTGGAGCTTAATGTTGGTGGGTGCAATAGCTTCATCACGTATGTGGAGGCATCTTTTTAACTGAGAAACATGGAAGACATTGAATATAGTACTCATCTCTAGAAGAAGTTGTAACTTGTAGGCAACATTTCCCTTCTGTTTGATAATCTGGTATGGCCCTACATATCTAGGTGCAAGCTTCTTTTTTACTCCAAATCTCTACACTCCTTTCATGGGCGAAACCTTTAAGTACACATAGTCTCCCACTTCAAAGGTTAGTGGTCTTCTTCTTTTATCAGCACAATTCTTTTGCCTAGACTGATCTACTTTCATATGTTGTTGGATAATACGTACTTGCTCTTTAGCTTTGGTGATAAAGTCAATGCCATAATATCTTCTTTCTCCGGGTTCAATCCAATTCAAGGGAGTTCTACATTTCTAGCCATACAAGGCCTCAAAAGGAGGCATCTTGATGCTCTCTTGATAACTATTGTTATAGGAGAACTCAGCTAAAGGTAGCCATTTCTCCCATGAACCCTTGGAGGATATAACACATGCTCTCAACATGTCTTCTAAGATTTGATTCACTCACTCAGTCTGTCCAGAGGTTTGTGGATGGTATGTTGAACTTCTGATTAGTTTGTTTCCCAAGGCCTGGTGCAAGTGTTCCCAAAAGCGAGCCATAAACTGTGGTCCCCGATCTAAGATTATGGTCTTTGGTACTCCATGCAGCCTCACAACCTGGGAAACATACAACTCATCATACCTCCTAGTGTGATACATTGTGTTAACAGATACATAATGTGCTGACTTAGTGAGGCGATTTACAATGACCCGTGTTAGTGGGAGGCCTATAATGAAGTCCATACTTATTTCCTCCCATTTCTAGCCTAGGATAGTCAATGGCTGAAGTAATCTAGTAGATTTCAAATGAATGGCCTTGACTCTACTGCAATTATCACACCTAGCGACATAGGCAGTGATTTCCTTCTTCATCTTGGTCCACCAAAAATGGCTTTTCAAATCTTGATACATTTTGCTACTATGTGGATGGATAGACAACTTGGATGAATGAGCTTCATCTAAAATTTGATTTCTAAGTTCTCGGTCTTTCGGTACCACAAGTTGGTCCTCAAACCATAGCACACCTCTTTCATCTAACCTAAAATGCTTGGTTTCCTGTTCTTTCATCTTTTGCTTGATGTGGAACACACCCACATCTGTCTTCTGTAGCTCTATGATTTTGCTCTCAAGTGAGCAACTGATACTGATATTGTGTAGCACAACAGGATGTAACAAATTAAATCCATCTTCCAACAAGGCTTCTATGGTGTTACAATGACATTTTCGACTAAGTGCATCTGCTACAACATTGGATTTTCCTAGATGGTAGTGCTCTTTAATATTATAGTCCTTGATCAGCTCTAACCACCTACGTTGTCTCATGTTTAGCTTAGGTTGAGTGAAGATGTATTAGAGACTTTTGTGGTCAGTGTATATGTGATATATGTTTTCCAACAAATAATGTCTCCATATCTTCAATGCGTGAACAACTACGGCAAGATCTAAATCATGGGTGGGATAGTTGACTTTATGCTTTCTCAATTGTCGAGAAGCATAGGCAATAACTTGGCCTTCTTGCATAAGCGCACACCCCAAACCTATACCCGATGCATCATAGAACACATCGAAAGGCTTTTCAATGTTGGGTTGTGCTAGAACAGGAGCTGTAGTTGGCAAGGTCCGTAGGGTGTGAAAAGTGGCTTTCCAATTGAACTTTTCATCCTTCTAGAGTACTCTGGTCATGGGCTTAGCTATCTTGGAGAAATCTAGAATGAAACCACGATAGTAGCCTGCTAACCCTAGAAAACTCCAAACTTCATGAACCAAAGTCGGGGCCTTCCAATCCATGACATCTTTACTTTAGATGGGTCTACAGAAATTCCATCTTCAGATAAGATGTGACCCAAGAAAGGTACTTCCTTCAACTAGAATTCACATTTTCTAAATTTGTCATATAATTTATGCCCCCTCAATCTGGATAAGATGATCCTCAGATGCTCTTCATGATCTGCCTCATTCTCCGAGTAAATCAAGATATCATCGATAAACACGACCATAAACTTGTCGAGCTCAAGCATGAATACTAAATTCATCAAATACATGAAGTAGGCAGGAGCATTTGTTAGTCTAAAAGACAAGACCAAATACTCATACAGGCCATACCTAGTGGAGAAAGCTATTTTAGGTACATCCTCTGGCCTAATCTTAATCTTATGATAGCCTGACCTCAAATCAATCTTAGAGATTACCTTTGCTGTTGCTAGTTGATCGAATAGGATATCGATGCGAGGCAAAGGATATTTATTCTTAATAGTCACAGCATTAAGCGGCCTATAATCCACACATTCTCAAGGATTTGTCCTTATTGTTTACAAATAAAGCTAGACATCCCCATGGAGACGAACTAGGTTGAATGAGACCTTTGTCCAAAAGTTCTTGTAGCTGAATTTTAAGTTCAGCTAACTCATTTGGTGGAATCCTATATAGTCTCCTCGAGATAGGTGCTATACCCAGTACTAACTCGATCTTAAATTTCACATCCCTATCAGGCGATAAACTGGGCAACTCATCTAGAAATACATCAGGAAATTCACAGACTACTAGAATATCGCATAGGGTAGTGGATTGAATGGCACAAGACAAGTTTTCATGATCAAAACTATAGGCAAGTGGTACTAGAAAAGCATTACTCCCCTTTGGTTCTCTCAACATAATTGTTCTATGGTAGTGTCAATGAGAACTCCATGACCCCTCCTCCAATTCATGCCCACAATCACATCTATTGCAAGTCCTAGCAATATTATAAGATTTGTAGTGTACTCCCTCTCTTGTATAGAGATGAGCACATCTCTCACTAATTGATTAGTAGAAATAGTGGCCCCAGCTGAACTTATACAATAACCACCCTTTTCTTCCACAATTATCTTCTGATGATGCTTAGATGCAAATGCCTGGCTCATAAATGAATGAGAAGCTCTAGAATCAAATAAAACAATGGTGGGATGTTTGTTAACAAGAAACATACCGATGGGGTAACACCCTAGGTGTTAGGCTTGCACAATTGCACTTGCATTTCATAAACATGAGCATCATTCATCCATGTATGAGCTTTGATTGTTTGGAACATGCTTTTGAAACATTGCAACATATGTTTATATTCCATGTGTGTTTGTTTTATGAAATGGATAGTGCGCAACACTCAAGTGCAACATGTTCAACTCACTCTTGAAACATGTCACATACTTTAGTGAAACATGGTTAGTTAGTAGTATGCAACAAACTCATGAAACATGGCTTTGAAACAAAAGTAGCAATTCACTTGTTTTTCCTTGTTTCAATGCATGTGATGCTTGATTTTGGTATGATCAATGTGTGGTGTGGTTAATTATCACTTAAAACACCTTAACTACACTTAGGGTACATAGTGGAGCACTGTTCATGTTAACTTAATTGACTAATTATGCCCCTAAGTGAGGTTTGACCAAATTGGAAACCCTTGAACCAATTTGTTTGACCTTTTAAAAAGTGTTACTTAGAAGCTTTGTGTGTCTAAGCAACCTAAAGCAAAGTTGTACCAAATTATATGTGGAACAAACTTTGTTTAGAGGTTGAGTCATGAAAATGTGTGGAACAGTCCCAAACATGGCCCACAAGTCAGATTTGGGTGCTGATTCAGCACTTACAATTTTTCTAAGTCTTGCATAGGGTGCTGATTCAGCACTTAGAATTTTTCTAAGTCTTGCATTGAGTTTCAGTTTTCATGTACCTCAGTTTAGAGCTCTATAGTTTGCAAACCGAACCGAATCATCCCAAGGTCATGTAAGCAAACTTGTAGATCACTTCTAGCTATGCAACTTTTGTTACTACACCTTTCGCTGGATCGAGCTAGTCTATGAATTAGGGAGCACTAAAAATTAGGTTTCAGTCAGCCTTATGGAGTTCTGATGGCGTTCGGCTTCAGGCCATCATGGCCGATCGGCGTTAGGCCAAACTCGCCAAGTGGCAGCCATATGTTGGCGCTGCCCCCTCCGGTCAGGCCATCGTGGCCACCTCTACCCCACGCGTCCTCTGGAGCTAGCGTTGCCTTCATTTGCATCTCCTCACCTCGCCAGCGCAGCGGAAGCCAAGCACCGTGCCTCCGCCATTACAACCAAGCGCATTGCCATCGCCTAGCTCCCTCGCCACCATATCATTGCTGCCTCTAGTTAGCCATGAGCTCTGCCATCTTCCTCCTTATCAGCTCGACATGTTCGCTGGACCTAACGAGCTACGGTGAGGGCGGATTTTGCCATTTTCCCCTCGCCGGAGTTCACTGCCTCCCTGACTACCGTCAAGGTGAGCTCCCATCGCTCTACGCCTTCACCCATTCCCTTTCCTTTTTAATGATAGTACTAGCTTAGGGTGTCCTTTAGCTTAGGTGCTGACCTCACAAAGTACCATGACCTCACCGGCGTCGAAAACGACAGACAGCGCCGTCGCGCTCTCACCACCATGCCACCTCGCATGCGGGTAGCCTTGCCAGTGAATCCTCATGAACCCTAGATAGACTAGGTAGGTCCATGTAGTCACCTTTGTGCTGTTGCGCCGCTCGCTTAGTCTTGCTGTGGCTCAAGATGGCCGGCTCACCATCATGTCGCACCGCTATGCCACCATGGCCGGCGACGAGTTCTCTCCGGTGCACCTCAACCCCAACCACCTACACGTATAGATGCAGGGGAGTGAGGAGAGCACCATGGTAGGGTCGGTTTCGCTGACGGATTCGCTATTGGCGAGCTACCGTTGTTTAACCACCGTCCCCTGCTCTGGTTTGACTGACTGGCCGGGTCCACTGACCTGTGGGTCCCGGCTATCAGTGACTGTGGAATAGAAAGATAGCTCATTTGTTTAGTTTTGAATGCAAATTTGTAAAATTCATATCTCTAGTTTGGTGAATCCAAATTGGGTGGTTCCAATTTTGTTAGGATCTTTGTGAACTGTAGTATTTAGGAAAATATAACTTAAAATTCACACTTGCGGTAAAGTTTCTAGAAGAATTAAATTTCAACTTAAAATATGTTTTTAAATGAATGCAAACTTGTTTAATTCATATCTAAAGTTACATTGCTCCAAAAATTATGAATATTGTATGGTGAGCTGCTCTTGATGATTATAAGCTCTGGTAAAAATTTGAGAGTCAGTGCATAAATAGTTTTTGAGTTATTAATTTCCCTTTTATAATTAGATGATCCTTGTGTGAATTGTAATAATTATTATATGAATCCAATGCTCATGAAATTTATTGGAGGTTGTCCTAGTACGTTAAGGATGCTAAGAAAAATATAAAATCTATTTCTTGACACTTTTCACTATGGTTTCCTATTTATGCTATTTTAAGCCCTGCTGGCTTGTCATTTTTGTGTAGGATGTTATACTTATTAAACTGATGTGAAATTTATACAATAGCCTATTGGAGATATGTATAAGCTACTGTAATTTTTGTGGAATTTTCTATACACGTTGGACATGTGTTTATTATTTAACCTCATTATCTAAATAAATTAATAAAGGCATGAAAATAATTTGTTTAGGAATGGCCACTATGTTTTCTAGTGTTCATTTGATGTATGTTAATTGTTGGTAACATTGGTAGTACTCATGGTGTTATTCTTGTATGTAATGAAATATTATTTTTACTATAATTCCTTTATAGTGACTTTCTGGACAGATTTTAGAGTTAAGCAAATTAACTGGTGAACTTGATGTTTGCTGTGAATTTGGTCGATCACAAAGTTGTAGGGAACTTGTTTATCTAGCTTGTGTCAAAATTTCAAGGCATTTGGCAAGTAGTGTGAGAGTTATATCAGTTGGAAGTCAGCACTCCCAACTGCCCACTCTCTGGAATCTACAGACAATTTTGTAAGATCAGTCTCTTTGACCTAGTTTGAGTTTTAATTAGACTTTGTTGATTAAACAAAAGTTGTAGATAATTTTATAATGTTTCCAGATTGTCTTGTTGCATGTCTTTTAGATTGGTACAACTCCAGTTATGGATCAAACTTGTAGCTGCTGTTTGCAGCCTGAAAACTATGATTTCAGTGAATAACTTGTTTGCTTGATATGAGTTAATGTGATGAGTTAGATGCTAGGCTAATTAAAATAACTTGTTAGTTGCAGGTGCTAGACCTCTTACTGAAGATGAAAAACTTTATCTTAGGTTGTTAGAGCTTGGTGAGTGTGTCGTTCTTATTTTCTAAAAGAGATATGCACCTACTCGGTAAAATAGATGTTCATCTTGTATCATCGTGTCTTTCATGTGTCCATCTATACATGGCTGTAGATTTCATCATCACCTTCCATCTCTTGTGCATGCATGATTCTTATACTATGCATATGCATGCAATAGGTGTTCCGGAGGGAGTCATGCTTCTGGAATTCGAGCAAGTACTTCTGGAGGAGTAGCAGCAAGCTCAAGAGTAGGAGGCGTAGGCCCTAGAAGGAGCCAGCAAAGAAGTTCTTGAGTGTCCCGATCACCAACCTTCATCTTTTCTGAAAGGCAAGCCTCAAAGCATTTTAAGTCTCCTATGTTTTGAAAATGGTTACTTTAAGTATCTTTAGTTGTTGATGCATTAAGTGATAGGAATTGGATGCAAACACTTGTTGCATATATATCTATGCCTTGGCTAGTATATGTACCCTGAATCCTATTTAGGTCCAGGAGCGAATCAAAGCTTAGCCATGCTTAGACCAGTAAATGTTAGGTGATTTCCTATCACCTGCAAGGTAGGATGATGTCTGGTCATGGTTGGCTATATTTGCTATCGTGGGAGATAACCATGTGTTAATAATGAATTGTGACCGGGTGGGATGTCGATAGAGAAGCAACAAGGCAAGGACATCTTGGGTGTGGATCTATCCCCGTCTGTGTTGGTTAAGGACCGATTTGTTGTACGTCCTCATGTCATGTTGAATGCATGCCTATCACTTAGTTGGCCGGATAACTCATTCTGACCGTGAAGCCGAGTAGCTCAACTTAGGCTGGAAGTCTGGGAAGTGAAAGTGCGCACCCTAGCAGTAGTAAGGATGTGTGGGGAGCCATTGGTGTAAGTCCTAGGTGAGATTGACCACCTGGCAGAGTGGACTCCCTGAGGGTACGGTGCTGCTCGGAACCATGATTCCTGAGTTGTACCAAAGGTGACCTAAGGCTGCCTTCGCGCGGTATGCCTGGGTTTGTGTTAGGAATACCCCTCCAGCTAGATAGGAAATGATTCGAATCGCCATCTCTCCCGGATAGTGAGAACTTGACTGAGCAGTGGAAACGTAGATGCACTTAATGGAACTTGATGGTTAAATCGATGATGATGATGATACAACATTATACCGGATATGGTTACTAATGTTTGGAGTTAATCAATTGCTTGCTCTAGTACATGTGCTAATCTAGTTGATAGGTTAATATTGATAACTTGATGATTACTCATAATTTAATTAGGCTCTCATATCACTAAAGCTTTTATGCAAAATAATCGTCAAGCGAGATCCACTAATAAAGCCTTTCATACTCCTTGGTGTCATTTATTTTTGGTTTAACAGGTAAGTCTAGCTGAGTACATTCTCGTACTCAGAGTTTATTCCCCTTGTTGTAGATGACGTGCTCTATAACGGTTACTACAAGTATTGTCTCTACCCTATGGGGGATGAAGACTAGATCATGGGCATGATCATCTATATTATCTTATCATGATGCTTTTTCTAGATATGACTATGGAACTGGCTTGTATTTGAACTAAGTATGTGTGATGGTCTCAAACTACTTTGCTTCCACTATTTGTGAACTCGTTTTGTAATAACTATGTGAACTCTGATGTATGAGGTACTTCCAAACTACTTGTGAAATGGATGTAACATGTGGCTTGCTATGTTGAATTACTATGATCTTGGTTGTGTGCAAGTTGGTTTGAAATCCTTCGTGGTTTCAGTTGACAACCGGGTTTATTTTAGTTCAAGTATGACGGTTTGTTCACTCCGGTGATCGCTTTTGTACATGTGCTCTTATAAATTGGTCGGTTCTGCCATAGCTGGCATCAGAGCTAGATTCAACATTAAAGATGTCATATGTGTATTTAAAACAAAGGTTTTTGTTTGCAAAAATTAGTTTTGACAACTTATAGCTACTTATATATAGGTGGGTTCAAATCTGAAATTTTATCTAAGTGTGCAAGTGGTCATATCCTCTATGCCCAAATAAGGACTTTTAGGTGGCTTATTTAAGCAATGACTTTGGGGGTAATTGCTTGCATTTTATTTTGTCGTCCATATGGTATGCTATTGTATGGATGCCATCCGCTTGGGTGGTAATGTATGAATCAATTGCCTCTACGCTAGGTAAGTGTGAGTTGTGAGAGCATGACTGTCCAATTGTCGGTCTAGGGGAGAGTAGTTGTGGTTACTGGAATATTTACATGTTGCACACATGTACATATGATGGTGCTTAATTATGGGTATATCTATTGGGTAGCTTTGGATACTGAAGTATATATATCCGGGGATGTATATATGAGAGTATCTTAGTTTACTGCTTTCATTGTGTGCTTATTTCTCTTTTGTTGGGATGGGCTGCAATGAATTTGTCTGTAGGTACACTAACAACGCAACGTGTAGCTCGACTAGATACGTATATGAGAGAACGTATGTATGCCACCATCTATGTCATTAGAATTTTAAATTTTTCTAAGATTCGTGAGGATGTACAGAATGTGCATGCATCATGTTCACTCATGCCATTACATTTTGAATCACTCCCTCCCTTATCTTTAATTATTTTGATATATATTTCTCATCCTGTAAGATAATCCTCTCACACCCAAATTATAGTATCACTACAAATGGCCGCACCAGCACTACTGCCCAGGAGCAGCACATTCCTACACGTGTTTGGCAACCTAACCCTATTGTGGAGGGTGCTACATTTAGTGGGATATGCGAAGCCGCCTCGTTATACTTGGAAACAAGGGGAGGCTGAAGGAGGGATGCTATGGTATGACGTTGTGGTGGTTGTCCCGCCTCACGCAAATAGACCCCTGTGGCTTGGTTGGAGTGTCAAAGTCGATGGACAAACCCCTTGGGAAGGGGCACAGATGGTAGCTTTGGAAGTTCTACTTGATGTTTGTTAGGAGTTTGGTGATGAGTTGATCAATGGACCAGCTGAGTCCATTCCTTGAGTAGCCCTGTCTGAGGTAGAGTGGTTGAATTTTGAGGATGATCCCTTGGTAATGACTGAGGTAGCAAGGGCACAGAGCTTAGGGGCAGCCATGAGTGTTATGACGGATGTTCTGAAGCTATTTTAGGATTGCTAGGGCACTTATGTCGGTGCCTTGACAGCCCTTCGGTAGGCACTGAATGAACAACTCATGTGGAAGAAGCATGCGTGCAAGAAGGGTAAGGAGCTTAGGACAAGTCAAAATGATATTGGTGGTCTTATGAGTGCTTTGGAAAACTGTAGGCAGCAGTTCGTAAGTGTTGTTAGGGAAAGAGATGCTAACCTTGAGCAGATCATGTAGTTGACTTGTGAGCGAGATGACACACTTCGTCTGGCTCAAACCAGGGACAATGCTAGGATCATGACAGGAATTCAAGCTAAAATCAGAGAGAATGAACTCCTCCGCCAAATTGAAGAACTACAGATTGATGTTCACCTTCTTAAGAATCAGCTCAATCTGATTCCTCATCCTATTCTAGTGTACCCCGTGGTGGGAGGGCCATTTGTGATCTTCGCTAATGATGATGGCATAGACTTAGATGCCAATGTCATCATAGTACCCAAAGCTGATGAAGATGAAGAAGAGGAGGAACTCGATCCTATCGAGGATGAAGATGGTGAAGGAGTGATCGATGCTAACACTAATGAAGATGTGCAGTTTAGCTATAGCACTAAGCTAGATGCACTAGAGCTTATCTTTTTCTTTCTTTAGGAAGAACATGTAACTTAATTTCAGTTAGAGACTTGGATGTAATCTCTAGAACTTGCATGTGGCTCCATATGGATGTGAGCTTTAAATAAAAGTCCAGCTTTGATGTTGGCAACATTTGGCATATAAGCATATGCATCGCAAGAATGTGTGGAGAAAGTTATGGGTGATGTTATAAGGATGAATTGTTGTGCCTCTGTTTATTGTATGAAATTAATCTCTCCAATAAGTTCAGTCTGGCATAATTCTACAATTCATCTATAATGTATCTGACATCGTCCATCATTACTCACAAATGCACTTCTATAGATGTCATGTAATCTATGTTTAGGCCATGCTAGGGGTAGTGGTGATGATGATCTTCCACCACCACC
Organism: Miscanthus floridulus; assembly: GCF_019320115.1. Classification (NCBI taxonomy): domain Eukaryota; kingdom Viridiplantae; phylum Streptophyta; class Magnoliopsida; order Poales; family Poaceae; genus Miscanthus; species Miscanthus floridulus. Next base: position 101,517,217 of record NC_089580.1, on the reverse strand, counting down.
ACCACCCACACTGTCTGATCTGTTGGCCATGCTCATGGAGGGTTAGCGTTCATTGGGGGACGCTATGCGTACCCTGGCCCAGTGTCAAGCATAGGGCCAAAATCAACGACAGGGACTAGAGCCCAACCAGTTTAGTGATTTCAAAGAATTCCAAGATACCAAGCCACCAGTCTTCAAAGAAGCTGAAGAGCCGCTCTAGGTAGAAGAGTGGCTGAACACGCTTGAGCACAAGTTCCATTTGCTCAGTTTAACCAAGCAGATGAAGGCGGAGTATGCTTCGCATCAGCTACAAGGACCAATAGGTATATGGTGGCATCATTATAGGTCCACCTTACCTAAGAATGCCCAGATCACTTGGAATCAATTCTAGGAGGCCTTCAAGAGTCATTATATTCCTCCCAGGTTGATGGCCATAAAGCACAATGAGTGCATGAAGCTGGTGCAAGGCACCAAGACACTCATTGAATATCTTCATGTATTCAATCATCTGTCTAGGTATGCTCTAGAGTTTGTTAATTAAGAAGCAAAGAGAATCGCTAGCTTTAAGAGAGGGCTTAGTCCCAAACTGATGAAGTCCATGGGAAACAACAAGAGTGTCACTTTCAATGAGTTTGTAAGCGATGCTCTTACTCAAGAGAATAACAATAATGTCTATGCTGCTTCCAAAAATTGCAAGTGGGCCTTTGAGGCAAGTGCCTCTCAGGCTAAAGCTCCAATGGCGAAGACTCCATTTCGCCCACCGGCTATAGTTGTTAGGTACTGGCCACCATAGAAGAAGAATCAGGCAAAGACTGGTTTCAAGAAGGCATTTACTGTACCTCTTCCAAAGGGCACCACACGACCAAGGAATTAGTTTGTTCCACCAGCTAACAGGCCCTGCTGGAATTGTGGCAGGATAGGTCATTGGTCCAAAATTTGTCCATATCCTCAGAAGAACAATCAGAAGTAGGGGAATTCTGGTGCTCGTCAAGGACATGCTAACTACACCAACATGACAGAGATACCCTCAGGAGAGGTGGTCACCGCGGGTAAGTTTCTTGTGAATCAACATCCGGCAGTTGTACTATTTGATTTTGGTGCTTTGCATTCATTTATGAGTCTAGCTTTTGTATCAAAATACAATCAGAAGGTAGTTACACTAACCAAAGGTAGTTATTGTATTAGTGCCACTGGAAGTAATATTTCTACCAATCAAATAGTACTGGATGTGATTATCGAAATAGAGGGACAAGTGTATACGGCCGATCTGGTAGTTTTGCTAGGATTAGGTATAGATATAATCTTAGGGATGAAGTGGATGAGCGGCCATGGAATGCTCATCGATACTTCCACTAGGGCTGTTATGTTGAGGGATCCTATCAACAATGAAGCTTTCCTTTTGCCACTTCCTAGAGATCTAGACCTCCACAACACTGCTAATACTATCCAGACCCTGAGAATCATGGATGTTCCAGTAGTTTGTGAATTTTTAGATGTATTTCCCAATGATTTACCTGGTTTACTACCAGATCGAGATATAGAATTCAAGATTGAGTTAGTGCTAGGTACTACACCTATTTCTACAATGCCTTATAGGATGCCACCCAATGAGTTGGCAGAGCTTAAGGTGCAGTTACAAGATCTATTAGAGAAAGGTCTTATCTGACCTAGTGCTTCTCCCTGGAGTTGTCCTGCTATATTTGTGAAGAAGAAGGACAAGTCATTGCGCATGTGTGTGGATTATCGTCCACTCAATGCTATGACAATCAAGAACAAGTACCCATTGCCCTGCATTGATATTTTGTTTAATTAGTTGTCTAAGGCAAAGGTATTCTCCAAAATTGATTTTTGAGATCTGGTTATCATGAGATAAAAATTAGACCGGAGGATGTGCCTAAGACCGCTTTCTCCACTAGATATGGGTTATATGAGTATCTTGTTATGTCTTTTAGTTTGACCAATGCTCCTGCATACTTCGTCTATTTGATGAATTCAGTATTCATGGAGGAACTAGACAAATTTGTAGTTGTCTTCATTGATGACATTTTGATCTTTTTTGCAAATGCCGAAGAACATGCCGAGCATCTGAGAGTTGTTTTGTCCAGGTTATGAGAACATAAGCTTTATGCCAAGTTCAGTAAATGTGAGTTTTGTCTAAAGAAAGTAGCTTTCTTGGGTCATGTGTTGTCTAATGAAGGAATTTCGGTTGTTCTGTCTAAGGTGCAAGAAGTCATGGATTGGAAAGCACCAACATCAGTGCATGAGGTTAGAAGTTTCCTTGGTTTGGTAGGATATTATCGTCGATTCATCTCGGATTTCTCTAAGGTAGCCAAGCCCATGACCAGTTCCTTCAAAAAGATGTAAAGTTTGTTTTGACTCTAGAGTGTGAGACTACTTTTTGCACTTTATGGACCTTGTTGACATCAACTTCTATTTTGGCACGACCTAATATCGAGAAACCTTTTGATGTGTTTTGTGATGCATCAGGTACCAGTTTAGGATGTGTCCTTATATAGGAAGGCCGGGTTATTGCTTATGCCTCGCGTTAGTTAAGAAAGCATGAAGCCAATTTTCCAACTCATGATCTTGAGTTAGCTATTGTTGTTCATGCTTTGAAGATTTGGAGGCATTACCTGCTTGGTAACATGTGTCATATCTATACCGATCATAAAAGTCTCATGTATATTTTCACTCAACCAGAATTGAACATGAGACAGAGAAGATGGCTAGAGTTGATTAAAGATTATAACTTAGAAGTCCATTATCATCTGGGTAAAGCAAATGTTGTTGCCAATGCTTTGAGTAGAAAATCTCATTGCAATTCTCTCTTGGAAGCAGATTATCATTTGGCACATCTGTTACATCCTACTATGTTACATAGTATTACCCTTAGTTGCTCTCTAGAAAGTAAAATCATCGAGCTTCAGAAAACCAATGTGGGTGTGTTCCACATGAAAAGGAAAATGAAGGAACAAGAAACAAAACACTTTCGTGTTGATGAGAAGGGTGACCTATGGTTTAAGGACAGACTTGTAGACCGAAGGACAAAGAGCTTAGAAACCAAATTTTAGAAGAAGCTCACTCCTCCAAATTATCTATCCATCCGGGAAGTAGCAAAATGTATCAAGATTTGACATCTCGCTTTTGGTGGACCAAGATGAAGAAAGAAATCGTAGCTTATGTTGTAAGGTATGACAATTGTTGTAGAGTCAAAGCAATTCACTTGAAGCCTGTTGGACTTCTTCAACCATTGTCTATACCAGGATGGAAATGGGAAGAAATTAGTATGGATTTTATTGTTAGACTTCCCCCTACCCAAAAGAATTTTAATTCCATATGGGTAATAGTGGATCGTTTAACGAAGTCTGCTCATTTCATACCAGTTAGAATTGACTATCGACCAAGTGACAATGCTTAATTATATTTTAATTAGATAGTACGTCTCCATGGTGTTCCTAGAACCATTGTATCTGACAGAGGACCTTAGTTCACCGCTCGTTTTTGGGAACATTTACACAAGATGTTAGGCACCAACTTAGTCAGAAGTTCTGCTTATCATCCATAAACCTCCAAACAGACGGAGCGGGTGAATCAAATATTGGAAGACATGTTAAGAGCTTGTGTCATATCATCTAAAGGTTCATGGGATAAGTGGTTACCCTTAGCTAAATTTTCCTATAATAATAGTTGTTATGAAAGCATCAAGATGGCTTCGTTCGAAGCGTTGTATGGCCGCAAGTGTAGAACTCCTTTGAACTGGGGTGAATCTAGATAAAGGAGATACTAAGGCATTGATTTTTGTCGAAGAGGCTGAACAACAAGTCCGTACTATCTAGAAACATATGGAAGCTGCTCAAGCTAGGCAGAAAATCTACGCGAATAAATGAAGGAAGCCCATTGAGTTTGAAGTGGGTGATCACGTTTATCTGAAAGTATCACCGATGAAAGGTGTGCAGCGATTTAGAGTAAAGAGGAAGCTTGCACCTAGGTATGTAGGCCCATATCTAATCATAGAGAAGAGTGGGAATGTAGCTTGCAAGATAGAGTTACCTTATGAGATGAGTGCTATCTTCAATGTTTTTCATGTCTCACAATTGAATAAATGTCTCTGTGTTCTCGAAGAAAGAGTTTCACTTAGAAATATCAAGTTGAAATAAGATCTATCCTATGAAGAAAGGCCAGTGTGGGTTATTGATACAAGAGAGAGAGAGAGAGTAACCCAGAACCATGTGGTCAAGTTTTAGAAGGTTATGTGGAGTAACTGGGGTAGTGAGAGCGATGCAACGTGGGAACGAGAAGATTATTTGAAGGATGTATACCCTACCTTTTATTCAAAACGGTACGCTTTTCAAATCTCGGGGTGAGATTTTTATAAGGCGGGAGGGCTATAACACCCTAGGTGTTAGGCTTGCACAATTGCACTTGCATTTCATAAACATGAGCATCATTCATCCATGCATGAGCTTTGATTGTTTAGAACATGTTTTTGATACATTGCAACATATGTTTATATTCCATGTGTGTTTGTTTTATGAAATGGATAGTGCGCAACACTCAAGTGGAACATGTTCAACTCACTCTTGAAACATGTCACATACTTGTGAAAGATGGTTAGTTAGTACTATGCAACAAACTCATGAAACATATGAAACATGGCTTTGAAACAAAAGTAGCAATTCACTTGTTTTTCCTTGTTTCAATGCATGTGATGCTTGATTTTGGTATGATCAATGTGTGGTGTGGTTAATTATCACCTAAAAGACCTTAACTACACTTAGGGTACATAGTGGAGCACTGTTCATGTTAACTTAATTGACTAATTATGCCCCTAAGTGAGGTTTGACCAAATTGGAAACCCTTGAACCAATTTGTTTGACCTTATAAAAAGTGTTACTTAGAAGCTTTGCATATCTAAGCAACCTAAAGTAAAGTTGTAGAAAATTATATGTGGAACAAACTTTGTTTAGAGGTCGAGTCATGAAAATGTGTGGAACAGTCCCAAACATGGCCCACAAGTCAGATTTGGGTGCTGATTCAGCACTTAGAATTTTTCTAAGTGCTGAATTGAGTTTCAGTTTTCATGTATCTCAGTTTAGAGCTCTATAGTTTGCAAACTGAACCAAATCATCCCAAGGTCATGTAAGCAAACTTGTAGATCACTTCTAGCTATGGAACTTTTGTTACTACACCTTTTGCTAGATCGGGCTAGTTTGAGAATTAGGGAGCACCAAAAATTAGGTTTTAGTCGGCCTTATGGAGTTCTGATGGCGTTCGGCTTTAGGCCATCATGGCCGACCGACGTCAGGCCAAACTCACCAAGTGGTGGCCATACGCTGGTGCTGCCCCCTCTAGTCAGGCCATCATGACCACCTCTACCCCATGCGTCCTCTGGAGCGAGCGTTGCCTTCATTTGCATCTCCTCAGCTCACCAGCGCAGCGGAAGCCGAGCACCGTGCCTCTGCCATTGCTGCCAAGCGCGTCGCCATCACCTAGCTCCCTCACCGCCACATCATTGCCGCCTCCAGTTAGCCACAAGCTCCACCATCTTCCTCCTTCTCGGCTCGATGTGTTTGCTGGACCTAACGAGCTACGGTGAGGGCAGATTTCGCCATTTTCCCCTCATCGGAGTTCACTGCCTCCCTAACCGCCGTCATGGTGAGCTCACCGTCACTCTATGCCTTCACCCATTCCCTTTCCTTCTTCATGATAGTACTAGCTTAGGGTGTCCTTTAGCTTAGGTGCTGACCTCATGGAGAGCCATGACCCACCTGCATCGAAAACGACGGACAGCGCCGTCGCGCTCTCGCTGCCGCGCCGCCTCGCACGTGGGCAGCCTCACATGTGCATCCTCATGAACCCTAGATAGACTAGGCAGGTCCATGTAGTCACCTTTGTGCTGTTGCACCGCTCGCTTGGTCTTGCCGTGGCCCGAGACGGCTGGCGCACCATCGTGCCGCGCCGCCATGCCGCCATGGCCGGCGACGAGTTGTCTCCGGTGCACCTGAGCCCCAACCACCTACACATATAGATGCGAGGGAGTGAGAAGGGCACCATGGTAGGGTTGGTTTCACTGGCGGATTCGCTGTCGACAAGCTATCATCGTTTAACCGCTGTCCCCTGCTCTGGTTTGACTGACCAACGGGGTCCACTAACCTATGGGTCCCGGCTGTCAGTGACTGTGGAATAGAAAGATAGCTCATTTGTTTAGTTTTGAATGCAAATTTGTAAAATTCATATCTCCAGTTTGGTGAATCCAAATTGGGTGGTTCCAATTTTGTTAGGATCTTTGTGAAGTATAGTATTTAGGAAAAATATAACATGAACACTTACAGTAAAGTTTCTGGAAGAATTAAATTGCAACTTAAAATGTGTTTTTAAATGAATGCAAACATTTTTAATTCATATCTAAAGTTCCAGTGCTCCACAAATTATGAATATTGTATGGTGAGCTGTTCTTGATGATTATAAGCTCTGGTAAAAATTTGAGAGTCAGTGCCTGAATAGTTTTTGAGTTATTAATTTCCCTTTTATAATTAGATGATCCTTGTGTGAATTTTAATAATTATTATATGAATCCAATGCTCATGAAATTTATTGGAGGTTGTCCTAGTACCTTAAGGATGCTAAGAAAAATATAAAATCTGTTGGTTGACACTATTCACTAGGGTTTCCTATTTATGCTATTTTAAGCCCTGCTGGCTTGTCATTTTTGTGTAGGATGTTATACTTGTTAAAATGATTGGAAATTTATATAGTAGCCTATTGGAGATATGTATAAGCTACTGTAATTTTTGTGGAATTTTCTGTACATGTTGGACATGTGTTTATTATTTAACCTCATTATCTAAATAAATTAATAAAGGCATGAAAATAATATATTTAGGAATGGCCACTATGTTTTCTAGTGTTCATTTGATGTATGTTAACTGTTGGTGACATTGGTAGTACTCATGGTGTTATTCTTGTATGTAATGAAATATTATTTTCACTATAATTCCTTTATAGTGACTTTCTAGAAAGATTTTAGAGTTAAGCAAATTAACTGGTGAACTTAATGTTTGCTGTGAATTTGGTCACTAACAAAGTTCTAGGGAATTTGTTTATCTAGCTTGTGTCAAAATTTCAAGGCATTTGGCTGAGTAGTCTGAGAGTTATATCAGTTGGAAATCAGCACTCCCAACTGCCTACTCTCTGGAATCCACATACGGTTTTGTAAGATCAGTCTGTTTGACCTAGTTTGACTTTGAATTATACTTTGTTGACTAGACAAAAGTTGTAGATAATTTTATAATCTTTCCAGATTGTCTTGTTACATGTCTTTTGGATTACCACAACTCCAGTTATGGATCAAACTTGTAGCTGCTATTTGTAGCCTAAAAATTGTGATTTCAGTGAATAACTTGTTTGCTTGATATGAGTCAATGTGATGAGTTAGATAGTAGGCTAATTAAAATAACTTGTTAGTTGCAGGTGCTAGACCTCTTACTAAAGATGAACAACTTTATCTTAGGTTGTTAGAGCTTGGTGAGTGTGCCATTCTTGTTTTCTAAAAGAGATATGCAACTACTCGGTAAAATAGATGTTAATCTTGTATCATCGCGTCTTTCATGCGTCCATCTATACATGGCTATACATTTCATCATCACCTTCCATCTCTTGTGCATGCATGATTCTTATAATATGCATATGCATGCAATAGGTATTCCGAAGGGAGTCTCGCTTCTGGAATTCGAGCAAGTACTTCCGGAGGAGTAGCAACAAGCTCAGGAGCAGGAGGCGCAGGCCCTAGAAGGAGCCAGTGAAGAAGTTCTTGAGTATCCCGATGACCAACCTTCATCTTTTTGAAAGGCAAGCCCCGGAGTATTTTAAGTCTCCTATGTTTGAAAATGGTTACTTTGAGTATCTTTAGTTGTTGATGCATTAAGTGATAGGAATTGGATGCAAACACTTATTGCATATATATCTATTCCTTGGCCAGTATATGTACCCTGAATCCTATTTAGGTCCAATAGCAAATCAAAGCTTAGCCATGCTTAGACTGGTAAAAGTCAGGTGATTTCCTATCACCTACAAGTTAGGATGTTGTCTGGTCATGGTTGGCTATATTTGCTATCATGGGACATAACCATATGTTAATAATGAATTGTGACCGAGTGGGATGTTGATAGAGAAGCAACAAGGCAAGGAGGTCTTGGGTGTGGATCTATCCCCAAGTGTGTCGGTTAAGGACCGATTTACTGTACGTCCTCATGTCATGTTGAACGCGTGCCTATCACTTAGTTAGCCGGATAACTCATTCCGACCACGAAGTCGAGTAGCTCAACTCAGGCAGGAAGTCTGGGAAGTGAAAGTGCACACCCTGGTGGTAGTAAGGATGTGTGGGGAGCCATTGGCGTAAGTCCTAGGTGATATTGACCACCTGGCAGAGTGGACTCCCTGAGGGTGTGGCGCTACTCGGAACCACAATTCCTGAGTTGTACCAAAGGTGACCTTAGGCTGCCTTCACGTGGTATGCATGGGTTTGTGTTAGGAATACCCCTCCAGCTAGATAGGAAATGATTCAAATCGTCGTCTCTCCCGGATAGTGAGAACTTGACTGAGCAGCGGCAACATAGATGCACTTAATGGAACTTGATGGTTAAATCGATGATGATGATGATACAACATTATACTAGATATGGTTACTAATGTTTGCAGTTAATCAATTGTTTGCTCTAGTACAGGTGCTAATCTAGTTGAGAGGTTAATATTGATAACTTGATGCTTACTCATAATTTAATTAGGCTCTCATATCACTAAAGCTTTTATGCAAAATAGTCATCAAGCAAGATCCACTGATAAAGCCTTGCATACTTCTTGGTGTCATTTATTTTTGGTTTACGACGGGTAAGTCTAGCTGAGTACATTCTCAGTACTCAGAGTTTATTCCCCCTTGTTGCAGATGACGTGCTCTATAACGGTTACTGCAAGTATTGTCGCCACCCTGCGGGGGATGAAGACTAGATCATGGGCATGATCATCTATATTATCTTATCATGATGCTTTTGCTGGATATGACTATGGAACTGGCTTGTATTTGAACTAAGTGTGTGTGATGGTCTCAAACTACTTTGCTTCCGCTATTTGTGAACTCATTTTGTAATAACTATGTGAACTCTATTGTATGAGGTACTTGCAAACTACTTGTAAATTTGATGTAACATGTGGCTTGTTATGTTGAATTACTATGATCTTGGTTGTGTGCAAGTTGGTTTGAAATCCTTCGTGGTTCAGTTGACTACCGGGTTTATATGGGTTCAAGTATGACGGTTTGATCACTCCGGTGATCGCTTTCATACTTGTGCTCTTATAAATTGGTCGGTTCTGCCATAGGTGGTCACAACTTCTCCCATGGGAATTTCTTCCGCAGTTGTATAATGCACGTATCCAGGACGTGCTTTTGGATTGGCCTATTTCTAATTACCCTAGTTTTGATTGCCATTCTTCTTGGGTTGGGGGCACTCCTTGGCCCAATGACCCAACTGATTGCAGTTGAAGCATGGCTAGTTGTTTATTGGTCCTATTGAGCTTCCCTAGCCTGCATTGCCCTTAGGTATGGCAATGATGAATGCCCTACGGAATGCCTTCTGAGGGCGATTAGCTTGAGCTTTTAGCTAAGGAGGACTATACTTAGGCGCTGGTGGATGGAACTGTGGCCTCGCTGCCACTAGAGCTCTAGATTGAGATGACCCTATGGCACCTACCTCAACTACTCTTTTGTGGCCCTTTGTTGCTGTGTGCAAGTTGTTCTAATTCTCTTAGGTTAAGGCATCACTGACAAACTCATTATAGGTAGCACATCTTGAGTTGGCCATAGTCTGCATTAGTTTGGTGCCATGGCCTCTTTTGAAGCTTTCTATCTTTATTTCCTCTATATTGACGAACCCTAGGGTGTATCCGGACAAATTGTTGAAGGCATGCATATACTTGGTAAGGGTTTTGGTCCCTTGAGTAAGTCTCATGAACTTGGCTGCTTTATGTGCATCAGCCCCTGGGGGAATGTGATGTCCCCTAAAGGGTAACTTGAACTATTCCTAGGTGACCTATACGTTTGTAGGTAAAGAGGACAGGAAATGGGTCAACCATATCCCTGCCGGTTCCTACAGTTGATGGGACACATATTCAGCCTTCAAATGCTAAGTAACCCTCAACATACGGAACTTCTGCTCTATCGTGTTAAGCCACTCATCCGCTTGGAGCGGTTCTTTGGCCTCTTTGAAGATAGGGGGCTTAGTGTCTTGGAAGTCTTTGAACGAGCTATACTGATTTGGTTCAGACCCCTGATGTTGCTGGTAGGCCTAAGCGGTGTTCTGCGCAATGAGGCACAGTGTCTTTTCCATAGGTCTCTCATTTCCCAGAAATTGCGTGAAGAACTCATTCGCAGAAGGTGACAGGTGGTGGTGGTAAATCACCATAATTGCCACCCTGGCTGGTGCCTGACCCAGCATGGGTGCGAGTCTTCTATAAAATTGCAACAATAAGTGATTATTGGATGATGTCAAGAGATTGTAGATGAATTGTGTAATCATGCCGCACTGAATTTACTAGAGAGAATCTTAAATTCATACAATAAAATAGAGGCACAATAATTCATTCTCACAACATAACATCACCAATTTGATCACTTATCGTACTCGCAACGCGTTAACATGCATGTCATATTTCCCAGTACAATGAAACTGGAATTTCATCAAAGTTCAACCCATCACGGATTAAAATGCAAAGTACCAATATTACACCAAAATTACATCATGAGTACTGAACTTCAAACTACAAGTCTGTTACATAAATAGCAAGGATATAACTAGCGCTTCAAACTAGTCACTAGATGGCTCCACTCTTCAGCGTGCTCGCTATCGAGGTCATATAGCATCATCCTCATCCTCTAGATCCACTTCTTCCTCTTCCCAACCATCAACTTCAACAAACATTTCTAGATCTTCTTCCTCCTCATCAAGGATCAAGTGTAGTTGGTTATTCAAATAATACACCTCATGCTGAAGATCCATCACCATGTTCTAGGTATGCGCAAGCTGCTGGCGCAAGTCCCTTTCGACTCGGTCCTGCTGTGCGGCTAAGGCTTTGGCATTGTTTTGTGCTGCTTCTGCCATGGTGGTATGGTTGTTTGCTTGGATCCGTTGGTGTGTAGCTTTGAGTGCCTCGGTGCTAGGGACCTCCAGCTGCTCTTAGAGTCCTATTAGCATAGCCTGATCATCAACTCTTGCCTCTTGGGAGATTTCGCAATGCTACATGAGCTTGATCGAAGTCACAACGAGCTTCACTTGTTGCGTTTTTATGCTTGTGAAAACGCTTCCTCAGCTTATGCTATGCAGCTTTGGCCCTCATGAGCCTATTCATGCAAGTGGTATAGTACTCCTACAAGAAGTCCCAGGTATCCTAATGAGTATAGAACATCTTCATCATGGTGAACATGGCACTCATAGTGGGACTAGAACTGTCTGCCTGCTCATCTCAGTCTTAGAACAATGCATTGCTGTTGCGTTGTGCCCATACTACTATAGATGGATCCACCTGAGGAAAAGTACTAGCAGCACTGCCGGTAAGCTCATCCCCATGCTGCTGACATATCTGACAAAGCACCTCAAAAGCCACTACTTGGGCAGCTTCCCAAGGAGATTTTCCTTCATATTCTACCTTCCACTCCTGCCACATGGGTGCTTGGGTATGAGCTGGTATGGTTAGTTGCACCTCATACCATGGTTGTCCCTCTAGGTATTCTTCATTCCAGAAATAGAGGGGAGGTTCGGTATATCCTACATAATGTAGGACCCTCCAAAGTAGGGCAGGGGTACCAAACATTTCCAAGAAAGTCTCACACCCAGCTGATGTTGCCATCTGTTCCAACAAAATGGTGCAAGTCTCGTGAGAACAATGTTATAATAGAAAAGAGTTACTTAACTGAATAAGAGACTTATAAGGGGAGGAACAATGCAAGTGTGTAATGAATGATTGCTCATGATGCATGTACATTTCGTATGTCCTCACAAAGTTAGGAAAATTAAACTTCTAACGAATTACATGATGGCATACATGCGTTCTCTCATATATAACGTAGCTAGTCGGGCTACACGTTTTGCTGTTAGTGTACCTACACAAGAATTTCATTTCAGCCCAACCCCACAAGTATATATGCAGAAATAAAAATCTAGGCTCTAGGTTGCAAGCTAAATACTTCCATATATATACCCATATATATACTTCCATATCAAAGCTACCTAAAAGTAAATACATCCCATATATACATATAAATATGCATATAAAGTCATATCAAAGCTAACCCACAATTAAATACCTCTATATATATGAGACATATATATACTTTGGTATCAAAGCTAATTCTCCCCATTAGACCGCACGCTCACATCTTGCGGTCATACCACTCATCATCTTACCTTGGGCGTAGAGGCAATTGATCCATACATTACCACTCAAGTGAATGGCATCCATACAATAGCATGACGTATGGATGACGAAAAAAAACCCCAAAGTTAGTACTTAATTTGCCACCTGAAATCCTTAACTGGGCATAACAGAACTGATCACTAGCACACTTTAGATTCAAACTTTAGGTTTAAACACCTATATATATCTATCAGTTGCCAAAACTGATTTTAGAAAAACAAAAACTTTTGTTTCAAATACACATGTGGCAATTAATGTTGAATCTTGCTCCAATACCAGCTATAGCAGAACCGTCCAATTTATATGAGCACAAGTACAATAGCAGCCCATAAGCAGTCACACTGTCTTACTTGAGCCCATATAAACCTGGTAGTCCATCAAGTACCACAAAAGGTCTCGATTCAACCAACATACAACCAAGATCGTATATGATTCAACATACATATCACACATTACATAAAGTTTACAAATATAGTTCCATACATCAGAGTATGATTAAAAGTTATTACAAACCAAGTTTAGGTAAAATAGTAGCACAAGCAATTAAAGTTTGAAACCAACATCTCCATCGTTGTTCAAATACTATGCCAGCTCATGATCACAATCCTACAAAGGCATAAGAGAGGAATTTACAAGAGATTCCTTGCCCAGGGCCCTACTCCTCGTCCAGGGCTGGACTGAAGCAGTTCTTACAGTAGCCATGATACATCGTATTATCTGCAATAATGGGAAATAAACCCTAAGTATAAGAAGGTACTCAAATAGACTTACCCGTCATAAACCAAAAATAAAGTGACTCCAAGGATCATGCAAGGCTTTATAAATGGAGCTAACTTGACAACATTTTGCATAAAAAGCCAATAATTCAACTACACCATTTATAATTCGGTCATTAAGTTAATTATAGCTATTCATCTCTAGATTAGCAACTAACCTATGCCAAACATGTGGTATATCATTTAGAAGCATAACAATAATAACCATAGCCGATGTACTAATTCCATGTTCTTCATAACCATCATTCCATAATACACTTACTACGATGTTGGAGCTTGCCAAGTCTCTCACTATCCGGGAGAGATGGCAATTCGAATTGATTTCAGCCAGCTAGAAATTTATTTCTAACACAAACCCAGGCAGACCAGATCAACGGTCACCTTAGGTCACCTTTGGTACAACTCAGGTCCACATTTTCATGGGTTCGATCAGCGCCACATAATTAGGGACAACTAGCTAATAGGACGTTTAGGCCTGGCCTGCCCTTGGTCTCATGTTTGGCTACCTGCACATCCTTACTACCATCCAGAGTGTGCACTCTTATAGAAAAGGGCCCGTCCTGAGTTGGGCTACTCGGCTTCATGGTTGAAAAGAGTTATCTCGCCAGCTAAGTGAGAGGCATGCATTCAATCTTGATAGAAGTGCCAACAACGGTATGGTCCTTAATTGGCACAAATAGAATCATATGAGTCAACCTACACATAGACTCCATCTGGCCTCCAGTTACATTACCCCATGGTTCTGTTCCATGATAGCAAATATAGCCAATCTTGCTTTGGTATTCACCTATATCTCATAGGTGATAGGAACTCACTCGACTTCTGCTGGTCTAAGCATGGCTAAGCATATATTTAATCCTAGACCTACATAGGGTTAAAGGTATATATATATGGAAAAGGAAATTTTATGCATCAAGTGTTTCCAATCAACTCTTATAACCTAATGCATCAAACATAACGGACTCAAGTGATATTTTGTAAAACATGGGAGGCTTAAAATGCTCCGGGGCTTGCCTTTGATAAAAGAAGTTGGCCTATGGTCTGGGCACTCAGGTAAGTCTTCAATAGTTTGCTCCTCTCCTTTTGGAGCTATGGCCTGAGGTGCCTCCTATTGTTTCTCTGCCTCTTTGTCGAATTCCAATAGAGTTATCCCCTTGGATGATCCTATATGCATGAGCTAGAAATAAGATATCTTGGATGCATATATAATGACATGTATAATATGATATGATGTGATGAATGCATCCTCATAAGTGTTCTTAGTAGCATTGCATTAAGGTAATAACAAGTTACATTTTCTTTTACTAAGTAGGTGCATATCTTTTCTATAGTAACTTAAACAAACACTTATGTAAATTATTTTCTGGACTACAAGACAGCAACCACTTGTTTTGACCATAACTGGAGTTATACACATCAAAATAATATGGTTGTGGACATTCTAGAAAGCTTATTAAATTTCCTACAACTTTATTTTAATCATGTTAATGTGATTTAGCAGTTATCTAGTCAAACAATTCAATATTTCAGATCTGTCTAGAGAGCAAGCATTTCAGATAGCATAGTTCTGACTACCATAATTCTCAAACCATAAGTCCTATGACTATGAAAATTTAACACAAGGTAGATAAGTAAGTTATCTACAACTTTGTTATTACCATATTTACCGAAAATATCATTATCATCATGAAATAATCACCACAACAGAAACTACACATGTAGTCATCTAGTTGAATTATAAAGCAATAATTAACTAGTTGACTATAAACAAATACTTCTAAGCCTCACTAGAGGTATCAATAGATCATATGCATCACACACACCATAGAAAACATCATGGTTGAGCCTAACTAATTTATTTTTATTTATTTATTAATTTCCTTAGATAATAAGGTGATTTACAGAGTAAATATTTCATGTGCTCAATAAATTCCAAGACAATTACAGTAGGCTACACATGACCCTAATAGTCTACTGTACAAATTTCATGCCATTTGGATAAGTATAGCTACCTTTACAAAAATGACAAGTTATATATGCTTATTTTAGCAAAAATAGTTTAGCATAGTGAAAAGTTTCAAGCAATAGATTTAATATTTTTCTTACTTTCCTCCTAGCTTGAGAATACTATGTAAAAATCTGTATAATCATATGTTATGTATTTTTACCCCATTTATTTTCACTAGATACTAGCAATTAATTAAGATTAAATAGGAAGACCATATTTCAAGTATGCTTACTATCATTTTAATATTTTTCCTAGAGCATGTCAACACAATACCAGCAAAATTAGAATCACAATTTTATCACCTTCCTAGCTCAAGTTATGCAATTTATAAGACAGAAACTATTTTAAAAAGCACTTATCTCACTCAATTTGATTCTCCCACAAAAATACCCTAAACAGTAGATTTCATATTTTTATCAAATTGTCCACTTCAAGATAAATCCAACAAAATTTGGTTCACCCCATTTGGATACTCCTAGCTTAAGATATAATTTTTGCAAGTTTGCTACAAAATCTATGAAAACAAATAAAGAAAATCAAATTCACTGGAGGTCTGCCGCTAGGTACACCCGGTCCATACACCCCGCTGTGACTGACGCGTAGGCCCCAATAGTCAACCAACCCCATACGTCGGTGAGACAGAGGTAGGCCGTCGGCTTTGATTGGTGAGAACTTGCCATCGGCTTTGACCGGCGAGAACTCACCGTCAGTGAGGTCACCAGCAATGAGGTCACCACCGATGTGTTCCCCTCCTCATTAAGCACCTAGTGAGCTAAGTGGGCGAACCCATGATGGTGGTTGGCTATGGTGGCGACACTAATGGTAGACGACGACGGCGGCGTAATGGCACTCCGGTCATTTCTGGCAACGGCAAGCTCAGACAGGTGTGGCTACACCTCTATAGGAATCTAGCGGGACCTAGGGTTTGGATTGGGGCTTGTGAGGGGCATCGGTGAGGCGCGGCCACATGCATGGAAGCATGGCGACATGAGTGCAATGGCGGCACGGTGGCATTCCACTCCGACAAGGTCGACATTGGTTCAACGGCCAGCGGCATGAGTAGGACGTGGCCCTATGCTAGCCCTAACGAGGGAAGAGAGTGAGCAAGACAGTTCAGTGGAGCACAGCCATGGCGACCGTGAGCTCAGCGGTGCTCCAGCAATGGCGTGATGACGGTGAACTCGAACTGCGGCCTCACCTAGGCTTAGATGGTGGCATTAGCGGTTTAGGGAGGTGGACAAGATGATGCCAGAACTATGGGCGAGATGTAGTGGATGGTGGTGCGGTGGTGGTAGCGAGCGAGCATGGCGGAGCTTTGTGGCAATGGCGACGGCGCAGCGAGAGCAGGAGCGAGAGCTAGGCAGAGAGAGTGAGCTCGATTGAGAGAGAGCAGCGGCGTCGTGCAGTTTTGCTGCCAGCCCTAGCCTGACACATGGGCCTAACACTAGGCGGATGGCCTCCATGCAGCGGCTGCAGCCTGATGCCGGTCGGCCATGACGCACGTGCGCAGCGCTGGTTCAGACACCACTGAACGCGATAGATGAAGCAAGTTCAAGCGATCAGTCCTCCTAATCCATGGCGATTTAGCAAAAACTTCCTTAATAAAAATTGTAGAGCTACGTGAGTACTATAAGATTGCTTAAAGGAGTTTTGTCTAATTCACAATGGTTTTCAAACTACAAAGCTCTAAAATGAGGTACCTTGAAACCAAAATCAGCATTCGGGACTTAGCAAAATTTCCTTGTCTAGAAATAGCATTTCATTGCTACTTTGGAGTTGTTTTTGACCATGTTAGGCACTGATTCAGCTCATGACCCTTAAATAAAGTTTGTTATCCATGACAAGAACTACAACTTTTATTTAGGTCACATAGCCTTGCAAACACTATAAGCTATTGTTCAACTTTGGTCAATCTAGCATCATGTAAAAGGCATTTCAAAGTAAACCAAAACTTAGAAGCAAAATTGGCCAATGTCATGAATACAAACATTATTCCATTTAGTATTCTAGATGTTTCTAAGGTGTTTTCATGACCTCACAACCATTTCATACATTGGTCATACATGATTACAAGCATATGCATACATATAATCAACATCACATGTGATAATGTATAAAGAATGAAATGAAATTTCATATGCTCATGCTCATGAATGAATGGATGATGCTTGTGCTCATGAAATGCAAGTGTCAAATGCAATGCTTAACACTAGGGTGTTACAAGACGCAGCGGTGCAAACCGACGACTGAGGTCGCTTTCTAGGCTACTTTGGTGCATGCCTAGCAAAAACAAAGGGACAGTGAGAATCATCAAGTCAAGGAGAAGCTAAAACAATAACTAGAGGGGGTGTGCAAGAGTAGCCAGAAATGGCTAGCCATGGCAAGGTGGTGCTTGGCGGCTATGGCAAGCTACCGTGGTAGGAAAGGCGTGCATGGGCTATTCCAGTGATGATTGGTGGTGCAAGCAGGTCAACGAGAAGGCCATGGGTGAGGTGAAGCTACAAGCACTGAGCTATCGGGCGAAGGTGCAAACATGATGGCCAATTTTGTCGGTGGCTAGAGGAGCTCGACGGTGGCACTAGAAGGGAGAAAGAGGGGAGGATGCCGGTGGTGAGACATTTTAATGGTGCGAGGGAGTTCTCTAGGCATGACGCGCCTACTTGAACTTGGCCATGCAAGCAAGCCGTGTGCCATCAGTGTGAGGAAGCGGAAAACAAGGGTGGCGGCCACCGGTGAAGCAGGCATAGTTCGCTGCTCACCGATGACACTATTCACCTGACTGACGACCTCTGTTCTTCATGCTAGTTCTCCTGATTTTGCAAAACAACACCATGGTCGGCCTTAAGAAAAATTGTTCACCCATTTGAGGTTGCCAATATTGCTTAAAGGATCAGCATCAATCGAGCCAAGGTTTTGAAGATTTTGGATTGAGAAGAGAGGGACTTTAAAATTATAAAACTGCATTTAGTTAGGGTTTTGGAAATTAATTTGATTAAGCTACTTTTTCATTTAATTATTGAACAACCACTAATCGTCCATCACAACTAATTACATATCATTCAAAGGTTAATCATCACACCAATCAATGGAACAAAGTTTGGACAATTTTTATTCAAGAAAATTCACTTAATAATGCACCAAAGTTTGAACTTTAAACACTTGGATAAGTTTGAAAATCAGCCTTAACTCCAATCTTTGGGCTCCAAATTAGACATGTTTGACTTGAAAACTAAAGCCCACTTTTATTTTATATGAAAGAGCACACTTTATATGAAAAGTCTATTTTGACAAAAATTTAATTGCTTAAGCAAATTCACATATATAAATTCCCAAAGTTTCTTAATCACTATTATTAACATCTTTTCATGCAACATATGAAACATCATCTATACAACATATAAATGCCATAATTGAAACATGGAGTGCATTTATGCCATAATTTCACCCTGAGATTATGGATTGCCAAAAGCCTAGGGTTGAGTAATGGAAAAGGAAATGTGTCAAGCACATTAACTTGTGAGAAGTTCATAAAACAACAAGGGTTGGTTCAGGGGATTACAACCGAGATCAAATAAAAGTTGCAATTAGCAAGGGATTAAGAAATGTTTTTGAAAACATGGATGTGAATTCCAAAAGAGGTTCAAAGGAGAGAGGAGCACATTAATTGTGGGCTATAATGGATCATGATCATAGACCCCAATAACAACAAGTGCCCTGTATTTCCTTATGGTAGCTATCCATAGGAGATTCCAAGTTTCGACACTATACCATTGTCACTAATCATGGTATCACCATAGGGTACAATTGCAGTAACTTTCAACCAACACATGTCAGCTATCAAAGTCAAGCGATTAGCATGTGTCAGGATAGAGGAAACCAAGACATGACACACACAGACATTCAGAAGTTGAGGAGTAGCCCTAGGTTTTTGTATTGAGCTGGTGTCGTAAATAAGGTGCACCCAGAAGTTACCCCAAGGACCAGTGAACTTATGAAGCAAGGATTATTCAAGGTGGTAATTGGCAAAAACCTAGTACATGATGAAATTTAATTGAAACAAAACAACTATAAAGAAGAATAGCTATCCCCGAAATTAAAAGAGGATTCTAAATCATCATTTTATTCCATCCTTATGTGGATGATATGATACATGCTCATCCTATACATCTTCACAACTGTTAGCAGTACACAACTAATTTATATAGGGCAATATTTAATACACTATCTTCACTCTGTCCTAGATGGATGTTGAAAGGCACTATGCTGAGCATTATCGGAGAAGTTCAACCCATCATAGGACTTGCTGAAGAAAAGTTGAAAACTTTTTGACTGTCTTCTACTTGAGTCACCAGAAAGTCTTCATGAGTCTTTGACAGCCAGCATAATAGAGATTAAGAGCATTTTCAATTTGTTAATCTACAAAAACTTTTAATTTGTAAGTTCCTTTTGAAGTTTTCAAATGTAATGTTGTTGCGGATCCATGTATGAGCTCCAATATTAGCTGTGGCAGAACTGAAAGCTCTAGTTTGGTTTTGGTAAGTTGATGAAACCCTAAGTACTAACCCATTGTTCTATGTGATCCTGAGATAGGGTAGCACATTCCAAGTGGTGGAGCAAATGGTGATGATCATGATGGTGGTGATGGCCATGGTGATGATCAAGTGCTCGGGCTTGGAAAAGAAGAAAGAGAAAAACAAAAAGGCTCAAGGCAAAGTTATAATTGATAGGAGCTTTTTGTTTTGGCACTCAAGACACCAAGTTTGTGTGACTATGTTTAGGATAGATAGCCATACTATTAAGAGGGTTGAAACTCAACATAAAATGTGGTTATCAAGGTGCCACTAGATGTTCGAATTCATTGCATATGCATTTAGATTCTAGTGAGTGCTAACACCCTTAAAAATATTTGTGGAAATATGCTAACACATATGCACAAGGTGATACACTTAGTGCTTAGCACATTTGAGCAAGGGTGGTGAAGTTTGGGGTCAAAAGGTGAGGGTTTGTTGGGACCAGACCCTGCCTTGGGCGGGGACTGGACCCTGACCCTATGTCCGGTCTAGGTGCATAGTGAAGGCATGGCTCTCGGCCTTTGACGAGACTCAAGTGAAGAAAAGTGACCTAGACTTAGGCTAAACACTATTCAGTGTCCGGTTCTACTGACTGTGGCACATTTTGAAAGAGCAGAGAGGAATGGACGCTGGTCTACGTCCGGTCACTCTTGATCGAATGCGTCAGGTCGTGAAAAATGATGTTTTGGACCTCTCAGTGTAAAAATGGGTGAGACCAGACTCTACGTTGTAGAGCATCCAGTTATCTTTAACAGCGTGTCCGATCTTTGCGTTTGAGGCATGGGCGCACACGGGAGTGGACGCTGGGCAGCTGTGTCCGATCCTACTCTAGGTGCGTCCTATCATCACTTAACTGCGTGGACACTGTGACTTAGCCGTTGGAGATCAGCGGTAGAGGTTTAAAGAGAGGAACGCGTGGCGAGCATCCGGTGATCGAAATGCTGGCTGGGCTACGTCCGATTGATCGAACTGGCACATCTAGTCAGTACGTAGTGAGCTGAGTGTTGAGCCTAACATCTCTATTTTGTGGGGGCTTCTATTTAAGCCCTCTGGCCAGTCTCTTGCTCACTCTCTTGGCCATTTGTATTGAGTATACATCCTAGTGAGCATTGCCAACACTCTCTAACTCACAATGCTTGATTGTGATCATCATCTAGTGAGATTTGAGAGCATCCAAGTGCATTGCCTTGAGTGATTGCATCTAGAGGCACTTGGTGATTGTGTTTCCCTATGGATTTCGCTTGTAACTCTTGGTGGCTACCACCACCGAGACGGCTTGGTGTAACAAGGATCGTCGAGCGAAGGAAGGTGATTGTCTCTAGCTTCGATCATAGTGACTGTGAGGGGTTCTTGACCTTTCCCCTAGTAGAGAGCCAAAAGGTACTCTTGTGGATTGCTCGTAGCTTGTGGATCCCCATCTTGTGTTGGTTGTGTGGCTCCTGATTGTGGGTTAGGCGTGTGATGCCTATTAGCGCGTGAACCTCCAAGTGGGTGAATCACTACAATGATAACGTAGCTTGCTGGCAAGCAAGTGAACCTCGAGTATAAATCATTGTGCTATCATTGTCTCTAGGATTCTCTTGTGATTGATTCTATATCTCTTTCCACATGTGGTATAAACATCACTACCTGTCTTGTATTTACTTTCCTAGTGTAGCTAAGCTCTTTAGTGTAATTAGTTTTGAGAGCTAGCTTATGTCTTGTCTAGTGGTTAGTGAGTCTCTTTAGTTAGTCTTTGAGAGCTCCCTAACTTAGAGAGTAGTGACTTAACCTCTTGCGTGAATTAGAGATCATAGCAATTAGAATTGTGGATAGGATGCTTGAATTTTAGTAGGCTAGCGCAACACTCGCTTCACTTCATATTTGTCAAACCATTTTGCTTAAGTCTTGCTGTAGAAATTTTTAATAGGCTATTCACCCCCCCCCCTCTAGTCATTATTACCTTTTAAGTGGTATTGGAGCCGTGGTCACCATGATTTGAGGCATAACAACCTACAGGTGTGAAAATGGCTTCAAATCAACAACACTAAGAAGCCACCCCAATTTGATGGCTCAAATTATCCATATTGGAAGGCAAAGATGACAACCTATATCAAGTCAATCAATAGAAAGGTGTGGAAGGTGGTGGAAACCAAATTTGAGGTAGCCAATCAGGAGAATCCCACCGCAAGCCATAGAAGTGTTGCTCAAAAACAATGACATTGCTCTTAGTGCCATTCATAATGCATTGGATGAGAGAACATTTGAGCAAATCAAGAATATTGAGATTGCTCATGATGCATGGAAGAAGTTGTAGGAATCATTTGCGGGCACACAAGTGGTGAAGGGTGCCAAAGCTTACATCCTCAAAGAGAAGTTTGCAAGTTTCAAAATCAGGAGGATGAAAGTGTGCCGGAGGTGTTTCATAGGCTTCAACTGCTTGTTCAATGATCTCAAAGCTCTTGGAGAGGAGGTGAAGGACAAGTACTTCTCCCACAAGTTCTTGAGATGCCTACCATCAAGATTTGGCACATTGATCACTATTCTAGTGACGAGTGGTTTGGACACCATGACACCAAACCAAGTGTTGGGAGATGTGATGACCGATGAATCATATAGAGAAGATGACAAGAAAGATGAGAAGAAGACGAGTTCCGCATTCAAGGCTTAATCATGTTCCAAGGGCAAGGCCAAGCAAGACACATCACATGAAGATGAATGCTCAAGCTTTGATGAACTTGATGATGAGAAGATGGATATCTTTGTGAAGAGATTTGGTAAATTTGTGGTGAAGAAGGGCTATCAGTGCAAGAAGGAAGAAGTCATCATCCAAGAACAAAGATGAAGTAAGAAGGTGCTTCAAGTGCAATAGCAAGGATCATCTTGTTGTGGAATGTCCTTACAATAGTGACAATGATGATGACAACAAGAAGAGCAAGAAGAAAGATAAGAAGGAAAAGAAAGAGAAGAAGGGCAAGATGACCTAAGAGAAGAAGAAGAAGGGTGGTTCATATGTGGCCACTTGTGATAGGGATGCTTCCTTAAGTGATGATGATGATAGTGATGATGACAAGACCACCAAGAAGAAGGCTCTTGCAAGCATTGCCATCAATGAGAAGCCTTCCCTCTTTGACACTCCATCGACATGCTTTGACGAGTGTGATGAGGAACATGATAAAAGTGAAACTGAAAATGAAGATGATGAACTATTTGACATGTTAAAAGATGCTAAAGAACATTTTGACATTAAGGGAATGCAAAAGCTTATGTAAGGAACTAAAAGCCCTTAAGCAAGCCTTTGATGAGCTCAATGCATCCCATGAGAGTCTAAAGGAAGACCATGAGGAGCTTGGTAAGGCTCACAAGAAGCTTGAAAAAGCTCATTCCTCTCTACTTAATGAGCAAAATGAGAAGAAGCATGTTGTAACATGTGAAGTGGGCCTAACTTGTGACATAATTGAAGCATCATTCTATAAGCCTATCATTGTTGGTTCCACTAACCCTTCTTGTAGCACTTCCACTTCTAGCTCATCTAGTAGTGATGGTTTCACTTGTGATGCCTCACTAATGGTTGAGAATGAGACACTCAAGAAGCAGGTCAAAGAGCTCACTCATGCCTTTGGTAAGGCCTATGGTGGTGAGGACTGCATGCTTATGTGCTTGGGTAGCCAAAGAGCTTCTCTCTACAAAGAGGGATTAGGGCTATACCCCCAAGAAAGGCAAGGTAGCCTTTGCTCCTCACAAGACTAGTTTTGTGAAGAACAATGGTAGGTTTTGGACTAGTTGCAAGCAAGTTGGTCACAAAGAGCATGATTGCAAGAACAATAAATCACATGCTAATTTATCCTCAATTAAGTTTGATTCTTGCTATTTGCTCACTAAGGGTGCCAATGGTCTGAAGGCTAAGTTTGTTGGTACATCCTTATTGGGCCCAAAGAAGAAGGCCATTTAGGTACCAAAAAGATTATTGACTAACCTTCAAGGACCCAAGCAAGTTTGGGTACCTAAAAAGAATTGATCTTCTTTTGTAGGTCAATTACAAAGCCAGAGGAAGGCATTGGGTTCTTGATAGTGGGTGCACTCAACACATGACTGGGTGATGTAAGAATGTTCAACTCAATCAATAACAATGATAGCAATGGTTATGATAGTATCACATTTGGTGACAATGGCAAAGGCAAGGTCAAGGGTCATGGTAAGATAGCAATATCCAATGACTTGAGCATATCCAATGTGTTGTTAGTTGAAAGCTTGAACTTCAATTTGCTATTAGTGGCTCAATTGTGTGATCTTGGATTTAAGTGCATATTTGGAGTAGATGATTTAGAGATCATAAATGTAGATGGCTCTAATTTGATCTTCAAAGGCTTTAGATATAAAAATATATACTTGGATGGTTTCAATGCTAGTGAAACTCAATTGTCAACATGCTTGTTCACTAAGTCTAGTATGGGTTGGTTATGGCATAGAAGGCTTGGTCATGTTGGAATGAAACAATTGAATAGATTGATTAAGCATGATCTAGTTAGAGGCTTGAAAGATGTGGTATTTGAGAAGGATAAGCTTTGTAGCTCTTGTCAAGCCAGAAAACAAGTTGGAAACACCCATCCTAAGAAGAGCATAATGAGTACTAGCAAGGCATTCGAGTTGTTGCACATAGATTTATTTGGGCAAACACAATACACTAGCATCGTTGGAAACAAATATAGGCTTTGTGATAATGGATGACCTTACTAGATACACATGGGTATTCTTTCTAGTGGGACAAGCATGATGTGTTTGCAACTTTCAAGTCATTTGTCAAGGGCATTCATAATGAGTTTGAAAACAATCATCACTGAGAGTTATAAGTGACAATGGTAGTGAGTTCAAGAATACAAGAATTGATGAGTTGTGTGATGATTTTGTAATTAGACATCAATTCTCAGCCATGTACAGTCCACAATCAAATGGCCTTATTGAGTGGAAGAATAGAACACTTATTGACTGGCAAGGTCTATGCTTAGTGAGTACAATATGAGTCATTCTTTTTGGGCTGAAGCAATCAAAACCACATGCCACTACATCAAGCGATTGTATTGTCACCCATTGAAAGAGAAGACACCATATGAGCTCTTGAATGGTAGAAAGCCCAACATGGCATATTTTTGGGTTTTTGGTTGCAAATGCTACATATTGAGAAAAGGCACTAGATTGAGCAAGTTTGACAAGAAATGTGATGAAGGATTCTTGCTTGGATACTCAACCACTAGCAAAGCATATAGAGTTTGAAATTTGGCAAGTGGTACTCTTGAGGAAGTACATGATGTTGAATTTGATGAAAGCAACAGTTCCCAAGATGAGAATGAAAATCTTGATGATGTTAGAGGCATTCAACTTTCAAATGCCATGAAGAACATGGATGTTGGTGAATTGAGGCCTAGACAAGTGATAGATGAAGAAGATGATCATGTGCAAGTGCTCTCTAACTCAAATGTGTGAGATGATACAAATCAAGATAGTTCATCATCTCAAATGCAAGATCAACAAGTGGCTAGTACATCATCTCAACCGAATGATCAAGCAAGTGCATGCAATATTCCAATACTCCAACCGATCAATATTGCAAGGGATCATCCATTGGACACTATAATTGGAGATATTTCTAGAGGTGTTTAAACAAGATCAAGATTAATGGCTTCATTTTGTGAGCATTTCTTATTTGTATCATTCATTGAACCAAAGAAGATAGAAGAAGCATTGAGGGATGTTGATAGGGGTAAATGCCATGCTTGAAGAATTGAACAACTTGACTAGAAATCAAGTATGTGAATTAGTTGAGAGGCCAAAGGGACAAAATGTGATTGGAACCAAATGGGTCTTTCGCAATAAGCAAGATCAAGATGGGATAGTTGTGAGAAACAAAGCGAGATTGGTAGCACAAGGTTACACTCAAGTGGAGGGTCTTGACTTTGGAGAAACATATGCCCCTAGATTGCAAGATTGGAAGCAATTATGATCTTGTTTGCTTATGCTTGTGCCCACAACATCAAGCTCTATCAAATGGATGTCAAGAGTGCATTTCTCAATGGCTACATCAATGAAGAAGTATATGTTTAGCAACCTCCTAGTTTTAAAGATGACAAGAAGCCCAACCATGTGTATAAGTTGAAGATGGCATTGTATGGTTTGAAGCAAGCACCTAGAGCATGTAATGAGAGGTTGAGGGACTTCCTACTCTCAAAAGAGTTTAATATGGGCAAGGTTGACACTACACTTTTCACTAAGAAGATTGGCAAGGACTTGTTTGTGTTGCAAATATATGTGAATGACATCATATTTGGGTCAAGCAATCAAGACTATTGCTAAATAGTTTGAGAAGATGATGGCTAATGAGTTTGAGATGTCCTATGATTGGAGAGTTGAGTTACTTCCTTGGTCTTCAAATCAAGCAATTGAAGAACAATACCTTTGTAAGTGAAGGCAAGTATAGCAAAGAGATGCTCAAGAAGTTTGGTATGATTGAAACAAAGCCAATTAGTACACCCATGGGAACAAATGGCAATTTAGATAGTGATGCAAGTGGCAACATGGTGCATCAAAAGTTGTATTGCTCTATGATTGGAAGCCTACTCTATGTGACCGCATCAAGGCCGGATTTCATGTTTCGTGTGTGCATATGTGCAAAATTCCAAGCCTCACCAAGAGAAAGTCATTTGAAGGCTACAAAGAGAATATTGAGGTACTTAAAGCATACACAAAATGTTGGTTTATGGTATCCCAAAGGAGCAACATTTGAGCTAGTTGGTTACTCTGACTCAGATTATGTGAGATGCAAAGTAGAAAGAAAGAGCACATCGGACACATGTCAACTACTTGGAAGATCTCTTGTTTCTTGGTCATGAAAGAAGCTAAAATAGTGTTGCATTGTCAACAGCCGAAGCCGAATACATATCCGCTGGTAGTTGTTGCGCACAAATTATTTGGATGAAGACCACTTTAATGACTTTGGAATCAAGTTCAAGAAAGTGCCATTGCTATATGAAAATGAGAGTGCTATTAAGCTCACCAACAATCTAGTTCAACATGCTAGAACAAAGCACATTGATGTCTGCCACCATTTCATTAGAGATCATCAACAAAAAGGGGACATTTCAATTGAGAGTGTGGGCACCAAAGATCAACTTGCCGATATATTCACCAAGCCACTTGATGAGAAAAGGTTTTGCAAACTAAGGAATGAGTTGAACATATTGGATTTCTAAAATATGTGTTGATGCACCCCAACTAATATGACATGCCTCTCCTTCGAGCAATCCAAGGTAAATGTTGATTGGCATTCATACATACTTTGCTAAGGACTTGTTTAGTGCATCTAGTCATTCCTCACATTTAATAGGCTCATTCATGAAAATCAAATGGATTTGATGCTTGTATGGTACCACTATTGCTTCTATGATTGAAATGATCTAGTGGTAGCATATGACATGTTTGTGGGCTTGCAATCCTAGTGTTTGATCTAGAAAATGAGCTATAAGTGTTTAACTCAACATGATCATTATAACCCTTGAAATGAGGTGTGAAGAAGCTTGTCCTTGGATCAAACCGAGTTAAATATCTTTGGCAAGTGTTCTAGATTGAACCAAATTTTGGAAAATGATCCTCACCCCATTGATTGGCATTGATAATCTTAACCTATCTAAAATTGAACCTTTGTGGTCATTGATGACAAAGGGAAAGAAATTAGTGCACAACGATAGTGAAAAGATGACAAAGGGGGAGAACTTTGATATAGGGGGAGAAATATGAAAGTAAGGGGATCAATTAAAATTTGAGCACATAAGTAGGGGGAGAAAGCTCATGGACTTAGTTGATGCATTGGAATGTGCATTTACATATGCTTACTTGCATTTGTCAAGTTTAATTTCAATATACATGCTTCTGTGGTGTATGCTAGTTGTAGGTTTGAATGATGAAATGAAAAACTAGCATGCATAGGATGATGGCTAGATATGCCTTGCTTATTCACAAGTTGTACTAGGACCTTGCCTTTAATGTTGATGTCATGGGGTATCTAGTGTTTGTTTTTTGCATGTAATTCCAAGGGTATCTAGCTAATCATGGTGCTAAGGATGGTATTATTGGTGCACTCTGATTAGTATCACAGTTTCAAAGGTCCATCTCTTATACCTTAGCATCATTGGGTAGACTATACTCTCCCACATTTCCAATCTATGCGTATGTGCAAGCTTCAATCCAAACTCTTACCACATATATAGGGGGAGCTAATGCTACCAATTTGGGTTCATGAAACTTGTCCAAATCCTTTACACATGGTAAAATGCTTCAGCAAGCAACATGGAATCAAAATCATTTTAATTCATATCTTTGTGTAAGGGTTGTCATCAATTACCAAAAAGGGGTAGATTAAAAGCTCTAGTTTGGTTTTGGTAAATTGATGAAACCCTAAGTGCTAACCCATTGTTCTAAGTGATCATGAGATAGGGTAGCACATTCCAAGTGGTGGAGCAAATGGTGATGATCATGATGGTGGTGATGGCCATGGTGATGATCAAGTGCTCAGGCTTGGAAAAGAAGAAACAGAAAAACAAAAAGGTTCAAGGCAAATGTATAATTGATAGGAGCTTTTTGTTTCAAAACTCAAGACACCAAGTGGGTGTGAGTGTGTTTAGGATAGATAGCCGTACTATTAAGAGGGGTGACACTCGATGTAAAATGTGGTTATCAAAGTGCCACTAGATGTTCTAATTCATTCCATATGGATTTAGATTCTAGTGAGTGCTAACACCCTTGAAAATGTCTATGAAAATTTTCTAACACATGTGCATAAGGTGATACACTTGGTGGTTAGCACATTTGAGAAAGGGTGGTGAAGTTTGGGGTCAAAAGCAGAGGGTTTGTTGGGACCAGGACTCTGCCTCGAGCAGTGACCGCACCCTGACCCTAGGTCTAGCCTAGGTGCATAGTGAAGGCGTGGCTCTCAGACTTTGACCGGACTCAGGCTAAACATTGTTCAACATCTAGTCCTACTGACATGGCACATTGAGAAAGAGGAAGAGAGGAATGGATGCTAGCTTGCGTCCAATTGACCGGATGCGTCAGGTCATGAAAAATGATGTTTTGGACCTCTTGGTGTAAAAATGGGTGTGAGTGGACTCTATGTTGTAGAGCGTCTAATCATCTCTAACAGCGCATTTGATCTTTGCATTTGTAGCGCAGGCGCACGCACGAGCCGATGCTAGGCGGCTACATCTGGTCTCGCTCTAGCACGTTCGGTCATCACTTAACCGTGTGGGCACTATGACTTAGCTATTGGAGATCAGCAGCGGAGGTTTAAAGCAAGGGAAGCATGGCGAGCATCTCCTGACTAGATGCTGGCTAGGCTGTGTCCGATCAATTCGACTGGCACATTCGGTCAGTGCGTAGTGAGCTGAGTGTGGAGGCTAACGGCTTCATTTCATGGGGGCTTCTATTTAAGCCCCATGGTCGGTTCCTACTCACTCTCTTGGCCATTTGTATTGAGTATACATCCTATTGAGCATAGCCAACACACTCTAACTCACATTGCTTGATTGTGATCATCATCTAGTGAGATTTGAGAGCATCCAAGTGCATTGCCTTGAGTGATTGCATCTAGAGGCACTTGGTGATTGTGTTTCACTACTGGATTTCGCTTGTTACTCTTGGTGTTTGCCGCCACCTAGATGGCTTGGTGCAGCGAGCATCAGTCGAGTGGAGGAAGGTGATTATTGTCGACTCCAATCGTAGTGATTGTGAGGGGCTTCTTGACCTTTCCCCGATGGAGAGCCAAAAGGTACTCTAGTGGATTGCTCATAGCTTGTGGATGCCCATCTTGTGTTGGTTGTGCGGCACCCGATTACGGGTTAAGCGTGTGATGCCTATTAGCACGTGAACCTCCAAGTGGGTGAATCGCTACAACAAGGATGTAGCTTGTCGGCAATCAAGTGAACCTTGGGGATAAACCATTGTGCCATCAGTTGTCTCTAGGATTCTCTTGTGATTGATTATATATCTCTTGCCACTGGTTGTATAAACATCACTACCTCTCTTGTATTTACTTTCCTATTGTAGCTAAGCTCTTTAGTGTAATTAGTTTTATAAGCTAGCTTGTGTCTTGTCTTGTGGTTAGTGAGGCTCTTTAGTTAGACTTTGAGAGTTCACTAACTTAGAGAGTAGTTACTTAGCCTCCTGTGTGAATTAGAGATCATAACAACTAGAATTGTCCATAGGAGGCTTGCATTTTTAGATGGCTAACGCAACACTCGCTTTGCTTCATATTTGTCTAACCATTTTTGGCATAAGTGTTGTTGTAGAAATTTTTAATAGGATATTCACCCCTCTCTAGCCATTAGGACCTTTCAAGAACCACCCAAATTATATGACCCATGTGCACATGTCATTGTCCTAAAGACCTCTAACTATTGTACACGAGAGCCAGATAACTCTGATAGTTTATCGGGTGTCCTTGGGGAACCCTGAATCATCCACATTTTACAACTCATACAAGATCAACATGGAATTAGCATGAATTAGTTATGAATTGAGCAAGAATTAGCATGAAAAAGCATTTTCTAGAAAGTCATTTTCTACACCAAACACTTTTCTCACCAACCCCTTCCTTACCCTCTCTCACTAACACATGGGGACATGGTCAGGCCGACCCTGCCCGCCTTTGACCGTGGGTACCCCGGTGTGTCAGTGGCATATCTCACTGGTAGTGAGCTCTCTGATGGTGAGGAGGACATCTACGAGACTACCATGATCTTGAGCACATGTCCAGGGTATTGGTTGAACGCTTTAGGTCTCATAGCGTGCTTGGCCATGGCCATGGTGGCACATCAGCGTGGAGTGCGGTGGTACAGCGGCAAACATGGTGCTCCAGTGCGGTAGAGGTTTGACCATGGACTCAGGTGGGACTGTGGAGCTCATCATGATCATGCTCGACTTGATGGCTAAAGCAAAGGTGGCATAGACATGGCTACCGGCATTGAGGATGGATGCGGTGGCTGCAAAATGATGGCGAGGTCATGTTCTAGCTGCTTCGGTGCACTGTTTGGCAAAAACAAAGGGACTAGTGAGAATCACCGAGTCAAGGTAATGCTAAAACACTAACAGAGGGGTGTGAGAGTAGACAAAGATGGTTGGCCATGATGAGGTGGTGCTTGGCGACTATGGCAAGTCGCCATGGTAGAAACACCACGCACGGGTGATTTTGGTGATGATTGGCAGTGCAAGTGGGTTAGCAAGAAGCACATGGGCAAGGCGAAGCTACAAGTGTAAGCTATCGAGAGGAGGTGCCAAGACTGATGGACAATTTTGCCAATGGCTGGAGGAGCTCGGTGGCGGCATAGAAGGGAGAAAGAGGGGCAGGACGCCTAGTGGCGAGATGTTTTAAGTGGCGCAGGTGACTTCTCCAGGCATGACAACACCTGCTTGAACTTGGCCACACAAGCATGTGCGTGCCATCACGTGAGGAAGCAGCAAAAAAGGCAGCGGCCACTGGGGAAGCAGACACAATCGCTGCTCACCAGTCGAAACTGTTCATCGACTAATGGCCACTGTTCTTCACGCTAGGTTCTCCTGATTTTGCAAAACAACACCATGACTGGCCTTAAGCAAAATTGTTCACCCATCTGAGATCTCCAATATTGCTTAAAGGATCAACATCAACTGATCAAAGGTTTTGAAGATTTTGGATTGAGAAGAGAGGCACTTTAAAACTATAAAACTACATTTAGTTAGAGTTTTGGAAATTAATTTGATTAAGCTACTTTGGCATTTAATTGTTAAACAACCACTAATCATCCATCACAACTAACTACATATCATCAATGATTAATCATCACACCAATCAATGGAACAAAGTTTGGACAATTTTTATTCATCAAAATTTACTTAATAATGCACCAAAGTTTGGACATTAAACACTGATATTAGGGACTTAATAAAAAATGGCTAAGTTTGAAAATCAGCCTTAACTCCAATCTTTGGGCTCCAAATTAAACATGTTTGACTTGAAAACTAAAGCCCACTTTTATTTTATATGAAAGAGCACACTTTATATGACAAAGTCTATTTTGACAAAAATTAATTGCTTAAGCAAATTCACATATATAAATTCCCAAAGTTTCTTAATCACTATTATTAACATCTTTTCATGCAACACATGAAACATCTTCTATACAACATATAAATGCCATAATTGAAACATGGAGTGCATTTATGCCATAATGCTTGCAAAATATGCCTCATGATGAACATGATCAAACTTTTAATTATTCCTTAACATCTAGGATATTACAATCGGTGTTGGCGCAAGGTGCGTGAGGTTCAGCTTGTTGAAGACGGCCTTGGGCATAACGCTTACGCTAGCCCCAAGGTCACAAAAGGTATAGTCGAAATGATGGATCCCGATGGTGCATGTGATTGTGGGGCACCCAGGATCTTTCTTCTTCTTCAGGAAAGTCGAGTATAGCAGCGCTACACTCTTCCATCAACTTGACGACCTCCATGGACTGGTAGTGGTCATTGTTATTGATGGTGTCCTTGATGTACTTGGCATAGGAAGGTACATGCAAGACATCCATTAGTGGAACACAAACATGTATCTTCTCGATCATCTCAACAAAACAAGCGAATTGCTCATCCACGGCCTGCTTGCGGTTCCTTGTGGGAAACGACAGGTAGTTCGTGTCAACAAAATCTTTCAGGTGCCAATCTCCTTGTCTTACTGCTCTTTTTCTTTTTGTGTTGTTGAAGGTTTGGCCTCTTGACGCTGTTTTGCTTTCCCTACAGAATGATTAGGATTTGGTGGATCACGAGTGGACTTACCACCCCTCATGACCACCTCATTTACTTTTTCAAGAGAATTTTAGGTTGGGCTAGAATTTTCCGATCATTATTAACAGGAATAGTAGCAGCAATTTTAGCTAGTTGTGTTGCTACCATTTTATTAAAATTTAATTGATTTTTGACAGCAGAAGTTAAACCTCCAATCTGAGAATTTATTTTATCAAAAAATTTATCATTAGTCAAAAACTTTTTAGTCAAACTTTCAGTTCTTTTTGCTTGGCCTAGTACCAAGCCTTTCAAAGAAGGTTGATTCTAATTATAATTGGAATTATAATTTGAATTACCTTATGGGTAGGATTGGTTATTCCACCCATTATTACTTTATTGTTGGCAAAGCCCGTTGTTGATGTAGGCAGCTTCTTTGCGGGTTACGGGGCAGTCATTCCCTGAATGGCCAATATTGCCACAGACCTCACATGTCATGTGTGAGTCCAAGGCTTGGACGGTGGCCTTCATAGATTCTTTTTCTTGGGCCTGTTCCTCCAGTCTTTTCACCAAAAGGTCTATTTTTGTGGCAAGCATATCCGTCTCCTTCACGGTATGCATGCCTTTTTGTGTTTTTCTTTCTTCCCCCCAACTTTGATTTAACACCATTTTATTGATGAGAGTAGTGGCTCCATCAATGGTTAGGGAAAGAAAGGTGCCTCTAGTAGCTGTGTCGATGTGCCCCCTAGACATAAGTGTTAATCCATCATAAAAATATTGGAGCACTAACCAATTTTCAATCTTGTGGTGCGGGTATGCTTGGATGTAGTCTGTAGCCTCTCCCATGCCTCGAGAATGGATTCATGGCATTTTGCTAGAAGTAGGAGATTCATCCCCTTAGGACATTAGGTTTTGCCCATGGGGAAGAACATAGTGAGGAATGTCATGGAACATTTGTCCCACTTGTCAATAGCTTCCCGTTCCTTATAGAACCACTATTTTGTCCTCCCCGAGAGGGAGAAGGGAAACAAGCAGAGCCTGATGCTCATGGGTGCGACGTCCTTGATGACTGATGGTGTCGTATAGTTTGAGGAAGTGTTGGAGATGCTGCATTTATGTCCTCACTTGGCAAACCACTAAATTAGTTTGCCTGCACCATCATGATGAGGCTTGTGTGGAGCTCAAAGTTCCTAGTCCTAGTGTTGACAACCGGCCCAACGGGCACATTAGCAACATCAAGGATGGAGTAGTCACAGAGCGTCTTGGCCATAGTTGGAGTAGTGGATGGTGTGGGGGTGACTAGTTCATCTGTCAGTGGAGTGGTAGAAGAAGAAGTGGCATTGGATCGTTTCCTCCTTAGGAGTGCCTCTAGATTTTTGGTGTAGTTGTTCGACAGATCGAAACTAGTCATACACTATCCTATTTTCATCCAAAACTAGAGAAAACAAGCCAAGTTACCATGCATAAACAATGGCTATCGTACATGCATATTATCATGAACATGTCCTACTAGATTCTTTAATCAATATGCCTTCTCCGACAACGGCGCTAGAAATACTTGTTGGTATTTCTTAATGAATTTATCAAGTACAGAGATAGAATCCATCCCCAGCAAATGCGCCTAAAATACCTTGTTGGCGATACTTAGGAACATCACTAATAAATAGCAATGTCACTAAGTAAGCCTTGATAGTTCCTTACCAATTTTAGATATTTATCCGCAAGCGCACGGAGCTATCATTGTAGCATTTCACCTAGAAGTATTCAGGGTATCGTTATTTATATTTTCCCAAAGGAAAGACATTTATTAATTAAGAGTCTAGTATGGATATGAACTTGAATAATAAACTTGCAAGTACACCAATGCTTATAATAGGGGTAAGAATGGTATTCTCAAGATAGTGGACACACACTTGGGCATTCCTCAATGTATAAAAGAGAAAAGAAAGAATAAAAGAATAATCTTAAGTAGAGCAGTCATGGTCTAGTATAATCATACAAAGAATAGTTTATAATCATACAAGTTACATAATTATTTTTAGTGCTAAGTGTGAAGCAGGTCGGGAGGCCACCGAGTATTGATCTGCTAGCAACCTCAAGTGACAATTTAGACTCCTACAGCCTAAATGAACATGGGGAATTACAAGGGACGAACAAGGCTGTCACCACCTGCCACCTACCACCTCAATCAGTGGAGAAGGACAATGCATTCACCTATCTCTTCATACCCAAGCACCATGCTTGCGTACACAGAAACTACCCAAATCCCCCTGGGACTCCGAACCTATGGATTGACAAGTAAAAGACTTGGGCACACCCAAAGGCACGATGAACCTGCCACCTCAACTTCGCTCTAATTCCAATTATATATGTTATATGAATGTTTAAGCCTAAAGTCATGTATGTTATTCTCATAACATACAAACTATACACTAGTTCATATGTCAAGATCATAACATAAAGACTATACTCTAGTTCACAAGTATGACTACAATAATATAGTGAAGGCAAGACTTTGGAAGAACTCATATCTCTATTCATACCAAGAATATCTTCTTCCAAGGAGCCAAGCCCTCCATGGTAGCTTTGCCTTGCTCTAAAACAACTACTAAAAGGTAAAAGTAAGAGAGGAGAGTGAGGTGTTGCTCAAATGTTGTGTGTGTTAGAGGGGAGCTCTACCCCTCTATTTATACAGGGCTTGAGGTGGTGTGGAGGCTATTTTTGGCGTGAGGCACGGACTCTACCGCCTCTGCATGCCTTCATGTTACCACCATATGAAGGAGTGGGAGAGAGGCGCTAGGTGGGGTGCGAGTGCACCCATGGTGCGGCCACACCCTGACCGAGCCCTCTCACCACTGCCTTCGCATGGTGGGTCAATGAGTGGACTTAGGCTGCTCATTGGGTCGCCTTTCACCCAAATTGTTTGAGTTGATGGGCCTTCCCATTTGTTCTTTGCACATGTCTACTTTACACTTCATCAGAAAGCACCTTCTTGGTGTATTCTCCCATGTATTTGTATTTATATCCTGCAAAACAATGATCTCCAAATACATGTAGAACTTGGTCAATAGTAAATGCATGTGTTTAAGATTACCAATATCTCTTCTTTTGTGTCTTAATTGGTGGTCAGATTTGGTCGTTAAGGACCACCAATAGGGTGTGGCCACACTCTGGCTGGGCCTAGTTGCACCCATCTTTGGTGAGTTCTCTCATTTGGTCCTCTTAGTGAGCTCATGTGAGTTTGGCGCAGATTAGAAGTGGTTTTCCTTCGGATATGGCTGATGGATCCATGCTTGTGGGCCCTGATTTGTCCCGGTGGTGGGCCTTATCCCCTTTGGCTCCTATCAGGTCTATGTTTTATTGTATTCTTTGTGTACTTTGAGCACATTTTCCATGTTATGCTGACATGTCCTCCTACATTTGATGAATCACCAAACTTGTGGAACTTTGTTAGTTGTCAGCCCTAGTTCTAAGTTTGGTGTTCATTTGAGCATATTTAATGTGAAAGTTGGCGGTTCAAAATATGAGTAAAGGACCACCAACAAGCTCCCCCACACTTACCCCTTGGCTCATCCTTGAGCAAAGCTTAAAGATAAAAGTAATCATGAGCATAATGTCATAAGATATATGACTTGCATAAAAGTTATTCCAACACATTCTTTACAAAAGTGGGATTTGTGGCATTAGCTAACATGTTTCCTCGGGTTGTTGAAAAGTGGAATAGTCCTCGAAACAAAGTCATCTTCCCAATTTCACATCTTAGCAACTTGGAGTTTTGAAAGTTCTTCTCAAGAAAAATCATAGTTCACTTTATACTCCTCAAGTGGTACTCTCAAATCACTCAATGGTGTATAACTCCTTACCAAGGCATAGCAATGTTTTGCCTTCTTTTGTTTTCTCCTACTTCTAAAAAGGTCTTATGTGGAGATTTAGGTATGGATAAACAAGATATCATATTTGTATCACATATGTTGTAAAGCATTAGTAGGATCGAGTCGAGCCTGAGTAAGCCTGCCACCTCTGCTCAACGCTTAGGGGCTCACTCGAGCCTAGGCCTCCGAATCGATGGGAGCCTAGACCAGATCATTGGGCTCTCCCCTGGCCTTTGGCTGCTAGGCCAAGGCCTAGGCATAAGAAGACAAGCCCTAAGCCATCAAGGCTTAGGGGGTTCCTAGGTGCTTCCCCGCAAGCATGGCATTGTCAACCACTACTTGGATAGGGTCACACATGGGGTGTGACAAAAGAAGACAAACTCCTCCACGTCCTCTAGGGGCTTGCGGGCTCCTAGGCCCGCACGTTGGTCCCCTCAGGCCAGGCCTCCTTCGCCACCAAGAAGTCTTCAGAAGGCACACCTAGGGGAGGCTAGTCTAAGCCCACACAGCCTAACACTCAGTGTGTCAGGGTAGAGCAGCCGAATGACACCTTGGGCTTCTTTGGCTCCATGACATTGCCACGGTCCACAGAGCACCACTACAAGACCCTCCTAGACTCTAGTGCATGTAGACCATTGGCTCATCCCCACAAACCACCATGTACCTGACCTATCTTAGTATATAAGGGATAGGTTGGATCCTAGAGGGGGAGGACTGATCCGAAATAGATCATTTTGTTCCTCATCGATTCACTCATGCTTAGCATCGAGAGTAGAGCAACCCAGAGAGAGGGGCACCGAGAGCTCCTCCACCTGCACCCATCGTCTTCCTCCTCTCCGACAAGGTGAAGGCTCCATCGGTGGTTAGGCAACCTCAGGATTAGCACTGAGCTAACCCACTACCAAAGTCTCTCTTCCTCTTATACACTTTGTTGTAACACCCTGATTTTGGGTGCTCATGAGTAGAAGGATCATAAGCTACTAGACGTAGGGCACCAATTGGCCCAAACCAAGATAAACCGTTGCATCCTCTCTGGGATTCTTGTATTCTTGAGTCCACCCAAGCCACCGTAGACACGTACTCTGACACCACCTTAAACAACAATGCTTGCCATGGTTCTGACCCCATGATAGCTGGTGTGCTAGGTAAGGGGCAGTGTCAAGTGCGATTCAGGATCTACAGTAGCTAGAGCCACCCGCCTCATCACCGAAGCAAGCGGCGCCACCCTAGACGGTGATGTTCACTTCCCCTATGAGGTCTCCATCATGGCTGGCGCCTTTGCTCTAGGCCAAGCCATCAACTTTGGGAGCCTAGCCTACATCCCTGACTACTATGGCGAGCTTCACCTGCTCAATGAGGTCCTACCAGGTGGGCAATGAGCCCCCGATGTAGCCTGCTTCACTGGGCTTCCTAGGGGTAGATCTTAAGGTCTCAGCCTAATGGATCCTAGCTCCCACTGGGCCTATGACCCACCTGTGTCAGACCATCCCTAGCAAAAGGGTCGAATGTGCAAGCCCGATGAACAACTAAGTCCTTATGCCTTTGAGTCAATCACTATTCATTTCTCATGCCTCGAATGGCCATTAAGGAAGAGACACGCCCGTTTCACACAAATTGACCCACTTTTGGGTTTCACACCTTCTCACCCTGGTCTCATGGTCAGGGAGTAGAGCCACCCTATCCTCCTCTCCATGACCAGTTCTCTTCATCTTCTCAGATCCAACTTCTGGCGGCCATGGCAATGATGAAGCACTGACTGCTTCACTCTGAGTGAGTCTGGCTTCCTTCGATGGATGGTTACTCCCATGAAGGTGGAAGGATTTAGAGTATCCCTAACCATGGCTTAGGATTGATGAAGTCGCATGGCTAGGGCCTTCTGCGGGGGCATCAATGCGACCTCTTGAGCTAGGGCCTTCAGCGGGCGATGGCTGACCTACAATCTTGAGCTACTCTCATGGCCTCATCGATGAGGGCTTGGGTAGCTGAGGTTGGGCCAATCTCCAAGCTATAGCTAGGAGATCTCTACATCTTCTCTGTGCGCTCTAACCCTTTCATGGATGGTTCACTAGGCTCGGGGCTTGGGTCCCCCGACCTGCTCCTTTAGTCTCTCTAAAGGCCATCCTGTTGGGGGTAGTTGGGTCACTTGCATGGCTGGTCACTAGTGGGCCCTCCTCGATGCCCTAGCCGTAATGCTAACACTTAGCATCCCCAAGCGGCTTTTGCCACCATGCATTATAATCGGGTCATTCCTAATTAATGAAATGAAATTACTTTTGTTTGTAATCTCACTACTCAGGAGTCATGCCATGGAGACTTAGGTCCCTTGTTGGGATGGGCTGTTATCATGATGGCCTCGGTGGCCTAGATTGCCATGCCCATTCTAGTAGTGGGTGAGTTCGTGAGAACCCTAGGTTTATGGTCATTTCATGCCCCGGTCATGTTTCCCTAGAGGGAAGATCCTCAGCTTCCTGGCTGAGCCAATCATATAGTTCCCAAGCCCATCTATCGGTGCTCAAGGGCTCATTGCCTCCCATGGAGGGTCACCATGAGCAACTCTAGGTCGGTACTCAGACATCACATGATGATCGGCCAGGTTCGCTTCAAGGCGATCGGCTAAGGCCTCTAGTGCTTGACCATTGGCGTCCCTTGCACTTTAGATGTGGGTGGCCTTGAAGCCCATTGGGCTAGCCTTAGAACCTTTAGCGATGCCCCTTCTGAGAGGTCCCTGTGCTAGCATGTGGCTAGGGAGACATGATCCGATGAAGGATTAGGAGACAGAGATAACTACAAACGAACAAAATGAACGCAAGAGAAGGGATAGGGGACATGCTAGTAATGCGGTGACCGAGGCTATTCTATTAGCACCTTGTTGACCTCTTGGCTGCCTCTCCTACTCCATCCATCCATCCTTGCCTCACTCGTGGGCCTATGCTATGGTTCACCTTCATAGAGGACAATAGGTGGTTAGCTCAGTTGATCCTTTGGCATAGCTGAGCAACTGCTGGGGTCGCTCAGAGTTAGGGAGACAACAGTGAAGTAAAGCAAAGCAAGATGGTTGGGAGGATGGGACTTAGGTTTTTGTTGTTGGAGAGGTGGGCCGGTGAAGGTTGGTAGGCGAGTTGTGGCTCTAGAGATGGCGCTTATGGTCAAATGGCTAGGCGATGGCCTTCCCTCATGGGGAAAGGTTAGAACTCACCTTGATCGGGTCGACCCCTTTTGGGGGCTGAGCGCCTAGATGGAGGGGCCAGCAGGAGCCATTGTTGCTGCTAGGAGTCTTGGCTGCCTCACCGATGCTCGGTCAGGTCAAGCACCACCACCGCCTTGGCTGCTCCCTCCACCAGCGCCCTTCCTATGTCATGGCTAGGGCCATTAGGAGTGCATGGGGACACAATCATGCTCGCAGTAATAGGCCTACTCAAAGCTGCCTTGACAATGATGACCCCCTTTGGGCTAGGCATCTCGAGCTTTAGGTAGGTGTAGTTTGAGATGGCCATGAACTTGATGAAGCACTGATCGACCGAGGAGGGCATAGTAGACGTCGAGTAAGTCGATGACCTCAAAGGTGAGTGGCTCCTTGTAGAAGTTGTCTAACTAGGCTGAAGGTGATGTTGATCCAGATGCATCCGAGGGGCATGGCTTCCTTCCCTATGACGATCCCATAGAATGGCACCATGCTGGGGTGCAGGTTGCTCCATGGGGTTCCCATCCTATCGAGGGTGCTGACATAGAGTATGTTGATGCCGTTGCCCTCGTACATCAGCACCTTGGAGAGGCACATGGTGCCCATGATTAGGTTGACCATGAGCAGGTAGCACCCTAGGTGAGGGACTGCGATCAGGGTTATCCTCTAGGTTGAAGGTGAGGGCCATCTAGGACCATGGGAGCTAAAGTCAAG
The DNA here is from genome assembly GCF_019320115.1 of Miscanthus floridulus. Taxonomy (NCBI): domain Eukaryota; kingdom Viridiplantae; phylum Streptophyta; class Magnoliopsida; order Poales; family Poaceae; genus Miscanthus; species Miscanthus floridulus. Next base: position 101,476,877 of record NC_089580.1, on the reverse strand, counting down.
TGAACCAAGATGGTTGGGCAGATGGGACTTGGTTTTTGTTGTTGGAGAGGTGGGCCAGTGAAGGTCGATAGGCAGGTTGTGGCTCGGGAGATGACGCTTATGGTCAAATGGCTTGTTGATGGCCTTCCCTCATTGGGAAACGTTAGAACTCACCTCAATCGGGTCGACCCCTTCTAGGGGTCCGAGTGCCTAGATGGAGGGGCCAGCGAAGCCATCATTGCTGCCTGGAGTCTTTGGTCACCTCGCCGATGCTCGATCAGTCAAGAACCGCCACCGCCTTGGCTGCTCCTTCAGTCCTCGTTCGAATGACCTAGACTTCCCTGGTAGCCTAGGGAGCTGAGTCTTCAGCTCGAGGTGGTGCTCACGGTCATAGGAGAAATGCAGATGCTGTTGTTCAAGGTTGGGTGCCTCTAGCTGGTTACTTCGAGCCATTCTTTGGAGGCACTCGTGCTTAGGTCCAAGAGACAAAAGCATCATTGACGGGAAACTTTGACCAAGCAATTCGAGCGTTAGTGGAGATTCTTGCAGGAGAGCCTCATCAATCCACTATAGAATTCAATGAGCACCTTGAATGATAGGATGGGCTTCGCTTGCCACTAGGGAAGAATTGCAGGGAGTCTGTAGTGATGTGGCGGCCAATGCTCGGAACATTAAGTAGATCAGACAATCATAGGTCAGCTTTGTCGCACACCTCTACCAGATCTTCTAGCTAGAGACTCTAGGTATTCCTTTGTTATTCATTGCTCAAGTTGTGTCCCTTGCACATTTCACACCTTAAATTTCCTTATTATGCTTTTCTGACTCAAACCTTGCCTTTTCTTGTAGGTGCAGCTCTAGCGTCCTATCCAGCATCATACTCTCAGGGATATGATACATCAGGCTCAGCTTTGACTGGTATTGACTTAGGTTTTTCTTTGCCTTCCTAGATTTTATGACTTACCTAGTCCTAACCTAGAGATCTTAGTCCTAACACTTGCTTCTTTATCATTGTAGGAGTGTCGCTGATCATGCCTACCACTGCCACCTTTCCTCAGGCACATCAGCAGGTGCCTCCACCATTGCACTCCTCATAGCAGTAGCCACCACCAGCCATAGTAGTGAAGCTCATCATGGTGTCTTAGTCATCCTCTCATGATGGTTTAGAACTTTGATGTCAGTCATTTGAAGTTTACTTGTCGCCCAACCACATTGGGTGTGATACTTATTTTGGGTTCTCTTGATACTTGATTGGTTGTGTGGTCATCCATCAAGGTGACTGAGTTGCTACAATGGTCAGTGGTTGAACGCTAGAGAACTTGATGAAAATTTCATGTCATATTGGTGGACAATGTCTATGGATCTCTTATGTCGGCTATGATGTTGGTCAATAGTTTTGCATATATACATACTTGTCTACTTGTTCTATGATGGGGAGATAAGGCCAAGATACAAGGGAGACTCTGCTAAAATTTCTAGACGAGATAAGGGATAAGGGCTACTTTCGGAGATGAAAGATTAGGATTGCTACCTGCTTTTGACTATTCTATCATTGTAACATACTACACATAGGGCGATTACAAAAGACAACTCCTCACTTAGGTTATCCTACAACCCCCGCCCCATGTCAACATTCGCAAAGTTGTCATGTTTTTTTGTTTTCTTTGGAAAACTCTCTTTGGTACTCAACTTTCCATTGGATGTAGGAGAAGGGCTAGAGCAACAAGTTAGAGAAGGGTTGCCTTTAATCTTTTGGGTTTGATCCATGGAAATAGTAAGTCCTAGATTTTATTTCTATTTTTCTGAGTGCCATGCACTAGTCAATGGTGGTTTAGTAAATGGATTACACAGTGCAAGCCAACCATTGGTCCGATACCCTATCTGTTGTGCCCCGATGCCTGTTCTATCAGGGATCGATACCGAAGCTGATGGGGATGTTGAATTAACAACATCAAGGCCCCTAGGAGTGCACTAGCAACTCCTCTTCAAGATCAGGTTGAGTGGCACATGGTATTGCAATTATTAACCCATCACTGGACCAGTAGATAGAACTCAGCTAATACAATTATATTCAAATAAATTAGACTCCCTTACACAAGTTTTACATCCTGGTCCACCCAGTGGACACGATCACTCCACCCAACTAATGTTCATACTCATAGTTGCTCCTCCAAGGAATCTAGAGTTAACTTGTAACATGCTTGGAGTCATGCCCATTCCAAGTGCTACTATGCAGCGATGGTCAAGCAATTGCTCTATGCGGTCTACTACATAACAACTTAACAGTTGCACCATGAGTACATTGCGTACTCATAGGACTTAATTCCAACATATAGTATTTGGTGGATGCATAGGGTAATTATTAGGCATTTGTATAAGTACAGAAAGCAATGATATTCATTAAGAGTATGACATACTATGCTCAATGTTAGAATTAAAGCATTTATTACTATAAGAAAGGTGCTCATAGTCCATCATTCATGCTACCATGGGTATAGAAAGAAAGAACAACCGAATAGTTCTGTCTCAAAGGACTCTGGGCTTTCAAGACTCTACAGAGATGTACAACTGTACCCACATGGAAATCGGGACTAACCACCATACCCATGCCCAAGTAAGGGTTGCCTCACACTTTCCAACATTTCCCTAATCTGGCTAGGTTCCTGGTCAATCTCCCAGACATTCCCGACCGACTAGGTTACCGATCAATGTCTCAGACATTCCTGATTGACGCCACCTCACTTGCCAGTTTCATAGATAAACCAGTCGCAATTAGTTACTTGGCTTGTCAACCCTATTTGTGACATGTGGTTTGTATGGGTGGTTACTTGGAATTACCTATCCCAATACATGGTCCTTACTGCACCATGAGCTATGTCATCTGAGTTCCCACACTCACGACGACCTACCCCTTGCATGAGCATGATATTTAGGTGATCATCAAGATTATCACATTAGGGATATTATTCCTTAGTTAGGTTGGTTAGATAGGTCAAGTTGTACCCTCATTGGTTTTAGTAGTTATTTATCCAGGTATAACATCCTACATGCATGAGTATGAGTTCCCTTCTCATGCTCGACTTCTACCATTGCCCATGCAACTAAGCAATAAGTATTAAATGTTCCCATTCCCATTGTTAAGATGAGAGGCTTCTAACATATTATAGAGTTACTCAAAGTTTTATGTAAAAGAGTTCATTATCCAACTCTACATGTAATGCATAACTCATAATGCGACTTGATAAGTATCCAAAGTAGGGTTCATAATAGTGGGGTGCCTACGTGTTAGTGCTGCCAATCCTAATGATTCCAAGCTAGCGGTGACGTCTTGCACATGATCCTCATGAAATGAGATATCTTAACCTGAAAGGAGAGGATTCATGGATTTGAGATAATCGCACTGATAGATAAGGAAACTAGGATCTATAATTGGTGCTAGGAAGGGACATCTACTATCGAACTATTGTTATGGGATAGGATCTAGGATTGGTGACTGTTGAGTGCACTTACTGAACCAACCTCACATTCAATATGACTATCGGACACTCTGTCCTGCTGATGGATACTCTGTTGTGCTAGGTGCCGAGGTGAGTTGCTTCTATTGGCTCTTGTGGATGCTCCATGGAAATCGTGGAGACTCTAGTAGGAACTGGGTGCTCTCTGGTTCTTAGGTGATGGTGCCATCAACCATCTACATAGGACATCAGAAGGTGGGGAGCACTTAGAAGCCATGTCACCCACTAACAAGGAAGCCCCACGACGGCCTCGGGGGCTATGCCAACTCCCTAGATGGAGATCCCACCCCCTGATCGATGGGCGTGTGGGTGGCATGCTCCCAAAACAAACCAACTCTCCAAAGTTGGGTTAGGAGCCACAGAGCAGTGGACCCAATGAGGGCTCCCAACGAGCTCGATGCGCTCCCCACACCCTGGCTTATGGCTACAATGGTCGGCCCAAGAAGGTCAGGACCTGCTATCCAAAGCCCTCAAAAGGGTGTGGTGTGCTGGGTGATCAATCTGCATCGAGCCAGAGCTCAAACTGCTCTTGATCACCCAACCCACGATAGGCCTCGGCCAAACAAAGAGGGTGCCCCCGGGCCCTAGGTCGGCAACTCCTAGACAAGTACACCGAACCCTCGCTCTAGCCATAGGCGCCTACGACATAGGCCAAAAGAAGGGTGTTGATGGTAGTTAACAACCATTATAAACCATCAATAAAACATGTATAAGGGCAAAATTATGATCACCAACAAAGGCCTAGGTGTTTAAACTAACAATTTCCACAAGTTTTGGTGAATTTGTATTTTCTACAGGGTTTATCCAAAAAACCATAAATGTGGACCTACATGTCAGAATTAATCATGCTTAATCACCGCTAAACTGGGCACCAAAAGGTTCTAGAGGACTCTAGAGGACACCACATCAAAGCAGGAGCTAAGGGGCTGCCATGTGGGGCTAGCCAAGACTACCTGTAGGCTAGGGTAGACCCTGGGCCCACCTATAACTCTCCATGTCGCAATGTCAGTTCTCCACCACCTCTTAGGTTGCATCTACGTCGTTCTTTAAGTCAGTTTGATCCAAGGGCTCATGATGGATGCTTTGTCCTATATATACCAACCCCTGCCTCCTCCCTTAGTAGATCCATAAAACCCTAATTCAAATCTTTAGGATCAGAGCCAGCAATCAAGAGAAGATTAGTCCTCTATAGAATTTAGTCTTATAAATAGAATAGTGAGGTAGAGAGTGAGGTAAGAGTTTGGAGAAGGTGTTGGCCTATCGATGCTCTCTCTATAGCTTGTACCTTGGTGGATCCAAGTTGAACTTAAGCTTGCCTTTGAGATCTCTCTGGTATTCAACTTCTAATTTGAGTAAGTAATTGTTTATATTGTTCATTAGGATGACAACTCTCTTTTGAGTGCTTTAATCTATAGACTCTCTAGGTTAAAGTATTAATCATAAGTGTAAGTGTGCTTACTTAGACTTGGGTTAACCATGGAGGCCCCCTACATTCTAGAAGGTGGTAGATCATATGTGTGACATAAGTTATATATAGCTTGTACTATATAGCTTCGTTGATCCTTTGTAGTCTACCTCCCTGTCTATATAGCTTATACTATATAGCTTTAGTTAATATGAGTTGAAGTACATTTTGTGTTGCAAACAATAAAATAAGTCTCATCAAGTTTGGATCATGTTTGCACCTTCAAACTTCAATCCCAAAATCAAATGTTGGCTCTAAAATCCGCACTTTGGTCTGAATGTTCAGAACTTGTTTTTAGTTTCATTTACTCATCTTCAAAGCTCTGGATCTCTCAAACGAATCCGAATCTCACTTGGATCCTTTAAGCAAAGTTGTTCACCACATACAGCTCTACAACTCATAGTAAGAAAGTTTGATCTACTACAACACAAAATTCAGAGTTAGAGAGGGGAAAAGTTTGGGGATTCAGTTGATGTTTGAACTAGCTTGAAAGTTTTCGGGCAACGCCATCGTCCGACCGTGTGTAGGTGCCGCAGGGCACATGGCTCCCTCGCACCCTTACATGCTCGCCACCTCACCAACACTCGTGCCATGTCCGAGCAGTGGAGCTCCATAGCCACTGCCGTTTTATGGCCTCCGATCTTCCTCGTGTCCCATTGTGTGCACCACTGCCTTTGCCTCAGCGTGCTCCATCTCATGTGTACACTCTCCCAAGCCAAATGTCATCGGAGTGCTCTGCCACCATGACCACCATGGTTGAGGTGGGCTGAGCTCATCGCTACCATGGCCAGGCCACTCCAGGCCTTCTCCGCCCTAGCTGAGTGCCGCTACGCCTCCACCGCCGTATGCCGCCCCTTCTACACCCCTTTCTCGTCCACCATGGCTACCGTAGCACCGTTGCTAGAGCAGCTATGGGTGCACATGGCCAAGCCACATTGGGCCACCATGGGGCAAGTTATGGGCTGCTCTTAGTGTGTGTGGGCACCCTAATGCTCCCCACCATTGCCGGCCACTATCCACCAAGGCTGGCTGACTGCCAGCCATCCTCATCGACCGTTGGGCTGCTGTTGCCATGGTCGCACCACCTAGTTCTATCCCTGACCGAGCTAAGGCCACCCATAGGTGCGTACTAGTCCCTTGGTGCTCCACCACCACCCCACCTGCCATCGACGAGCCTATTCCTGGTCGACACCAGCGATCCTCCACCACCTCCTCTGTTTTGATCCACGTCATGGACCTCACGCTAGGACTTCAACGAAAGGGAAGGGCCTAACTATGAATCCTGTGACTTAGATAAATAGTGCCTAGTAGGATCTATTTGCTAAAATTTGTTTTGTGGAAAGTGTAGGGTCCTCTTTGAAAATGTATTTTTCTTTTATGGCTAAAAATTTGGAAAATCATAATAAATTGTAAAAAAATCATAAAATAGCAAATGAGGACTTTTTGGAATCCTTGTGAGTAGATATATATAGTAGAGTGATAGCATGATATGTGTTAGTAGAAAGTTTTTGATGTTTTTATTTATTCTTATAAAGTGCTTTTAGATATCCTTTTAAGTTGTCGGATGCATATCTTAAGTTATAGAAGTAAAAAAATGGTAATTCTAGTTGTGTTAATCTTTTGATGACATGATCTAGCTAATAAAAATATTAAACATGCTAGTTATGTACTGTTTTATAAGGTTTTGATTTAATCTTGTTAAATAGGCAATTTTAACTTATTTTGCTTATTATTCTCATATGTAAAGTTGTGGTGCTCCAATTGATGTGAAGATTTTAGGGTAGGCTACTGATGCTATGTTTATGTTGTACTAAAAAATTCATGGTGATTGGATATAGTATGATTGAGTTATTGATTTAACTATTTTAATGCTTGATAAATGGTTTTAAATGGCTTATAAATTTTTTATATGTGTAAAAATGGAACATGTGGTCCCACTACCTTTGTATGATGTTGTGATACTATAATAACATATAATATGGCTATGTGTTTATAGAAAATGATGATCTTTAGATTTATCTTGCTTTTACATGTTTTATTGCAATAGCAATTTGTCTTTTTCATAGTAATTAAATTATAAAACCTAAGCTTGTGAAATTCGTACAATAGCTATGGTTTGATAACATCTACCACTCATAAAAATCTCAGCCCCAAACTAGTTGTCCTCATACATCACTAAAATTTATATATATGTTTATTAGAAGAAAGGATTAACAAAAGCATAATTGTAGATAAATCTTTTAATTGTATTTGGTGATGCTTTGAGTGATAACTTCGTGAATCAAATGATGATAACTTCATGAATCAAATGATGTTTTCTATAAATATGGTGAATACAAAAGTGGTAGATAATTTGCTTATCTTGGTTGTCCTAAAATTTCATGATTTTAGGCCTGATGGGTTAGGAGTTATAGATTTTATAAGTTTGCTATCAAGTTTTGCATGTCCTCTAGACAGATCTGAATAATTGTATTGTTTGGCTCATTTAAACATGGAATCATGTATTGGTGATATTAGGAGAGTTGTAGTGATTTTCCTAAGCTTTCCAAAATTTTAGAGAACTCCCTTTTTGGTGGTCTAGAACTCTAGTTATAGCTATTCAAAGTGGAATAGCAGATTTCTATCCAAATCTAGATAGAGATGCATTTCTTGGTGTTGTTTGAACTTGTTAGGTATAGAATAATCTTAAAATGATAATGAAAAAGTTATAGATAACTTAATAATCTTTCCATAAAGTTTAGAATCATGTTTGCTGAATGTCTAAAACTCCCGTTATGCATTTCTGAAGTTAATATTAGTTTTTTGTCCTTAGTTGTATAAACTCTGATTCATGATGTATTTTGACCTTGTTATTTATTGAATCAGCTTTTGGTGTTAATAACAAAGTTTTGTATAATTTCATTAAAGTCTAGAATAACCTTTGTTTGATGCTTATAACTCTAGTTATGGTTGAAATAACTGACTGTTGTGCTGCTGTCCAGATTTCTTTACATGTGCTAGGTGATTGCTTTAGCTTGCTCTTGTTTTGGCTAAACATGTTTGGTTAGTTATTGATCGATGCATGTGTACAATATCTGAACTTAAGTTCACTTGTGTGCCATGCCTAATATGCTTGCTATCCCTCTATAATAGGTTGTGTGATGTTTAGTTAAATAACTCTAGGTGCCTATGTCTTGCATAATCTTGTGTTTTTTTAGTGAACGCTCTTATGTGATGCATCTCATATTGCCATTCTTCGCATTCATGCACTTGCATTGTTACATCTCATCTAGGTATGCTAGATGCACCACATGAAGGACATGATGATTTAGTCAAACTAGAAGACGGTGTTGGTGGACCTATCCCAAAGATGGAAGGACCCTTGGAGTACATGCCAGAATAGGCGATGCTCACCAAGCGAGTGTTGTCAAACAAACACTAACCTAGTGTTGGATCCTAGGCAAGCCCTAGAGCATTCTAAGTCTTCTATGTTTTTACAAATATCACTTGAGTCCTTTATGTTTGATGCATTAGGTTATAAGAGTTGATTGGAACCACTTGATGCATAGAACTACCTTGTCCTAGAAATATATGATGAACCCTATGTAGGTCTAGGATTGAATGCATGCTTAGTAGTGCTTGGATTGGTAGAAGTTGGGTGATTTCCTGTCACCTACGAGATATAGGTGGATACCAAGACATGGTTGGCTATATTTGCTATCGTGGAAATAACCATCAAATTTCATCAATTAGTGCTATGTTGCCGCTGCTTAGTCAAGTTTCTCACTATCCGGGAGAGACGACGATTAGAATCTATTTCAACTAGCTATGAATTTATTCCTAAGACAAACCCAGGTAGACTAGATCAATAGTCACCTTAGGTCACCTTTAGTACAACTCAAGTACACATTTATGGGTTCGCCTAGTGCCACACAATTAGGGATAACCAGCTGCTAGGATGATTAGGACTACCCTGCCCTTAGTCTCATGCCTGGCTCCCTACACATCCTTACTACCATCTAGAGTGTGTACTTTGATAGAGCGAGGCCCAGGCTTGAGTTCAGCTACCCGGCTTCATGGTTAGAACGAGTTATCCAGCCAGCTAAGTGATAGGCATGCGTTCAATCTTATCAAACAGTGGTAACAATAGTACGGTCCTTAATCGGTACAGACGGAAATCACATGAGTCAACCTACACATAGACTCCACCTAGCCTACATTTAATGTACCCAATGGTTCTTTTCCACTGATAGCAAATATAGCCAACTGTGCTTCGGTATCCACCTATATCTCGTAGGTGATAGGAAATCACCTGAGTTCTACCGGTCCTAAGCATGACTAAGCATATATTCGATCTTAGACCTACACAGGGTTAAAGGTGTATATATCAGGACAAGGTAGTTCCATGCATCAAGTGTTTCCAGTCAACTCTTATAACCTAATGCATCAATCATAAAGGACTCAAGTAATATTTTGTAAAACACTAGGAGACTTAAAATGCTCTAGGGCTTGCCTTTCATAAAAGAGGTGGGGCGGTGATGAGTGCACTTAGGGAGTTCTTCTGGATTCTACTCCTCTTCTTCAGGAGCTGTGGCTTGAGGATTCTCCTACTAATCACCTTCCTCTTCTTCATTGAATTTCAGCAACGTTATCTCCTCGATCGATCCTATATGCATGATCATGGAATAAGATATTGCGAATGCATGTGTGATAACACGTATAATATGATAAGAAGTGATGAATGCATCCTTGTAAGTATTTTCAATAGCATGGTGTTAAAGTAATAACAAGTGCATCCTATTTTACTAAGTAGGTGCATATCTCTTCTCTATTATTTCAGCAAATCACTTCTGCAATTTATTTACTGAACTACCAAAACAACTGCTACTTGTTTTACCCATAACTTAGAGTTATATACATCGAAATAATATGATTCTAGACATTCTAGAAAGCTTAAGAAATTATCTACAACTTTATTTTAATACTCTCAAGGTGATTCAATAGTTATCTAGGTCAAACAAATCAGTCAATCAAATCTGTCCTGAGAGCAAACAATTAGGGTAGCAAATTTCTAACAGCCAAAACTCTTAAACCCTAAGGGATATGACTATGAAAATTTAACACAATGTATATTAGTAAGTTATCTACAACTTTATTATTAACAAGTTTTACAGAAAAAGGCCATTATCAACATGAAATCATACACGCAACCAAAACTATACATGCAACCGTCTATTTGAATTACAAAGCAACAATTAATTAGTTGCATACAATCACTTACTTCTAAGCCTTACTAAGAACATCAATAGTTACTATGCATCACAAGAACCAAAGAAAACATCATGGTCAATCACAACTTAATTATTTAAATGCCTTTATTAATTTAATTAGATATTTAGGGCAAATAACAAATATATAACAAATTTGCACAATAAATTCTCATCAATTTATAGTGGCTTCTTAGTGCTCACAATAGACTACTATGAAAATTTCATAACATTAGGAGATGTATAACATCCTATACAAAAATGACAAGCTAGCAAGGCCTATTTTAGTGAAAATAGTAAACCCTATAGAAAAGTGTCAAACAATAGATTATATATTTCTCCTAGCTTCATGCTAGTGCCATACTACTGTACAAAATTTTCATATCAATATGTTACATATTTTCATCCCTACAATTTTCCTCATAAAATACCATTTATTAATAGATAAATAGGAAGATCATATTTCAATCAAGTTTACTGCAAGTTTCATATTTTTCCTAGCTAGAGCATGTCAACACAAGACTAGTAAAATTGGAATCACAATTTTATCACATTTCTAGCTCAAGATATATAATTTACAAGATTGTAAACATTCAAAAAGCATTTATTTAAATACATTTTAATCATCAATAAAAATACTAGAAAAAGTGTACATCTCATATTTTTTATAAAATACTACACTTCTAAGGAACACAACAAAATTTGGTTCACCAAAAATGGACATCCCTAGCTCTAGATATCATTTTCTAAAGTTAGCTCAAAATCTGGAAAATAAATAACACTAAACCCTAACTGCAGTCGCTGATAGAGGGGTCCCACAAGTTAGTGGGGTCCACCCGTCAGTGAGCCAAAAGTAGGGCATGGTGGTCCACTAGCGTTATCTCACCAATGGCGAGATCTCTGGTGAAACTAACTGCACCAATGTGATCTACACATCAAACCACATCAATTGACCTAAGTGGTGGAGGCGCGGATGCATAGGAGCCACCTTGTCGCCAGCCATGGCAGCACGTCGGCGTGGCGCTGCGGTATGTTGGCCATTCTAGGCCATAGCAAGGCTAGGTGAGTAGCGCACAAGCACCACGGTGATGACTCGACCCTATTGCGGCTAACTAGGCTAGACGAGGTGCTCCAACGAGCTTTGTCCACAGTGCGCGGTGGTGCGGTGGTGAGAGCGCGGTGGCGCTACACGTCATGTTCCATGCTGGTGAGGCAACCAAATGTGGTAACATCATGCTACTAGCTAGCACACATCCTAGCCAAACCCTAACATGAGGAACAAGGAGAAATGTGCATGCGAGAGTGCGGCAGCAAGCTCGCCATGGAGGCGGCCATGGGAGCCGTGAGTCCGGTGAGGATGAAAACGGTGAATACGCCCTCACCGAAGCTCGTCTAGCGCAACAACCAAGTCAAGGAGGTAGAGGGGAGTGCAGCGAAGCTATGGGCGAGATGGAGGGCAGCAATGGTGTGGTGGAGTGAGTGCTAAGCGACGGCGGAGGCGGCGGTGCACGGTGGACGCGAGAGAGAGCGCTGGAGAGTGAGGGAGTGAGCAGGAGTGAGTGGGACTGAGGCGCGCAGCTTGCAGATAACAGGCACCAGTGCACCATGGCGAGGGCCCATCATCAGCTAGTGGCAGCCACACAGGCGGCCAGCTTCTGTGCCCAATTGGCCACCTCGGCACGATGCGGCTCGGCCATTAGAGGGGACGCTCGAGGCTGACAGCGCAAGTTGACAACATTCATACTCCTAATCCGTGGACCATTAGTGCAAACCTCCTAAACAAAAGTTGAAGCCCTATATACCATCTACAATTCCTCTTTTAAAATCAAGGTCTAATTCTCAAAGAATGAGTAAAATTATCCCAAAGTTGAGCCAATGAAACTTAAAATCAGTATTGACTTAGAAAAATTCTAAGTGTTGAAAAATAGTGGAATGTGGATTTTTGTGAGCTCAATTCAAGCATGTTAGGAGCTGAACTAGCCTATGACCCAAAAATAAAAGTTGTTGCTCTACTCAAATACCACAACTTTCCTTTAGTGAACACATCCATGCAAAGTCTCTATGACATAGTTTAAACTAGGTCAAACATGCCACTTTCAAATGATGGACTTACACTATATCTATGTCTTAGTGACCAAACTAGCCCTAGTCATGAATACCAAAGTTGTTCATAATGACATTCAAAACATGTTTAATGTATTCCTAAGTTCACTCAAGCATTTCACACATTGGTTACATAAATTACTTCCCTGGGTCAACATGTATATCATCACTTAGGTAGCTTAATTAGACAAAGTGATCTACATGAACAATGTTCCATTAGTCATCCCAAGTGTAGCTAAGGTGCTTTAGTGACCAACATCAACTATTTACACTTAGTCACTCAAGATCATAAGCACACACAAAGGAAACATGAAATAACAAAGCATGTTTCATATGTTTCAATCATATGTTTTAGATGTAAAAGCTCATATATGAATGCTTGATGCTTATGCTCATGCAATGCAAGTCAAATTATGCAAACCTAACACCTAGGGTGTTACAGGCCCCTCCCCCTTATTAAAATATCATCCTGAGATTTACAAGACCTACCATTCTTGGAAAAAGGCAGGATAAACCTCATGTAAATAATCCTCCGTTCCCACGTGGCATCTTGTTCACTGTGATTATTCCACACCACCTTATAGAACTTAATGATCTTACTCCGTGTTACTCTTTCCATCTCTTCTAACACTCGGATTGGTTTCTCTTCATAGGTCAAATTCCGATTGGAGCTTAATGTTGGTGGGTGCAATGGCTTCCTCAGGTATACGAAGACATCTCTTCAACTGAGAAACATGGAAGACATCGAATATGGCACTCTTCTCTGGTGGAAGTTGTAACTTGTAAGCGACATTCCCTTTTCATTCAGTAATCTTGTATGGCACTACATATCTAGGAGCAAGCTTTCTTTTCACTCCAAATCTTTATACTCCTTTCATGGGTGACACTTTCAAGTATACATAGTCTCCCACTTCAAAAGTCAGTGGTCTTCTTCTTTTATCAGCATAACTCTTTTGTCTTGATTGAGCTGCTTTCATATGTTGTTGGATAATGCGCACTTGCTCTTCAGCTTAGTGACAAAGTCATTGCCAAAGTATCTTCTTTCGCCGGGCTCAACCCAATTCAATAGAGTTCTGCATTTTCTACCATACAAGGCTTCAAAAGGAGCCATCTTTATGCTGGCTTGATAACTGTTGTTGTAGGAGAACTCAGCTAAAGGTAGCCATTTCTCCCATGAACCCTTAGATGATATGACACAAGCTCTCAGCAAATCTTCTAAGATCTGGTTCACTCACTCAGTCTGTCCGGAAGTTTGTGGATGGTATGCTGAACTTCTGATTAGTTTAGTCCCTAAGGCCTAGGTGCAAGTGTTCCTAGAAATGAGCTATAAACTATGGTCCTTGATATGAAATTATAGTCCTGGCTATTCCATGTAGTCTCATAATCTGAGATATGTACAACTCAGCATACCTCCTAGCGATATACCCTGTGTTCACCGATATAAAATGTGTTGACTTGGTGAAATGATCTACTATGACCCATATGGAATCATGACCTTGCTTGTGTCAACGGAAGGCCTATGATAAAGTCCATACTGATTTCCTCCCATTTCCAACCAAGAATAGGCAAAGGCTGAAGTAACCCGACAGATTTCAAATGAACGACCTTTACTCTACTGCAATTATCACACCTAGCGACATAGGCCTACAATCTCTTTCTTCATCTTAGTTCCACCAAAAATGGGTTTTCAAATCCTGATACATTTTACTACTACCTAGATGGATAGACAACTTAGGACAAATGTGGTTCATCTAAGATTTGATTTCTAAGCTCACTGATCTTTCGGTGCCATAAGTCAGGTCCTCAAACTATAGCACACCTCTTTCATCTAATCTGAAATGCTTTGTTTCTTGCTCTTGCATTTTTCTCTTGATGTGAAATATGCCTACATCTATTTTCTGTAGTTCTATGATTTTGCTCTCAAGTGAACAACTGATAGTGATATTGTGTAGTACAACAAGATGTAACAAATTAAATCCATCTTCCAATAATGCTTCCACAGTGTTGTAATGAGATTTCCTGACTAAGTGCATCTGCTACAACCTTGGCTTTCCTAGGATGGTAGTGCACTTCTAAATTGTAGTCCTTAATCAGCTCTAGCCATCTTCGTTGTCTCATGTTCAGCTTCAGGTTGGGTAAAGATATATTTGAGACTTTTATGGTCAGTATATATATGACATACATTGCCCAAAAAATAATGTCTCCATATCTTTAATGCATGAACAACTGCTGGAAGTTTCCAAATCATGCATAGGGTAGTTGACTTCATGTTTTCTCAACTACCGAGAAGCATAGGCAATAACTCTTCCTTCTTGCATAAGCACACACCCCAAACCTATACTCGATGCATCACAGAACACAACGAAAGGCTTTTCAATGTCGGGTTGTGCTAAAACAGGAGCTGTAGTTAACATGGTCCTTAGGGTGTGAAAAGCTGCTTCACACTCTAGTGTCCAATTGAACTTTTCATCTTTCTAAAGGAGTCTAGTCATGGGCTTAGCTATCTTGGAAAAATCTGGAATAAAACGACGATAATAACCTGCTAACCCTAGAAAACTCTAAACTTCATGAACCGAAGTCGAGGCCTTCCAATCCATGACCTCTTGTACTTTAGAGGGGTTTATAAAAATTCCATCCCTAGATAAGACGTGACCTAAGAAAGGTACTTTACTCAACCAAAATTCACATTCGCTAAACTTTGCATATAACTTATGTTCCCTCAATCTAGACATAACAATTCTTAGATGCTCTGCATGATCTGCCTCATTTTCCTAATAAATCAAGATATCATCGATAAACACAACCACGAACTTGTCGAGCTTAGGCATGAATACCGAATTCATCAAGTACATAAAGTAGGCAGGAGCATTCGTCAGTACAAAAGACATGACCAAATACTCATACAAGCCGTACCTAGTGGAGAAAGCAGTTTTAGGTATGTCCTCTAGCATGATCTTTATCTGATGATAGCCTGACCTCAAGTCAATCTTGGGAAATACCTTTGGTTTTGCTAACTGATCGAACAAGATATCGATATGAGGCAAATGATACTTGTTTTTGATGGTCACAGCATTAAGTGGCCTATAATCCACACACATTCCCATGGACTTGTCCTTCTTCTTCACAAACAACATTGGACATCCCCATGGAGACAAACTAGGTTGAATGAGACCTTTGTCTAATAGTTCTTGTAACTAAATTTTAAGTTTAGCTAGCTCATTTGGTGGCATCCTATAGGGTCTCCTTGAGATAGGTGCCAGTACCTAGCACTAACTCAATCTTAAATTCCACATCCCTATTAGGTGGTAAACATGGTGATTCATCTAGGAATACATCAGGAAACTCACAAACCACTAGGATATCACATAGGGTAGTGGCTTGGATAGCACAAGCCAAGTGTTGAGTTAAAAATTTCGGGAAAGTGGTACTAGGAAAGCATTACCTCCCTTTGGTTCTCTCAACATAATAGTACGAGAGCTAGTGTCAATGAGAACTCCATGATCGCTCATCCATTTCATGCCTAAGATCACATCTATAGATAATCCTGGCAATACTATCAGATCCATCGTATACTCCCTCTCTTGTATAGAGATGAGCACATTTCTAACCATCTTATTTGTAGAGATAGTAGCCCTAGCTAAACTTGTACTATAACCACCCTTGCTTACCTCAATTACTATCTGATCATGTCTAGATGTAAATGATTGACTCATAAATAAATGAGAAGCTCCCGAATCAAATAAAACAATAGCGGGATGCTTGTTGACAAGAAACATACTAGTGGTGACAACCTCTCTTGCGGTCACCTCTTCAATAGCAGTATAGTGCAAGTATCGAGGACATGCCTTAGGATTCGCCTACCTCTGATTTCCTTGGTTCTGATTGCAGTTCTTCTTAGGATGGGGGCACTCTTTGGACCAATGGCCCAACTGATTACAATTGAAGCAGGGTTGATTGTTCTTGGGTCCTATGGAGCTTCCTTGCCCTCCATTCCCCTTGGGTAAGGCAATGGTGAACACCATACGGAACACCTTCTGAGGTCTGTTGTTCTAAGCTTTTGGTGGGGGAGGCCTGAATTTGGGCGCCGGTGATTGAAACTGTGGCCTAGCTACCACTAGAGCTCTAGGACTATGAAGACCCTGAGGCACCTGCCTTAGCTGCCCTCTTGCGGCCCTTTGCTACTGCATTCAGATTGTTGGGGTTCTCCTGAGTCAATGCATCACTGATGAACTTGCTTGTAGGTGGTGCACTTAGAGTTGGCCATAGTCTTCATCAACTTAGTGCCAAGACCTGTCTTGAAACTTTCTATCTTCTTTTCTTTAGTGTCAACAAAACCAGGGGCATAACGGGATAGATTGTTGAAAGCATGCATATATTCAGTAAGGGTCTTCGTCCCTTGTGTGAGTCACATAAATTCAGCCACCTTCATGCGCATTAGCACTAGGGGAATGTGATGTCCCCTAAAGGCTAATTTGAATTGCTCCCACATGAGATGTGCATTGGTAGGTAGAGAGGATAGGAAATGGGTCCACCAAATCCTGGCCGGTCCCTATAGCTGATGGGACACATACTCTACCTTCTGGTGCTCGGTGACCCTCATCAGATGGAACTTTTGCTCAATAGTGTTGAGCCACTCATCCGTATGGAGCGGTTCCTCTGCCACCTTGAAAATAGGAGGCTTGGTATCTAGAAAATCCTTGAAGGTGCTGTACTAGTTTGGCTTAGGCCCCTATTGCTGTGGGCGAGCACGAGCCATGTTCTACGCAATGAGGCGCAGGGCTTCCTCCATAGTCCTCTGGCTCCCCAAGAATTGGGCAAAAAACTGATTAGCAGATGGTGGTGGTGGTGGTAAGTCATCGTCATTGCCCTCTTGGCTGCTGCTTGTGCCGGCATGGGTGCGAGTCATCTACAAAGTTGCAACAATAAGTGATCATTGGATGATGTCAAGAGATTGCAGATGAATTGTATAATCATGCCAAACTAAAATTACTAGAGAGAATCTTAAATTCATACAATAAAACAGAGGCACAATAATTCATTCTCACAACATGACATCACCAATTTGATCCCTAATCGGCATCACTGCGCGTTAACATTCAAGTCATAATCACCAATAAAATGAACTGGAATTGCATTAACGTTCAACCAAACGTGAGATAACTTGCAAGTACTAATATTACATGATAGTCCAATCACAAATACCAAACTTAAACTACAGGTCCATTACATAAATAGCGAAGATACATCTAGCGTTTCCACTAGTCACTAAGCGATTCTAATCTTCATTATGATCACTGTTGAGGTCAGAGATAGGATCATCCCCATCCTCAGGCTCCACTTGTTCCTCGTCCCAGCCGTCATCTTCTACTAACATATCTTGATCTTTATCATCAAGGATTGGGTGTAGTTGGTTGTTTAGATAATGCACCTCATGCTGAAGATCCATCACCACATGCTGAGCCTAAATAAGCTGCTGGCGCAAGTCCCTCTCATCATGGTCCTACATGGTGCTCATGGCATGGGTCCTATCTCATTCTACTTCTACTGCAGTGGCATAGTTGTTTGCTAAGTTTTGTTGACGCATAGCTGTAGACGCCTCGGCATGGGCGGCCTCTAGCTACTCCCATAGTCCTACTAGCACTGCTTGATCATCTGCTCTTACTTCTTGGGCTATAGCTCTCTGTTGTTCCACTTGCTCCATTTGGGTGTGGAGATTGCCCAAAGCTACATAGGCTTGATCGGTTTCCCATCGAGCCTCACTTGCTACCTTCTTGTGCTTGCGCACACGCTTCTTGAGCTTACATTGTGCGGCTTCGGCCCTCATGAGCTTATCCATGCAAGTGGTATATGACTCCTGCTAGAAATCTCTAGTGTCCTGATGAGTATAGAACATTTTCATCACTACAAAACATGGCACTCATAGTGGGACTAGAACTATTTACCCGCTCATCCTGATCTCAGATCAATGCATTATGGTTGCGTTGTTCCCATATTGCTGTGGACGGATCTACGCAAGGAAAAATGCTAGTGGCACTCCCAGTAAGTTCATCCTCGTGCTGCTGACAGATCTGACTCAATACCTCAAAGGCTACTACTTGGGTAGCCTCCCAAGGAGTTCTTCCTTTATATTTTGCTTTCCACACCTGCTAGAAGGGTGCTTGTGTGCGAGCTGGTATGGTTAGTCGCACTTCATACCATGGTTGTCCCTCCAGGTACTCTTCATTCTAGTGATAGAGGGGTGGGTCACGATACCCCACAAAGTGCAAGACTCTCCAAAGCAAAGCAGGAGTTCCGAACATCATCAGGAAATTCTCACTTCCAGCTAGTGCTGCCATGTGTACCAACAACATATGCAACTCTCGTGAGACAAAGTCATAATGGATAAGAGTTACATAACCGAGTAAGAAATCTATAAGGGGGAACAATGCAAGTATTTAATAATGATTTATCATGATGCATGTCGTTCCGTACGTCCTTACAAACTTAGGAAAAAATATTTCTAACGACATACATGGTGGCATACGTATGTTCTCTCATATATAGCGTAACTAGTCAGGCTACACGTTTCATTGTTATTGTACCTTCACCAGAGTTTCATTTCAGCCCAACCCCACAATTATAGATGCAGAATGTAAATCTGGGCTCTAAGTTGTAATCTAAATAGTTCCATATATGTATACCCATACATATACTTCCGTATCAAAGCTACCTAATGACAAGTTATTACCCACAATTAAATACGCACCATACACACATGCAAGCATGCTTACATAGTCGTACCAAAGCTAGCTCTCCCCGACCGCACGCTCACATCTTGCGGTCATGCCACTCATCAACTTAACTTCTTACCTTGGCGTAGAGGCATTTGATCCATATATTACCATTCAAGTGAGTGGTATCCATTCAATAGCACGCCGTATGGATGGCAAAAGTAAAAACCCCCATGTTAGTACTTAAATAGCCACCTAAGAGTCCTTAATTGGGTATAAAGAAAGTGATCACTAGCATACTTTAGATTTCAACTCTAGGTTTCAAATACCTATTGATATAGCTATTAGTTGCTAGAAACTGGTTTTGGAAAACAAAAACCTTTGTTTTAAATACACATGTGATAATTAACGTTGAATCTTGCTCTAATTCCAACTATCGTAGAACCAACCAATTTATAAGAGCACAAGTACAATGGCATCCCGCAAGCTGTCTCAATGTCATACTTGAGCCCATATAAACTCAGTAATCTATCGAGTACCACGACGGGTCTCGATAAATGATCCACATACAACCAAGATTGTACAGGATTCAACATACATGTCACATATTACATAAAGTTCATAGATATAGTTCCATCATCAAAGTATGAAATAAAGTTATTACAAACCAAGTTTGATAGATAGTAGAGGAAATAAATTAATGTTTGAAAGTAGCATTTGTCAACATAGTTCAAATATAGTGCCAACACATGATCACCATCTAGAAAAGCATATAGAAGGATTATTAAAGATGCCTGCCCAAGGCTCACTCCTCATCCACGACGTGATAGAAGCAATTCTTGCAATACCCGTGATAGACGATACCATCTGCAATAATGGGAATAAAACCCTGAGTACGAGAAGGTACTCAGCTAGACTTACCTGTCATAAACCAGAAATAAAATTGACTCCAAAGATTATGCAAGGCTATATAAGTGGAGGTAGCTTGACAACATTTTTGCATAAAATGCGATTAACTCAGTTATACAATCATACTTTGGTCATCAAGTTAATTATAGCTATTCATCTCTAGATTAGCAACTATCTTGTGCCAAACATGTGGTATATGATTTTAAGAGCATACAATAGTAACCATAGCCGGTGTAGTAATTCCATGTTTATCCGAACCATCACATTCCATAATACAATTACTACGATGTTGGTACTAGCTAAGTTTCTCACTATCTAGGAGAGATGGCGATTCGAATCAATTTCAACCAGCTTGGAATTTATTCCTAACAGAAACCCAGGCAGAGCAGATCAACGATCACCTTAGGTAACCTTTGGTACAACTCAAGTACACATTTCATGGATTCGCATAGCGCCACGCAATCAGGGACAACTAGCTGCCAGGACGATCAGGACTACCCTACCCTTGGGCTCACACCTAGCTCCCCGCACATCCTTACTACCATCTAGAGTGCGCACTTTGATAGAGCGGGGCTTGGCTTGAGTTGAGCTACTCAGCTTCACAGTCAGAACGAGTTATTCAACTAGCTAAGTGAGAGGCATGCGTTCAATCTTGTCAAACAATGCCAACAATGGTATGGTCCTTAATTGGCACAGACTGAATCACATGAGTCAACCTACACATAGACTCTGCCCGGCCTCCATTTACATTACCCCATGGTTCTTTTCCACGATAGCAAATATAACCAACTGTGCTTATATTCGATCATGGACCTACATAGGGTTAAAGGTGTATATATCTAGACAAGGTAGTTCCATGCATAAGTGTTTATAGTCAACTCTTATAACCTAATGCATCAATCATAAAGGACTCAAGTAATATTTTGTAAAACACTAGGAGACTTAGAATGCTCTGGGGCTTGCCTTTTAGAAAAGAGGTGGGGCAGTGATCAAGGCACTCTAGGAGCTCTTCTGGATTTTGCTCCTCTTCTTCGGGAGCTATGGCTTGAGGATTCTCCTACTGATCCCCTTCCTCTTCTTCGTTGAATTCCAGCAACGTTATCTCCTCGGTCGATCCTATATGCATGATCATGGAATAAGATATTGTGAATGCATGTGTGACATCACGTATAATATGATAAGAAGTGATCAATGCATCCTTGTAAGTATTTTCAATAGCATGGTGTTAAAGTAATAACAAGTGCAACCTATTTTACTGAGTAGGTGCATATCTCTTCTCTATTATTTAAGCAAACACTTCTGCAATTTATTTACCAAACTACCAAAACAACAACTATTTGTTTTACCCATAACTAGAGTTATATACATTGAAATAATATGATTGTGGACATTTTGGGAAGCTTATGAAATTATCTACAACTTTCTTTTAATACTCTCAAGGTGATTCAATAGTTATCTAGGTCAAACAAATCAGTCAATCAAATCTGTCCTAAGAGCAAACAATTAGGGGTAGCAAACTTCTAATAGCCAAAACTCTTAAACCCTAAGGCCTATTACTATGAAAATTTAACATAAGGTAGACTAGTAAATTATCTACAACTTTGTTATTAACAAGTTTTACAGAAAAGGCCATTATCAACATGAAATCATACACGCAACCGAAACTATACATGCAACCATCTATTTGAATTACAAAGCAACAATTAATTAGTTGCATACAATCACTTGCTTCTAAGCCTTATTAAGAACATCAACAGTTACTATGCATCACAAGAACCATAGAAAAAATCATGGTCAATCACAACTTAATTATTTAATTGCCTTTATTAATTTAATTAAATAATTAAGGGAAATAACAAACATATACCAAATGTGCACAATAAATTCTCATAAATTTGCAATGGCTTCTTAGTGCTCACAATAGACTACTGTGAAAATTTAATAACATTAGGACATGTATAACATCCTATACAAAAATAACAAGCTAGCAAGGCCTATTTTAGTGAAAATAGTAAACCCTATAGAAAAGTGTCAAACAACAGATTATATATTTTTCCTAGCTTCATGCTAGTGCCATACTACAGTACAAAAACTTGCATATCAATATGTTACATATTTTCATCCCTACAATTTTCCTTAGAAAATACCATTTATTAATAAATAAATAGGAAGGTCATATTTCCTAGATAGAGCATGTCAACACAAGACTAGTAAAATTAGAATCACAATTTTATCACATTTCTAGCTCAAGATATATAATTTACAAGATTGTAAACATTCAAAAAGCATTTATCAAAATACATTTTAATCACCAATAAAAATACTAGAAAAAGTGTACATCTCATATTTTTATAAAATACTACACTTCCTAAGGAACACAACAAAATTTGGTTCACAAAAAATGGACATCCCAAGCTCTAGATATCATTTTCTAAAGTTAGCTCAAAATCTAGAAAATAAATAACACTAAACCCTAACTGCAGTCGCTGATAGAGGGGTCCCATAGGTCAGCAGGGTCCACTCGTCAGTGAGCCAAAAGCAGGGTATGGCGATCCACCAGCGTTATCTCGCCGACGGCGAGATCTTCGACGAAACTAACTGCACCAATGTGATCTACACATCAAACCTCATCGATTGACCTAAGTGGTGGAGGCGCGAACGCACAGGAGCCACCTCGTCGACGGTCATGGCGGCACGACGGCGCGTCACTGTAGTATGCTGGCCATTGTAGGCCACGGCGAGGCCAGGCAAGTAGTGCACAAGCACCATGGTGATGACTCAACCCTATTGTGGCTACCTAGGCTAGGCGAGGTGCTCCGACAAGCTCTGCCCACGTGCGCGGTGGCGCAGCGGTGAGAGCGCGGCAGTGCTGTGCGTCATGTTCCACACCGGTGAGGCAACCATATGTGGTAATGTCATGCTACTAGCTTGCACACATCCTAGCCAAACCCTAACGCGGGGAAGGAGAAATGTGCATGCGAGCCGTGTGGTGGCGAGCTTGCCGTGGAGGCGGCCATGGGAGCTGTGAGTCCGGCGTCTAGCACAGCAACCAAGTCGAGGAGGTAGAGGCAAGTGCGGCGAAGCTGTGGGCAAGATGGAGGTGGCAATGGTGCGGCAGAGCGAGCACTAAGCGACGGTGGAGGGGGTGGTGCTCGGCGTCGATTGGATTCTTCCACGACAAACGTGAGAGAGAGCGCTGGAGAGTGAGGGAGCGAGCGGGTGTGAGTGGAACTGAGGCGTGTGGCTTGTAGATAATGGGAGCCAGCGCGGCACGGCATGGGCCCATTGTCAGCCAGTGGCGGCGATGCGGCGGCCAGCTTCTGTGCCCGGTCGGCCACCTCGGCACGACGCGGCTCGGCGATCAGAGGCGACGCTCGAGACTGACAGCGCAAGTTGACGACGTTCATACTCCTAATCTGTGGACCATTAGCGCAAACCTCCTAAACCAAAGTTGAAGCCCTGTATACCATATACAATTCCTCTTTTAATATCAAGGTCTAATTCTCAAAGAATGAGGAGTAAAATCAACCCAAAGTCGAGCCAATCAAACTAAAAATCAGTATTGACTTAGAAAAATTCTAAGTGTTGAAAAATAGTGGAATGTGGATTTTTGTGAGCTCAATTCAATCATGTTAGGAGCTGAACTAGCCTATGACCCAAAAATAAAAGTTGTTTCTCTACTCAAATACTACAACTTTGGTTTAGTGAACACATCCATGCAAAGTCTCTATGACATAGTTCAAACTAGGTCAAACATGCCACTTTCAAATGATGACTTACACTATATCTATCTCTTAGTGACCAAACTAGCCCTAGTCATGAATACCAAAGTTGTTCATAATGACATTCTAAACATGTTTAATGTATTCCTAAGGTCACTCAAGCATTTCACACATTGGTTACATAAATTACTTCCTAGGTCAACATGTATATCATCACTTAGGAGCTTAATTAGACAAAGTGATCTACATGAACAATGTTCCATTAGTCATCCCAAGTGTAGCTAAGGTGCTTTAGAGACCAACATCAACTATTTACACTTAGTCACTCATGATCATAAGCACACACAAAGGAAACATGAAATAACAAAGCATGTTTCATATGTTTTAGATGTAAAAGCTCATATATGAATGCTTGATGCTTATGCTCATGCAATGCAAGTCAAATTATGCAAGCCTAGTAATAGTTGCTTAAGCTAATTGGATTGCGTGTTTTGAAATGCTTTCTTAAGTCCTTGATGTATGTGTGGATGCTCGTTATCTAGGTAGTGCCGTAGCTGTCACCTCTTTTTTTCTCAGGAAGCATACGAGTGTTGAAGAGCGCTATCCTAGAACAGCGTCCAAGTTTTGATAATTTCATGGTTGTCGTCTCCAATTAAGTTCCCTCTTCGGAGCCTGAGCCTATACACGTGGTTGCTAGCCCTTGAATGTTGCGCTATGAAGACCTATATCCATGCCTTTGCTTGACCTTAAGCCCAAGATTAGTTCCCTTGAATGCTTGCATGTGTCGTGGTTGTCTCGCTCCTATGTGGGAGGACCCTACTCAAAAATCCTTATCGGGCCTCATTGCTCCTTCTTCTACAGATGATCTAGTGCAACGCTAATAGCTATCTACCCTAGCTTTGGAACCTTTTCCTCACAGATCATGTCATTGCTTTATCTACTGAATCCCTAGTCAGTGCATTGGTCGTTTGTTTTGTCTCCAACTCTTTCAAGTCTCTGGATGTTTATCAGTCTTGATCTCATGTTGCTGCTCGGCAAGACCAAATGTCATGTTAATCTTTACTTGGTAATCACCTTGATGGACACAAGGCATATATGGAAATTAAGCAAGAGTCCCCTGCTCAGTTGTCTTCGGCAATTAAGCTATGTTCTCTTGCACTATGCTTTAATCTTCGGATCGCCTCCTCATTGACTCCTGACCTTGTCACTACCTTTGGTTGCTATCCCTCCTTTGCATAGTGCTTGTTCTAAGGACCCAATCTGTGCAATTTGAAATTTCACTTTGGGTGTGTGATCAGTAATGGTGTTATGAGTAGCAACTACGGTGTCGCGACAAAACTGAGAGCCTCCTATGGATGCGCACACAAGGTTGTGCTGCCCGACACGCGCTGGTATCTAGGTTCCTAGTCATGATCCATTGTAGAACTGTACCGATGTGTTATTTTCACATGAGCTCTTCCTTGGTTATCTCTCCTTATCTTGTCAGAAGATCTATATGTCAAACTAGATGCAATAGGACTTCCTTCTGAAGTCATCCAAAGGATAACCTTTGAAGAATAGGTCACTGACATAAACATTAATAGACTGCAAGAGGTGGTAGACAAGTGACTCTACTTGACTATCCCTATAATGATGTCAGTCCTCTAGTGAGCAACTTATGTTATCCTTGTTGGATTAGAAAGGTGCACCACACTTAAGGTTGAAATAGTTATCAATCGGATGATAAATTGACTACAATATTATGTGCTGTAATAGGTCACCTGGTGCTCATGAGCTTAATGTTCAAGTTCTTGATCTTTAGGTGTAAGATGATCATGTAGTTAGAAACCAACCTTCCTCGGTGTGACCCCTTCTCTGCTAACTTCCATGGTAATAGTCTATTTACACATCAACTACAATTATTGCCGTCAAAAAGAAGTTTTCAAGCTTTTTAAGTGTTGAGAGACAACTAATTAGTTACCAGTAGGAAGGATAATCTCTTGCTAGGTAACGACTCATCGATAGCTATGAAGGCTATGTCTCATAGAACAATGACCAATAAGGAGTTGATGAACTATTCAACGGCCTGAGTGGTTGATGAACTATTCAATGGCGTGAGTGGCACTCTATCTTCTAGAGCCGTTGTGATCAAGACAATTCCATCTTGAACCATCACATAGATAGTGCAAAATGCTGCATCAGCTAAGTAAAGAGCTAAAGAAAGCACGGCCCTAGTTTTGATCAACATCACTATGCATCTAGGTGTTGCAAAAGGATTTGCTCAGGACTCTATTGGATGAAGCATAGAAGGGTAGTTAGCAACGGTCCCTTATCTTGTAGGATTGCCCCTCCACATGAAGTATGCATTGTGCCCAGCAAAAATAGCCCACCAGTCCAATGCTTGTGCATCATCGAGTTAGTGCCTAAACCAATAGTTGAAGTTGTTCCCTGGGAAGCATATGAGGAAAACCCTAGCCTCCATCCTCAGTGAGAAAGCTACCACTGTCATAAAAAGAGTTAAAGACTATGAACACACTTCCCAATGTGTAAATCAAAGGAAAAGAAGAGTGGGAAATCTGTCGAGATTTCATGGCACTAAACTGGTTATCTTTAAGCCAGTGATTAGTGGCTCAAACATGGTTGAATTCACACCAAACTTGATAATGTCATTCCTCTCTTAAGGAACTTCGATGTCTAAAGTTGGCTTGAGCATTGGTTGAGTAAAACATCAGATTTGAGAGATGTTTTGATAGTTCGGTCCCAAAGTTTCAAAACTAAGCAATTTTGATAGATGATTTGTTTGGATAGTCAAACAGTGTCTGTTTGAGCTAAATTTTGGTCAGTAGTTAAAGAACTCTTGGATCTAAATGCCTACTAAAAATTTCTACACAACGGAGCCATAGTTTGTCAGATATACACTAAAAACTAAAGTGTACAGAATCTGTAATTTCTCTATGGACTGCTATCACCGCTCCAAATAGAAGGTTGTGTTTGTAATTGATGCCAAGATTGGCAACGGTGTTAATGTTTTTCTGTTAGATAATACTATAGATGCCCTAGAAAATACTTCTTGTATCCCTTTGTGCCTTGCTTTTTCCCTCTCATATCAACAATGGTTGAGCAGTCAAGGTGTTCTATAAGTCAATTTGTGCCGTTGCGAGTCAAAAACAATTTGCAAAGTGTGAAACAACATATTTTAGATTATGATTATGAGTTGTTGATTGACATTAGAAAGAAAGCTTCAATGTCAAAGGTAGTCCAACAAAGCTAGTTTTGCTATAGTGCAAGTCAATCCAACTTACTGTGCAATAGCACCATGAAAGAAACTCATATGCAATCTTGGTAGTGTACTGTTTCTCCGGTTGGTGAATAACTACAACCTTTGTCGTCCTCTAGACCTCACTGTCATCCATCTTCAACAAGGACTTCCAAGGCAGACTTGTCCTTGGTACCTTCCATATGTTTTTACCTAAGAGGTTGCCTCAGATTCAACCCATATAACTGTTGTCGCTTGGATACGAGGATTCCCTCAAATAATGATCGTCAAAAATGCTAAGTCAACAAAGTTAGCTATCACATTCCCGCTCACTGAACAGACTCAGATAATATAGTGTTATCATTAGAGAAAGAGAACTGCACACATCAAACATTATGTAGGTTTCCATCGGTTGCCATATGAGTGATTGAATTGTTACGAGCGACATAGACATTGTCTGTTGGTTAGTCGGTTTCTTATAGCCTTAGACGATGTTTACCCTATATGTGATCTCATCCCTTATGAAAGGTTGTACTCAAGCTATTTTGGTAGAGGACTGCTTTTTGAACTTTGTGAACAAACATGGAGCCATTGTAATGAGTAGCTTTTAGAAGCTTGCAGTCTAGTGCAAAGTTCACATGGTCCATGTTCTATTCACTAGGGAAATAGAGATTGTGGGTAGTTAGTTTATGCTCCATAGTACTCTCCGTATCCCAAGAACGAAGTGTTGTGCTATCTTGGATTCCTCCCAAAGTAACAATGCTTCTAGAAGTTAATGAAAGAAATTCTTCAGACAAAATTTACTACGAAGAGCAAATTTTAGAAAGTTGTCTTGACCAAATTAGCCTCTTTGATACTCCAAAGTTAGGTAGCCTAATGCTATCATAGAAGTTGAAAAATGGATGACATGCTTCTCTTCCCTTAAGTCTTTTGCCCCGAATCTCAGGGCAAGATTCCCATAAGGGGGGAGCGCTGTAACACCCTAGGAGTTAGTCATGAGTTAAGCAACAAAATTGGACTTAAGTAAACTATGTCAAGCAATCATCATGATCTCTAATTCATAATTTTGAAGTGATGATGAAGGTACTAAGGTCAAACCTATGAAAATGAGCCCCAACTTGGACTCGGACAATACACTTTGCTTACATGTGGACCCTGGTTAAGGTTAGGCATGAGTAATGTTAAACATGCTTGTTTCATGTACATTGCATCAACATGCATCCATCTTGACCAGTGGAAAAGTTTTGTGAAGTTTGGAATCAAGAAGTCACATGAAATGATATGTTATATCCTTGATTGAATTGCTTTATTAAGTAAATGGGAATATGAGATGTCGACCAAACCTTGCTACCTTTCCCAAATGACTCTAATTGAACTCTACAACAAAAGTCATGAAGGGTTTGTGTTGAGAAAATGTTAAGAAAAAGCCTCAATTGGTCAAAAACCCTAATTCCAGGGTTTAACGAGGTGTTGCTTTGACCAAGATGAAGAAATGGTTTATGTACTAGATATGAAGTTTGACCTTTAATAAAAGTTGAAGTTTGAGTAGAGTACAACAAACTTTATTTTTGGACCAAGACCTAATTCAACTTCTAAGTGGCTTAAACAGAGGCCTCAAGTTTGATTGCAGTGCTCCTTTTGAGCTCAGAAATATTTGCCCTCGATTGACAACAAGTTAATATGTTTGTGAATTTTTATCTTCCAAATTCATATGGTAACTCAACTAGATTCCTTAATATGAGTTGAAGTACATTTTGTGTTGCAAATAACAAAATAAGTCTCATCAAGTTTGGATCACGTTTGCACCTTTAAACTTCAATCACAAAATTGAATGTTGGTTCTGAAAACCGCACTTTGGTCTGGATGTTCAGAACTTGTTTTTAGTTTTGTTTACTCATCTTTAGAGCTCTGGATCTCTAAAATGAATCCGAATCTCACTTGGATCCTTTAAGCAAAGTTGTTCACCACATATAGCTCTACAACTTGTAGTAAGAAAGTTTGATCCGCTACAACACAAAATCGTGAGTTAGAGAGGGGAAAAGTTTGGGGATTTAGTCGATGTTTGAGCTGGCTTGAAAGTTTTAGGGCAGCGCCGTTGTCTGACCGCGCGCAGGCGCCACAGGCCGTGTGGCTCCATCACGCCCTCGCATGCTCACCACCTCGCCAACACTCATGTCATGTGCATGAAAAGGCCGAGTGCTCGCCCCTCCTTCCTGCATCTCGCTCTCTCTGCTCACCATGCCTGAGAAGTAGAGCTCCATGGACACTGCCATTTCTTGGCCTCTGAGCCCCCTCATGTCCCACTACATGCACCATGACCTTTGCCTCAGTGTGCTCCATCTCATGTGTATGCTCGCCCAAGCCAAACATCATCAGAGCGCTCTATACCTTAACGGCCATGGCTAAGGCTAGGCCACTCCGGGCCATCTCCACCCTAGTTGAGTGCCGCTACGCCTCCATCACCACACGCCGCCCCTCCTGCGCCCCTTTCTCGACCACCGCAGCCACCATAGTGCTGTCGCTAGAGCAGCTGCCACTGCAGCTGTGGGCACATGCGGCCAAGCCATGTCAGGCCACCGCATGGTGAGCTGCGGGCTTCTCTTAGTGGGTGTGGGCACCCTAATGCTCCCCGCCACTATCGGCCACCGCCGGCTAAGGCCGGACAACCCTGAGCCATCTTCGCTGACCATCAGGCCACTACTGCCATGGTTGTGCCACCTAGGACTATCTTTGACCGAGCTAAGGCCACCCATGGGTGTGCGCTGGTCCTTGGGTGCTCCGCCGCCACTCCACCACCACCGATGAGCCTCCTCTGGCTAGCACCGGTGATCCTCCTCCGCCTCCTCTATTTTGATCCATGTCGATGACCTCACCTAGGAATTTGATGAAAGGAAGGGCCTAACTATAAATCCTGTGACTCATATAAATAGTGCCAGGTAGGATCAGTTTGCTGAAATCTATTTAGTGTAAAGTGTAGGGTCTTCTTTGCAAATGTATTTTTCTTTTATGGCTGAAACTTTGGAAAATCATAATAAATTGTAGAAAAATCTTAAAATACCAAATGTTGACCTTTTAGAATCCTTTTGAGTAGATCTACATAGTAGAGTCATAGTATGATATGTGTTACTAGAAAGTTTCTGATGTTTTTATTTATTCTTATAAAGTGCTTTTAGAAATCCTTTTAAGTTGTCGGATGCATATCTTTAGTTATAGAAGTCCAAAAATGGTAATTCTAGTTGTGTTAATCTTGTGATGGAATTCTCTAGCTAATAAAAATATTAAACATGCTAGTTGTGTATTGTTTTTATAAGGTTTTGATTTAATCTTGTTAAGTAGGCAATTTTAGCTTGTTTTGCTTGTTATTCTCATATCTAATGTTGTGGTGCTCCATTTGCTGTGAAATTTTTAGGGTGGTGGTTGAAGTTCTTGAATGGCTCATGTGTGTATGCTCTTTGTTAGAAAACAAGTGAAGCATCAAATTGTTATATTCTAAAATGGCTACATGTGTATTTTATGTTGTGATGTTAACTTCATGATTCCAATGATGTTTTTTGTAGATATGGTGAATACAAAAGTGGTATATAATTTCCTTGTCTTGCCTTCTTGGTATTGTTTGACCTTGTTAGCTATAGAATAATCTTAAAATGATCATAAGAAAGTTATAGATAACTTAATAAGCTTTCCATAAAGTTAAGAATCATGTTTGCTGAAAGTCTAGAACTCCTGTTATGCATTTCTGAAGTTAATATCAGTTTTCTATCCTTAGTTGTATAAGCTCTACTTCATGATGTATTTTGACCTTGTTATTTGTTGAATAGGCTTTTGGTGTTAATAAAAAAGTTTTGGAAAATTTCATTAGCTTTCCATAAAGTCTAGAATCACCCTTTAGCTTGCTCTTGTTTTGGCTAAACATGTTTGGTTAGTTCTTGATCGATGCATGTGTACAATATCAGAACTTAAGTTCACTTGTGTGCCATGCCTAATATGCTTGGTATCCCTCTATAATAGGTTGTGTGAAGTTTAGTTAAATAACTCTAGGTGCCTATGTCTTGCATAATCTTGTTTTTGTCTTGAACACTCTTATGTGATGCATCTCATATTGCCATTCTTCGCATTCATGCACTTGCATTGTTGCATCTCATCTAGGTACGCAAGATGCACCACGTGAAGGACGTGATGATGTAGTCGAACTAGAAGACGGTGTTGGTGGACTTATCTCGAAGATCGAAGGACCCCTAGAGTACATGCCTGAACAGGAGATGCTCACCAAGCGAGTGTCGTCTAACAAACACTAACCTAGTGTTGGATCCTAGGCAAGCCCCAAAGCATTCTAAGCCTCCTATGTTTTTACAAATATCACTTGAGTCCTTTATGTTTGATGCATTAGATTATAAGAGTTGATTGGAACCACTTGATGCATAGAACTACCATGTCGAGAAATATACCTTGAACCCTATGTAGGTCTAGGATCAAATGTATGCTTTGCAATGCTTAGACTAGTAGAAGTTGGGTGATTTCCTATCACTTACGAGATATAGGTGGATACCAAAGCATGGTTGGCTATATTTGCTATCGTGGAAATAACCATGTGTTGATAAAAAAGGAGACCCGGCGAGATTGTGATAGAGAAGCAACAAGGCATGGAGCTCTTGGTGCCTATTTATCCCTATCTATGTCGGTTAAGGACCGATCCGCTGTACATCCTCATGTCATGTTGAACGCATGGCTAGTACTTAGTTGGCTAGATAACTTGTTTTGACCACAAAGCTGAGTAGCTCAACTCAGGCCAAGAATCGGTTAGTGAAAGTGAGCACACTGGAGGCAGTAAAGATGTGTGGGGAGCCAGTGGTGTGAGTCCAAGGGTAGGCTGGGCTAGGACTTCCTGGTAGACTGGTGTAATCTTTGAGGGTGTGGCGCTAATCAGACCCATGACTGTACCTGAGTTGTACCAAAGGTGACCTAAGACTACCTTGGCGCTGATATGTCTGGGCTTGTGTTAGGAATAACTTCCCAGCTGGTTGGAATTGATTCGAGTCACCATCTCTCCCGGATAGTGAGAACTTGACTAAGCAGCTACAATGTAGCATTAATTGATGGAATTTGATGGTTATGATGAATATGGAAATGTAACACTAGATATGGTTACTAATGCTCAAAGCTTAATCACATGATTGCTCTAGTATAGGTGCTAATCTAGAGATGAATAGCTATAATTAACTTGGTTACCGAATTATAAAATGTATAGCTCAACTAGTGACTTTTATGCAAAATTTTGTCAAGTTAGCTCCACCTATAAAGCCTTGCATACTCCTTGGTGTCACTTTATTTCTTGTTTATGATGGGTAAGTCTAGGTGAGTACATTTGAGTACTCAAAGTTTATCCCACCATGTTGTTGGTGAAGTTCTCGACCTGCCGAAGATGGTGGTTAACCATTGGTGCGCTCGGTAACTCTATATTTATTTCTCATCTATATGCTTTTATCAGAGGATGTCACTTATGTTAGCAATGTATTTGGAACTTATATTAATGTAATCATTTGAAAGCTATGTTGTTTCCCTTAACCGGTTTTGAAACCCAAACTTGTACTATTATTTGTGAACCCATTTGTAATATTATTTCCAAGGCAACTCTGTGTATGTGATGTGTATTTGCTTAATCATGCGATCTTGGTTATGATGTTGATTTATCGAGGTCCTTCGTGACACTTGGTGGACTACTGGGTTTATATAAGTGAAAGTATATGCACGTCAATGTGTTAAATGGGGATAGCTGTACTTGAGCTTGTATAAATTGGGCGGTTTTGACACGTCGATCATCTCTGAGACTGGACATAGGGCTTTGGCTTAAACCAGTATAAATCCTCACGTCTTTTGGATGCTACCACTGTCTTCTGAGCAGCGCGATAATCATATAAATTTACTAGTCCTGTTTACAAAACACAACGATTGGTGTGTTAGGAAGGGGACAGTCGTACACTCTCATTTATTGAGAAGGAAGCTATGGCTCCTCGCACCATCGGTGGACTCGCTCATAGAATGGCCCACGGTGGCCACATCCTCCATGAACACTATGAGTTCATCGATGCTAAAGTGTCAGTGCCCGTGTTCGCTTTCAACCACGGTCTGAACCTCCGCTCTGGAGATATGGATCCCACGGTGTATGGTGGACACGTTGTTGAAACTACCCTCCATGGTAGGATCACAGGAGTCCACCTACATAGGGGGTCCCGTACCCTCACTCATCACCGCCCATGGCTAGGTATTCCACCCAGGAAGCCAGAAGTCCATGGCTTGTGACGAACTCACACAAGGAATGGCCTCAACTGGCCACATCCTTTTGGGAAACCATGAGGTTATCCACACTAATGAGTCAGCGCCCATCACCAGCTTCTACCCCATCTAGGCCAACCACATGGGAAGCCTAGGTTCAGCGGTAGATCCATGCCCCAAGTAGCGTCTCCACAACTAGCGAAGCATAGCGTGTCAGGGCACACACGAACGATGAAATTACCCACCGCCATGCTGCGTTGTCGATAGTGATCAGGTGGCTACCCGGTGCCACACCTCACAAGCCCAAGCCTAGAACCAGGACCTAGTCCTACATGACGGACAAACCATCCATTGTGTCTTAGCGAACTATAAGCCTTCATTCGGATGCACGTGCATCCAAGGAAGCGGGCTCCCTGAGCGCACCACATCCCCTCTTCATTTGGAGGAAGAGTGGCATCGGATAGGGCTCACCATCGGTCGGACGCCATCTGGCGGTGACACGATCAGGAAGAATGCCCGCCTCCACCATCTTGTTGAGCTCTGTCTCCCCCATGAGTGATGGTACCCATTCCTTGTCACGGCTCGCCCTGGTGGCCACCTTCTTCACATTACCACCTCCCCTCTTTGGCGCCATCCCTTAGATTTGGATTAGAACTGGTCCCTTTACGCAAGCTTTTTGGCCTTAGCAGCGGAGCACGTGTGAATGCGAATGGGGGAGCGCAAGGGCAAGGAGGAAGATGAAGTGATAGAGTGGCAAGGGTGGGAGCATGGAGTGCAGTGATGTAGTTATAAAGACACCTTCCCAACTTTTTGCATTCAAGGGTTTTTGGGAAACCGCACCATGCTGATTTGCACCCTTCTGAATTCCCCAAAGCAGCATGCTGAGCTGTTATCTGAGCTTCCGTGCAACTATGGCTAATGTCACCCATTTTTCGACACAACTTGGTACTGCTCACCGAATATTCGCCGACCTCTCCGCAATACCATCAAGGCTTAGTAAATTCTAATGTATAGTCATTACTCTGGTTTTTTCTCCACGATTTGAGTAATCGACACTTCTTGATTTATCTGAGATTTTCACTTGTGGCTCGGGGACTATGTCATCATTATGGTTTAGTTTCTCACCATACTGGGGACTCTTTTCTAGATGCTATTATTTCTAACCCTGGCACCACATGACCATGTCACCTACTATCAGGCTCAGGGACTAAGTGGGCACACTTCACCTTGCGATGAATGTGTTTGCTTTAATCTGTTCATTGGAAGACTCCGTGCCTCCCGAAGTTGAAGAAGGTTATCTCCCTTTCTCCTGGTCAGACTCTAAGTGGGCACACTTGGTTCACAGTGAGGAAATTTTTATTTTGAACTTGAGCTCCTTACATCCTTCTAGCAAGCCTTACTTGGGTAAGCCTAGGCTCGGCCGGATAGTTAAGCTGGTCGGTTACTATCCACAACTACTCGGGGACTCATTAGGGTGGTCGGACTATGAGTCTAACTGCTCGAATTTGTTTACACCTGCTCGAATAAGCTTAAGATGGCATTGCACAGTAGATACAAGGCACTTGGGGACTAGCTGTAGGGGGTATGACCCCAGATACCCATGGCAGACTACATAGGCTACACTGTTAGGGGTGGTCTAGCCCACAACATGAAGACTTATAGTGCATGGTGTTGCTCGGCATTTACCGCAAGACATCAGGGGCGATATCCTGAAGACGCTATGAGATCTATTAGGATATGCTCAATCCCATGATTCTTGTAATCTGTTATTACTTACCAGTTATCTCCTAGATCTAACCGACTTGTAACCCTACCCCCTAGCTATATAAGGCGGGTAGGGGACCCCCTCAAAATACACGCAATATCATACGATAGCCAATACAAACCAACAAACCATATGAGTAGGGTATTACATCATCTAGATGGCTCAAACCTGTTTAACTCTTGTGTCTCTGTTGCCTTCTTGTTATGCACCTCTGTCGATCCATCTACCTTCTTGGGATACCCCTTGGAGGACTACCGACGATATTCTATCGACAAGTACCTCTAGCATCAATTTGAATACCTATTCAATTAAGCATCTCTAGATTAACACCTGTACTAGAGCAATCACTTGATTAAGCTAACAAGCACTAGTAACCATATTCGGTATAAGAATAATTTGAGCATCATCATAACCATCAAGTTTCCATTAAGTTACTCTATGTTGTCGCTGCTCAGTCAAGTTCTCACTATCCGGGAGAGATGATGATTTGGATCGATACCTACCCAGCTGGGGAATTTATTCCTAACACAAACTGAGGCACACCCCGTGAAAGGTAGCCTTAGGTCACCTTTGGTACAATTGAGGACTAACTCATGGGTCTAATCAGCGCCACACCCTCAGAGATTCAACTAATCCGCTAGGAAGATCGGGACCCGGCCCCATCCTTGGAATCACGTCATTGGCTCTCCACACATCCTTACTGCCTCTATTGTGTGCACTTTCACTTATCGGGGCCCAGCCTAAATTGAGCTACTCAGCTTCACGGTCGTATCATTAGATCTAGCCAACTAAGTGCTAGGCATACGTTCAACATGACATGAGGATGTACAACGAATTAGTTCTTAATCGACATAGATGGGGATCGATAGGCACCCAAGACCTCCATACCTTGTTGCTTCTCTATCATGATCCCGCCTGGTCTCCTTTATTCATTGACACATGGTTATATTCCATGCTAGGACATATAGCCAACCATGATTAGTTATTAGCCTATATCTTGCAGGTGACATGTAATCACCCAACTTCTACTGACTAAGCATGGCTAAGCATATATTCAATCCTAGACCTACACAGGATTCAAGATATATGCAGCAAGTGGTTCCAATCAACTCCTAGTACTTAATGCATCAACATAAAAGGACTCAAGTTGATAGTTTGAAAACATAGGAGGCTTAGAATGCTCCGAGGCTTGCCTTTCACATAGGTTGAGGGCTGATGATCTAGGCACTCAAGCAACTATTCACCATCAGGCTCGCCTTCTCCTGGGGCCTCCGATTGCTGCACTTCCTGGTGATCAGCCTTGTACTCCAACACGGTGATTTCTTCCATCGCACCTATTGCATGCACATTGAAAAAGTGAGAATCATGAATGCATAAGAAGGGTCATGGATGACATGACATGATAATGTACATGGTTAAATGATGACTATCATATTAGGTCATTAGGATGATAATAAAGTTAAATTCTTATTTACTGAGTAGGTGCATATCTCTTCTCTAGAAATTTCAAAAATCCACACTAAGTGAAGTTTTGGACCACAACATAGCAGCTAAAGTTTTAATCATAACTGGAGTTCTACTCATCAAATCCTATGATCTTGAACTTTATAGAAATCTGATTAAACAACTATCCTAGTCAAAACAAGTAAAATTTTTTGAAACATGCATTCAACTTTGTGAAAACAAATAAGGAAATTAAGTAATACACAGACTTACAGATGGGCCCGCTGGTTAGTAGGACCCATGCGTTAGTGATACCAGAGCAGGGGAGGTGCTTTGGCTAGCCTTATCTCACCAGCAATGACGGTGACACCAACATGTTCTCCGCATCAAGCCACATCGGTTGGTGGTGAAGACACGACCTAGGGTTCACCGGAGATGGCTCACTGGCGGCGATGACACCACGGTAGAGTTGTGCGGTGGCATGCCAGCCATCTCTGACCATGGCATGAGCCAGTGAGGATGGCTACTAATGGAGACGGGGATCCCGATCTTCCGTCAGGTGATGATAACTATCGTTGTGGCGGAGAATGACACACCGATCCGGCTTCAGATCGAAAGATCGAACCCTGCAATCTTAGCACCACAGCTCCTCTGGTTATCAACC
Source organism: Miscanthus floridulus (assembly GCF_019320115.1). Classification (NCBI taxonomy): domain Eukaryota; kingdom Viridiplantae; phylum Streptophyta; class Magnoliopsida; order Poales; family Poaceae; genus Miscanthus; species Miscanthus floridulus. The sequence continues at coordinate 101,439,854 of NC_089580.1, read as the reverse complement.
GAGTCTCGGACCAGGTTGACCTCGCCAAGAAGGCTAATCCCTGCCTGCGCAACGAAGAACACAAGCAAGAACAAGAAAGATCGCAACCAAATTGCAGATGTATGATTAATCTCACGAGTTGGGGTCTCACAAACCGAAGAACGGCGAAACTGTTTCTTGACAGAATAATCTAAGCAAAACCCAAACCCTAATGGAGGGGCGGCGGCTGTTTATGAAGACTCTAGGGTCGTGCAAGACCCCTGGACGCGCCCCTAATGGGCCCAAACTCGATACATGGTCCAACGGACCAAAAGACGGTGTCGCAGCACCCTGGCAGATTCTGGACGCTGACTTGTTTCGACGATTCCCGTTGATTCCGAACAGCTTTTGATGTGAAACCACTTGGATTGGCTTCCTTATCAAATTAGCTTTCCATCCATATGTGGATCATCGAAAACGGAGTCCGGATGCGTCCTGGGCGACCAGTTTAAGGCAGACTGGTCCTGGAGGCCGAGGCAGACTCGAATTCGTGTTGGACTGGGCCTCCGGCTTGTGTTGGACGTCCTTGCTGGTCATCATCACCTCCTCCACGTCCTCTTAGTCCCTCTTGACCCTCTCCAATGTTCCTAAGCAAGATAACATCATTAGGTAGTAGTCTATTCTCAAAAGTATGAAAAGGATCGCTTAAGAACGAGCTCACCTGTAAATTGAGTTGACGCATTCGAGCCCGGGTCATTGGACCTTGCATGACGGTTGGAGGATCAGCTGGTACATCCAAAGGAGTGATGTCCTCATCATCCTCCCCCTCTTGAATTGGAGTCGTCCTCGACTCAAGCTCATCTTCTTCTCCCAAATAAGGTTTCAAATCTGCAATGTTAAATGTGGGACTAACCCCGAACTCGGGTGGCAACTCAAGTTTGTATGCATTATCATTTATTTTCTCAATAATCTTATAAGGACCAGCTGCTCTTGGCATTAATTTAGACTTACGTAGCTCAGGAAATCTATCTTTTCTTAAATGTAACCAAACCAAATCACCCGGTTCAAGTTTAATCTCTTTTCTACCTTTACTACCAGCAATTCTATACTTTTCATTCATGCTTTCAATATTTGCTTTAGTTGTTTCATGCAACTTACGAATAAAATCAGCACGCTCTCTAGCATCACTATGTATTCTCTCAGTGGTAGGTAAAGGCAAAAGATCAATAGGAGCACGGGGGTTAAAACCATACACTACCTGAAAAGGACTTACCTTGGTGGTGGAATGTTCCGCCCTGTTATATGCAAACTCCACATGCGGCAAACACTCTTCCCACATCTTCAAATTGCGCTTCAAAATGGCTCTCAACATGGTGGACAATGTTCGATTCACAACCTCAGTTTGCCCATCAGTTTGGGGATGACATGTTGTAGAAAACAGCAGCTTGGTCCCCAATTTATTCCACAACGTGCGCCAAAAATGACTCAAGAATTTTGCATCACGATCTGAAACAATAGTAGAAGGCATACCATGCAAGCGAACAATTTCTTGAAAGAAAAGGTCAGCAATATGAACAGCATCGTCGCTCTTATGACAAGGAATAAAATGTGCCATCTTAGAAAAACGATCAACCACCACAAAAATACTATCCCTCCCCCTCTTAGTCCTTGGCAATCCCAACACAAAATCCATAGATATATCTGCCCAAGGAGTAGAAGGAACAGGAAGAGGCATATACAAACCATGTGGGTTCAATCGCGACTTAGCTTTTTGACATGTGGCACACCGAGCCACGTACCGCTCCACATCACGCCTCATCCTAGGCCAAAAGAAGTGTGTGGACAGCACCTCCTCCGTCTTCTTGGCACCAAAATGTCCCATCAATCCGCCTCCATGTGCCTCCTGCAACAACAAAAGACGAACGGAACCAACTGGAATGCATAGGCGGTTAGCTCTAAACAAAAACCCATCGCTGATCATAAACTTATTCCATGTGCGTCCCTCTCTACAATTAAGCAACACATCCTTAAAATCAGGATCAAGCGCATATTGTTCTTTAATGGATTGAAGACCAAAAATCCGGCAATCAAGTTGAGACAGCAATGTATATCTTCTAGACAAAGCATCAGCAATCACATTATCCTTCCCTTTCTTGTGTTTGATAATATAAGGAAAAGACTCAATAAATTCAACCCATTTAGCATGCCTACGATTCAGATTATTTTGAGAGCGAAGATACTTAAGCGATTCATGATCAGAATGAATAACAAATTCTTTAGGCCACAAATAATGACGCCACGTCTCTAAAGAACGGACAAGTGCATACAATTCTTTATCATACGTGGAATAATTAAGAACAGGACCATGTAATTTTTCACTAAAGTAAGCAACAGGTTTACCATCTTGCATCAAAACACCACCAATGCCAAGTCCACTAGCATCACATTCTAGCTCAAAAGTCTTACCAAAATTTGGAAGTTGCAGCAATGGTGCGTGTGTAAGCTTGTCCTTCAAAGTGTCAAAGGACTCCTCATGTGCCTCTCCCCAATGAAACACCACTCCTTTCTTCGTCAACTCATGCAATGGGGCAGCAATGGTGCTGAAATCTTTGACGAAGCGGCGGTAGAATCCTGCAAGACCAAGAAAACTCCTCACCTGTGTGACGGTTTGGGGAACCGGCCAGCTCTTTATGGCTTCAATTTTCATCTCGTCCACCTCAATTCCCTGTGGAGTTACAACATAGCCAAGAAAAGAAACTCGATCCGTGCAAAAGATGCACTTCTCAAGGTTACCAAATAAACGTGCATCACGTAAGGCATTAAAAACAGCACGTAAGTGATCCATATGTTCATCAAAAGACTTGCTGTAAATCAATATATCATCAAAGTAAACTACCACAAAATGACCAATAAAAACTCTTAAAACCTCATTCATTAAGCGCATGAAAGTGCTAGGTGCATTTGTCAAACCAAAAGGCATAACTAACCACTCATACAACCCGAATTTGGTTTTAAATGCAGTTTTCCATTCATCTCCAAGTTTCATTCTAATCTGGTGGTAGCCACTTCGCAAGTCAATCTTAGTGAAAATTATAGAACCACACAACTCATCAAGCATGTCGTCTAGCCTAGGAATAGGATGACGATACCGAATAGTAATATTATTGATGGCTCTACAATCAACACACATACGCCAACTTCCATCTTTCTTAGGAACCAAAAGTACAGGAACGGCACAAGGACTAAGGCTTTCACGTACATACCCACGGTCCAAAAGGTCTTGGACTTGCCGCTGAATTTCCTTAGTCTCCTCAGGATTGGTTCGATATGCAGCTCGGTTGGGCAAGGTCGCTCCCGGAATCAAATCGATTTGATGCTCTATCCCTCTCATAGGTGGCAGCCCCGGGGGTATCTCAGCTGGAAAAATGTCCTCATACTCCTGCAAAAGGTTAGTGATAGCAGGAGGTACCGAGCTAACAATATCATCAAGTGAAAACATAGCTCGTTTGCATACCAAAGCATAGCAAATATCATCATCAGAAATTTCAGCAAAGTCACATTTTGTTGCAAGCATAACACCACCCTTCAATTTAATCCCCTCAGCCTTAGAAATAGATGTAGACTTATCCTTTTTAGGTGGGAAAATAGAATTAGCAACTTGCTGATTTTCAGATTGAACATCATTCAAACTAGCAGCGCGTTCTCTATCAGCTTGTACAATTTGAGCAGGGGTCAAAGGTACCAAAGTAATTTTCTTTCCTTTATGCACAAAAGTGTATTTATTACTTCTACCATGGTGTGTAGCATCATTATCATGTTCCCAAGGACGACCCAATAAAAGTGAACAAGCTTGCATAGGTACCACATCACAATCAACAGAATCAGCATAAGAACCAATGGAAAATGAAACTCTGCAAGTTTGTGTTACCTTTGCTTTACCAGAATCATTTAGCCACTGAATATGATATGGACGTGGGTGTGGGCGTGTGGTCAAGCTAAGCTTCTTGACCAAATCAGAACTCACCAAATTGTTGCAGCTACCTCCATCAATAATGACACGTGCTCGACGGTCGCTGATGACGAAGAAAATCTGGAACAAGTTATGGCGTTGTAGCTTCTCAGGTTGCTGGACTTGTGAGCTGAGCACCCGCTGTACAATAATGCTCCTATAGGACGCCGTGGCCTCGTCACCAAGGACTTCGCCGTCCTCCTCATCTGCATCTTGGTCTTCTTCATCCTCAATGTCAGAGGTGCTGATGTAACCATCTTCTGTAGCAATATATGCCCGCTGACTTGGGCAGTCCTTCTGCACATGGCCAATGCCATGGCAGCGGTGGCACTGAATACCCGAAGTGCGTCCCGTCGATGCAACGGATGAGGAACTCTTGGTAGGCACCTGCAAAGAATTTTTACCTGAATCTGAAGGTCGTGCGGGAGGTGTCTTAGGTGTAGCGGAAACTCCAGAGGCTGTTGGTCGCTTGCTCGCTGGTGGAGGCGTCCGAAAAGTGGTTGGCTTGGTCAGCCCCGAAGATGGTGCCGAGCGTGGCGTGTATGTGCTGGTGCTGACCTTGCTCTTGCCCTGCTGTTCACGCCCCTGCAATTCCTTTTCTGCAAGCATAGCAAACTGAAACAACTGGTTGACAGTGTTAAATTCTTTATAATCAACAATGTCCTGAATGTCACGCCTCAAACCAGAATAAAAACGACAAATGGCATCTTCGTTTCCCTCTACAACACTACAGCGCATCAATCCCTTTTGGAGCTCACCATAGTAATCCTGTACAGATTTATCTCCTTGTTCTAAACGCATCAATTTCTTACGCAAGTCTCTATGATAAGAAGGAGGAACAAAACGATCACGCATAGCTACCTTAAGTTCTTCCCATGTACCAGGTAAAGCATCCTGTGCAGCTAGCCCATTCCACCAAATAATGGCAAAATCCTTAAACTCACTAGTAGCTTGTCTAACTCTATGCTGCTCAGGTACAAGGTGGGCACTAAACTTTTGTTCTACCGTCATCTCCCAATCAAGATATCCCTCAGCATCATAATGACCCGAAAAAGATGGTATTGTGAACTTAATCTTAGCATAAGGATCATCGGGCACACGGTGATTATTACCTTGACGGTGGTGGTGGTGGACACCACCCATACCTGTCGTGTTGCGGCGAAGACGTTGCCGTAATCTCTCTTGTCGGATAGCTGCTCGACCTATGTTTCCAGCGGCATCATGCACCGTGTCTTGACCATCGGTGTTGCTGCCGGAAACGTCGTTGTTGCCCGCCACAAAGGTTTCCAACTCAGTAACCTTGTCGGTTAGCGTGGAAATTCGCTTGTCCAATCTCTCCATGCTATTGCCAATGTTGAGTTCAATGAGTGCGTCAGTGACGGCCTTCCTGACGGCCTCATTCATCCTTTTTTGGGCATCCTCTACAACAGCTTGTAGTTGCTCTTGGCTGACACACTCGCTTGAAACCCTTAGGATTGTTATCTCCAGTCTGTTCACCTCCTGCCATTGAAAACACAAAAACAGGAACAAACAGGTGAAAGTTATCCCTACCAAATGACTACGTGGTTGTAGTGGTGTCACTTTTCACAGCAAGTGGAAGCGTCTTACCAAGCTCTTACCAAGTTCTTACCAACGCAAGCAGTGGGCGGTACAACCGGCGGCTGGTTCGTGATACCTGTGAGGTAGTGGTACCGAGATTGCAAGGCCCCTTGTCTGTACTGATCTGAAGAATTTGTGGAGCTTGGAAGGCAAACAAAGAGTAATATGTATATCTGGCACACAAGTCAGTAACAGAAAGTAATGCTGAATTATAGTCCAAAGTACTTGTTCTCGTTGCTGGTCTAAAGTGTTGCAAGTACCAGGTTGTGACAAAAGTATGGTGGATAGCAAGGTGATAGGTATGAGAAAAACAAGTATGGTGGATGGAAACAGCAACACAAACAAGGAACCAGACAGCACACGCAAACACAGCTCACTTTGGGCTTCTCTATGTGCTCCTCTAGATATTGTTCCTCTTTTGCCCCTCTCTTTTTTTCTATTTTTTGGGCTGTCGTTGTTTTTTTGGGAAATTTCGACTTTTTTATTTTATTTTTTTGATATTTTTCCTTTACTTAGGAGCACAAAAGCAGTAACCACAGAAAATATGAGCTCAAACAAGTGTAAGACGTGGCCTGTGGAATTTTCAGAAAACTGGATGAAAATTGACAAAAACCTTGTGACCACGAAACGAGGATCTTGTGACCACTTTTTGGCCAATCTAAAAATTCCGAACCCCGCAAAGCGGGGATGGACGGATCCGAAATTTTTTCTGATCGATTTGCATATATGGAACGTCGAAAACGGAGTTCGTATGCGAAAACTAGGACCAGTTTTAAGAATTGGCTCCGAATTAGAGGACAAAACGGGAACAATGTGTGCAAAATTGGTCACAACAGCCAAGATTTGATGGAAACGATGGGGGAAAACACACGAACTGGACTCTAACACGACCTAACCAGCAACAAGACCTCGACCAGGACACAAACTCAACACGACGGACTCTGAAACTGAAATATGCAAAGGCTATGGCGCGGAAGGTTCTAGGATAGGAAAAACGAGTATGGCACTGGACTATGGGACGAATACGAAACACTCAAACTAGGGAATAAAAGTGAACCTGACGGTATACCTTAGCTCTGATTACCACTTAATGGAGACGGGGATCCCGATCTTCCGTCAGGTGATGGATAACTATCGTTGTGGCGGAGAATGACACACCGATCCGGCTTCAGATCGAAAGATCGAACCCTGCAATCTTAGCACCACAGCTCCTCTGGTTATCAACCGAGTCTCGGACCAGGTTGACCTCGCCAAGAAGGCTAATCCCTGCCTGCGCAACGAAGAACACAAGCAAGAACAAGAAAGATCGCAACCAAATTGCAGATGTATGATTAATCTCACGAGTTGGGGTCTCACAAACCGAAGAACGGCGAAACTGTTTCTTGACAGAATAATCTAAGCAAAACCCAAACCCTAATGGAGGGGCGGCGGCTGTTTATGAAGACTCTAGGGTCGTGCAAGACCCCTGGACGCGCCCCTAATGGGCCCAAACTCGATACATGGTCCAACGGACCAAAAGACGGTGTCGCAGCACCCTGGCAGATTCTGGACGCTGACTTGTTTCGACGATTCCCTGTTGATTCCGAACAGCTTTTGATGTGAAACCACTTGGATTGGCTTCCTTATCAAATTATCTTTCCATCCATATGTGGATCATCGAAAACGGAGTCCGGATGCGTCCTGGGCGACCAGTTTAAGGCAGACTGGTCCTGGAGGCCGAGGCAGACTCGAATTCGTGTTGGACTGGGCCTCCGGCTTGTGTTGGACGTCCTTGCTGGTCATCATCACCTCCTCCACGTCCTCTTAGTCCCTCTTGACCCTCTCCAATGTTCCTAAGCAAGATAACATCATTAGGTAGTAATCTATTCTCAAAAGTATGAAAAGGATCGCTTAAGAACGAGCTCACCTGTAAATTGAGTTGACGCATTCGAGCCCGGGTCATTGGACCTTGCATGACGGTTGGAGGATCAGCTGGTACATCCAAAGGAGTGATGTCCTCATCAGCTACTCCATCCTAGTGACCTAGCGCAGCACTACGATGAGGATTAGACCATGGTGAAGTAGTGGAAAAGCTTGGCCGCGTGCATGGCCATGCGGCGGCGCACGGTGTGCTATGGTAGGCTCTCTGTTCTGGCTAGCTGGCAGTGAGAGGAGAGTCTTCGTCTAGCCTACTAGATCTAGGTCACAACACTATGCAAAGGCAACTAAGAGTGGGTACTAGACTGACCCCAAGACGGCTGGCCGTGGTGAGCTCAAGCTCACGGCCATGGTGGCCATGGTAGGAACAACAGTGTGTTCCTGCTCAACCACGTAGTAGCATCTAACCTAGTTCTTGCCTAAGCATATGGACCACAATGCGGCTATAGACCAGAGAAGAGGAGGACTAGAGGTGCAATGGAATAGTGTGGCCATGGTGAGCCGAGCGCGTGGTGGCGCTCCGACGAGTTCATGGCGACGGCGATGCGAAATGCGCCCTTACCTTGGCTCAGCAAGTGGGGCTAGCGGGTCAGTGTGGAAGAGGTGATGATGGTGGAGCTCCTGGCAAGATGGATTGGGCAGTGGTGTAGTGATGACAGCGTGCGAGCAGTTGGAGCACAGTGGTGGTGGCAATGGCTAGCACGGTCGCCTCGGTTCGGCGGGGAGAAGAGAGCAGAGGGCGAGAGATGGAATGGGAGCAGCAACAACACGTCGCCCGGTTCCTCCACTTCGGCATGGCATCATGGGGCCAATGGTGGCATATGGGCGCCACGCGTGGGGTGTGCACTGCATGCGGTCGGCCACGACCCATGGCTGATTTGAATCAGCTCAGCTGATTCAGTCTCCCCATGGCCCGACTGTCAGCGCGTGTTCATCCACCTCTATCTCCTAATCCGATCATTCTTTGCAAAAACTCCATTAACACAAGTTGTAGAGCTACAAGTAAACTCCAACTTTTCTTTAGGGAGCAACATCTAATTCACCATAGTTTTCAAAATACAAAGCTCCAAAGTATGGTACATTGAAACTGAAAATCAGTCCTAGACTTAGAAAATTTTGAAACTCAAAAACAATAATTATTTTGCCACTTGTGTGCTATTTTTGAGCGTGCTATGCAACAAATTAGGTCTTGACCCAAAAATAACAATTGTTACCCTAGTAAAGTACTAAAACTTTGCTTAAGTGTGCACTACCATGCAAATACTCTATGCTATAGTTCAACTTAGGTCAATCATACAACTTGAAAAAGATAACTTACACTATAACCATGACTTAGAGACCAATTGGGTCCAAGTCATGAATACCAAAGTTGTTCCATATGACATTCTAAACATGTTAAAGGTACTCGTATGGTCCCACAAGCATTTCACACATTGATCACATGTAAACCCTAGCCTAGGTATAAATTTAAAAAGGCATCACATGTGATATAAGCAATTGAAGGATAGAATTTGACATGCTCATGCTCATGAATGCTCAATGATGCTTATGCTCGTGCAATGCCAATGCTAAATGTATGCTTAACACTAGGGTGTTACAACACCTCCCCCCTTATAGAAGTCTCATCTAGAGATTGGAAGTACCTACCAATTCTTGTAGAAAGTGGGGTAGGCGTCACACAGAAAATCGTCCCTTTCCCATGTTTCATCTTGTTCACTATGGTTGTTCCATGCCACTTTATAGAACTTAACCACCTTACTTCGAGTCACTCTCTCCATTTCTTCTATCACCTAGATAGGTTCTTCTTCATACGTTAAATCAGACTAGATCTTGACATTAGTAGGTTCAATGGCTTCTTCGGGCACATGAAGACATTTCTTCAATTGAGAGATGTGGAAAACATTGAAGATGGTGCTCATCTCTAGTGGTAGTTGGAGTCTATAAGCTACTAGTCCACATTGCTCAATAATTTTGTATGGGCCCACATACCAGGGGCGCCAGCTTTTGCTTCACACCAAATCGCTATACCTTTTTCATCGGTGATACTTTCAAGTACACATAATCACCAACTTCAAATACAAGAGGACTCCTTCTCTTGTCCGCATAACTCTTCTATCTTGATTGAGCAGCTTCTATATGTTGCTCAATGACCTGAACTTGCTCTTTGGCTTCTTTGACAAAGTCAATACCATAATACCTTCTTTCGCCTAGCTCAACCCAATTCAGAGGAGTTCTACACTTGTGGCCATATAAAGCCTCAAAAGAGGCCATCTTGATGTTGTCTTGATAGCTATTGTTAGAAGAGAACTCAGCCAAAGGTAGCCATTTCTCCCATGAACCCTTTAAAGGTATTACATAGGCCCTTAACATGTCTTCAAAAATCTGATTTACTCATTCTGTTTAAACTGTATATCAATCACACAATGTGGGGGATATACAACTCTACATATTGATGTGGGTAGTAAACTGTCTAAACTAGAATGAAATGTGCAGACTTCGTCAGACGATCCACAATTACCTAGATGGAATCATTACCTTTTTGGGTGGTTGGGAGACCAACAATGAAGTCCATGCTAATTTCTTCCCATTTCCAACCTAGAACTGACAGGGGTTGGAGTAGCCCTGCTAGTTTTAAATGAACGGCTTTGACTCAACAACAAGTATCACATCTAGCCACATATGCAGCAATCTCTTTCTTCATCTTTATCCACCAAAACCGGGTCTTCAATTCCTGGTACATCTTTCTACTACCAGGGTGAATGGACAATTTAGAAGAGTGTGATTCATATAAGAGTTGGTTTCTAAGTTCTCTATTTATAGGTACAAGTCTATCCTTAAACCAGAGTACACCTCTCTCATCTAATCGAAAATGTTTACTCTCTTCTTCTTCCATCTTTCTCTTGATATAAAATATACCCACATCGGTCTTTTGGAGTTCCATGACCTTAGCTTCAAGAGAGCAACTGGTAGTGAGATTATGTAAAACTACATGATGTAGTAGGTGGAAGCCATCCTCTAGCAATGGTTTGCTATGATACTTCTAGCTCAAAGCATCTGCAACTACATTTGCCTTGCCCGAATGATAATGCACCTCTAGGTTATAATCCTTAATTAGCTCTAACCACCTTCTTTGTCTCATGTTCAACTCAAGTTGCATGAAGATGTACTTAAGGCTTTTGTGATCAGTGTAAATGTGACACACATTGCCAAGCAAATAGTGCCTCCAAATCTTCAAAGCATGAACAACCGCGGCTAGCTCTAAATCATGAGTTGGGTAATTAACCTCATGTTTCCTCAGTTGACGTGAGGCATAGGCAATGACTTGGCCCTCTTGCATGAGCACACATGACAAACCAGTACCAGATGTGTCGCAAAACACATCAAATGGTTTTTCTATGTCAAGCTATGCTAAAACGGGGGCGGTGGTCAACAAAGTCCATAAAGCGTGAAAAGCAGTTTCACACTCTAGAGTCCACACACATTTCTCAAGTAATCTGGTCAAGGGCTTGACTATCTTAGAGAAGTATAGAATAAAACAACGATAATAACATGCTAAACTAATGAAACTCTGAACTTCATGAACTGAAGTTGGGGCCTTCCAATCCATAACTTGCACTTTGCCTAGATCTACTGAAATTCCATCTTTAGGTAACACATGACCAAGGAATGGTACTTTCTTTAACCAAAATTCACATTTGCTAAACTTAGCATACAACTTATGTTCTCGCAACCTTGTTAAGACAACTCTTAGGTGTTCTTCATGATCTTCCACATTCTTAGAATAGACTAAGATGTCATCAATAAACACCACCATGAAATTATCAATTTAAGGTATGAACACCGAATTCATGAGATACATGAAATAGGCAGGAGCATTGGTTAGCCAAAAGACATGACAAGATACTCATATAGACCATACCTAGTGGAGAAGGCAATCTTAGGTATGTCTTCTAGCCTGATCTTAATCTGGTGGTACCCCGATCTCAAATTGATCTTGGATAGCACTTTAGCCTTTGATAGCTGATCAAACAAGATATCAATTCAAGGCAATGGATACTTGTTCTTGATCATTACCGCATTAAGGGGTCGGTAGTCCTGCACACATCTACAAGGATTTATCCTTCTTTTTCATGAATATGGTAGGACAACCCCACGGTGATGAGCTAGGTCGAATGAGACCTTTTTCAAGAAGCTCCTACAAATGCACCTAAAGCTCGTCTAATTCATTGGGTGGCATCCTATAAGGCCTTCGCGGGATAGGTGCCGTTCCTAGTAATAATTCAATCTTGAACTCTACATCTCTATCAGGTGGTGACCTAGGCAACTCATCTAAAAACACATCCAGGAATTCACACACCACCGGAATGTCAGCAATACTCACAGGCTGGATAGCATTAGCTACATTTTGGTGGTCAAAAACTCTAGGAAGTGGTACTAAGAAAGCATTCTTTCTGTCTGGTTCCCTTAACATAATCACCCAAGTGTAAGTATCAATAAGAACTCCATGGCCACTCATCCATTTCATTCCTAGGATTACATCTATCCCCAACCCGAGCAATACTACAAGATCTATGGTATACTCCTGGTTGCTTATTGAGATGCGCACATCTCTAACTATTTGGTTGGTGGAGATCTGATTTACGACTACACTTATGCAGTAACTACCCTTATCTATAGTAACTACCCTCTGATTATGCTTGGAAACAAATGTTTAACTCATACATGAATGCGATGCCCCAGAATCACACAAAACAACTATGGGATGTTGGTTCACAAGGAACGTACCTACAGTAACAACTTCACCGGTAGAAATTTCTTCAATAGTGGTATAGTGCACATGTCCTTGACGCACATTGGAATTACCCTGCTTCTAGTTGTTCTTGTTGAGATAGGGGCAATTTCTTACCCAATGGCCAGTTTGTTGAAGTTCCAACATGGCAAATTGCTGGGTGGAACATTGGAACTTCCTTGTCCTATGCCTCCCTTTGGTAGAGCAACCGAATAGGCCTTGCAAAACACCTTCTAGTTCTGAATGGTTTGCACCTTCTTCTGAGGAGGCCTAAACTTGGGAGCAGGTGGGCAAAACTAAGGTCTCACAGCAACTGGAGCTTTTGACTAAGAAGCACCTATTTCAAAGGTTCTCTTCTGATTCTTAGATGCAGCATAAATGTTGTTTTGATTGTCTTGAGTTAAGATGTCACTAACAAATTCGTTGAAAGTGGCAGACGTGTTATTAGCAAGAGTCTTCATCATCTTAGGACCAAGCCCCCACTTGAAACTAGCAATTTTCTTCACATCAGTATCAACAAATTATGTGGCATATCTTGACAGGCTGTTGAAAGCATGTAGATATTCAGTCAAGCTCTTGGTACCTTGTGTCAGCTTCATAAACTCGGTATGCTTGATACTCATAAGACCTAGAGGAATATAGTGTCCCGGGAAAATAACCTTAAACTGGTTCTAGGTAATATGAGCATTCTCAGGCAGGGTGGCTTGGTGATGACTCCACCAAATGCCGGTAGGCCCTTGTAACTGGTGGGATGCATACTCAGTTTTCATTGGCTCAGTTAGCCTTGGCGAACGAAACTTTTGTTCAAGTGTGTTCAGCCATTCCTCTACTTGGAGTGGCTCTTCAACCTCCTTGAAAATAGGTGGCTTGGTATCTAGGAACTCCTTGAAATCACTATATTGGTTTGTCTCTAGACCCTAGTGCTGATGTCTACCCTGGGCGGCTTGCTGCGCCATGGTGCGCATAGCCTCGCCCACAGCACGTTGCCCTTCAGCGAGCATAGCCATCAACTCTACCAGAGTGGGTGGGGATGATGGTGGCAAATCTTTCTTGTCATGACCATTCAAGCCACTACCCCTAGCACCATCATTCCCATTATTCCCACCAGCTCCAGAACGGGTGCAAGGCATCTACAGAATTGCAACAATAAGGAATTATTGATGATGTCAGAAACTTGTAGAAGAATTGTATAATTATGCCAAACTAAATTTACTGGAGAGAATTTATATTCATACAATAAAACAGAGGCACAATAATTCATTTCCATAACCATAACATCACCAATTATATTACTTAATGCCATTTGTAATGCATTCCGTATATGCCAAATTACTTGCCAACACAATAGTCATTCATTAAAAGTGCAACCACAACATGGATTACATGCAAGGTTTCAAAAGTACATCAAAGGGTACATCAGGAGATTGAACTAAATTACAAGTTCATTACATAAATGATCGAAGATAGAGAGCTAACGCATCTAGCTAGATACTAAAGCTAAGCTACTCCTTGGGGGTGGTCACTGTTGATGTCAGACACACCATCACCATGCTCATCCTCAAAAGGCTTGATCTCCTCATCTTTAGGCTTGGCCTCAGGCGTCCACCTCCATTCCATTGTCCTCAACAATCAACACATTGGGATCTTCTTCCACTTCTAGGACATCTAGAGGAAGAATTGGGTTCACCATGTTGTTGAGACAATGAACACCTAGCTGAAGCTCCTCAACCTGGCGTATAAGTTCCTGCTCCCTACGATCAAACTCTATTGCCTACCTAGCAGCCTAAAACACCATCCTAGATTCTAGCTGCCTCCCTAGTCTCAGCAAGACGAATAGCCTCATCTCTCTCGGCATGGATCCCCTAAACCTCTGCTATGGCTGCATCCCTCTCAGCAACAACATGGACAAACTGCCCCTGACAAGCTTCCAAGGCTGTCATATAATTACCTATATCATTCTGAGCTACTCTAACTGCCCTCTTGTGCCTACGCACATGTTCTCGCATCCTACGCTGTGTAGCCTATGCTCTTTGGAGCTCTTGCATACAACTAATGTAGCTATCCTGGCCAGAATAAAACATCTTCATAACAACATACATGGCACTCATGGAAGCATTACAACTTCCTGCTCTTTCATCCTGGTCTCTTACCAAAGCATTACCGCCTGGTTGGGTCCAAGCGGTTTGCGATGTGTCCACCCGAGGAAAGGATCCGGCAGGACCGTTGATAAGCTCATCGCCAAACTCTTGACATATCTCACTGAGGACCTCAAAAGCTGCAACTTGGGCACCCTCCTAAGGTGTCTGCCCATCTGACTCCACACTTCAGCCTTGCCACTATGGGTGATCAGCACGGGCTAGGACAGTCACCCATACATTACACCACTGTTGTCCCTTAGTTACCACTTCGCTCCAAAAGTAGCGAGGCGGTTCAGCATACCCGACCAAGTGCAGTACCCTCCATAGAAGGGTGGGAGTCCCAAATAGTGCCAAAAAGGTGTCGCTTGCAACAGGGGCTCCTAGGGCTGCCATCTGTATCAAAATGGTATAACTCCTATGAGACAACGCGATCATAGAAAAGGGATACATAACATATTCTGAAACTTATAAGGTGGAGGAACAATGTAATGATATGAATGAATGATTTATCATGATGCATGCACATTTCATATGTCCTCACAAACTTAGGAAAAATTAAATCCTTAATGATATATGCGGTGGCATACATACGTTCTCTCAATATAATCATAACTAAACAAGTTACATGTTTCGTTGTTCGTGTACATGCAGAAGATTCATTTCAGCCCATCCCAACAATTAAATGTACAAGAATGTAATCTGGGCTCTACGTTGAATATATCAGAGCGGTAAACTAAATACTTCCATATATATCCTAATATATATACTTCTATATCAAAGCTACCCGATGGCAATTTATTACCCACAATTAAATATGCAC
The DNA here is from genome assembly GCF_019320115.1 of Miscanthus floridulus. Lineage (NCBI taxonomy): Eukaryota > Viridiplantae > Streptophyta > Magnoliopsida > Poales > Poaceae > Miscanthus > Miscanthus floridulus. Next base: position 101,424,624 of record NC_089580.1, on the reverse strand, counting down.
CATACATGCATGCAAGCATGCATATATAGCCATATCAAGGCAAGTTCTCCCCGACCGCACGCTCACATCTTACGGTCAAGCCACTCATCAACTTACCTTCTTACCTAGGCATAGAGGCATTCGATCCATACATTACCACTCAAGTAAATGACATCCATACAATAACACACCGTATGGACAATGAAAATAAAAACCCATCCCATGTTAGTACTTAAATAGCCACCTAATAGTCCTTAACTAGGCAGAAAGGAGATGACCACTAGCATACTTTATATTTTTATAAATTAAAACCTTTGTTTTAAATACACATATGACAAGTTTAATGTTGAACCTTACTTCCGATACCAGCTGTAACAGAACCATCCAATTTATAAGAGCACAAGTGCAATAGCAATCACCGAAGTGATCAAACTGTCATACTTGAGCCCACATAAACCTGGTAGTCCGATGAAATCATAAAGGATCTCAAACAACCAATGTACAAACCAAGATCGTACATGATTCAACACAACCAGTCACATGTTACAATAGGTTCACAAATAGTTTACATACATCAGAGTTTCAACAAAGTTATTACAACTCAAATTTAGAAGTAGCGGAAGCAACATAGTTTTGAAACAACATCATAATAGTTGAAATACATCACCAGTTTAAGATCATCTCCAACAAAAGCACATAGATGAGATGATATAGAATGACCATGCCCATGGTGTTACTCTCCATCAACTGCAGGAGTTATGCAATGCTTGTAGTAACCATGGTACATCACGTCATCTGCAACAAATGGGAATAAACCCTGAGTATGAGAAGGTACTCAGCTAGACTTACCTGTCATAAACCAAAATAATAAGACACCAAGGAGTATGCAAGGCTTTAAAGGTGAAGTTCGCTTGACAACATTTTGCATAAAAGCTTAAGTAACATAACTTGGAAATTTAGAACCTCTAGCATCAATTTGAATACCTATTCGATTAAGCATCTCTAGATTAGCACTTGTACTAGAGCAATCACTTGATTAAGCTAACAAGCATTAGTAACCATATCCGATATAAGAATAATTTGAGCATCATCATAACCATCAAGTTTCCATTAAGTTACTCTATGTTGTCGTTGCTCAATCAAGTTCTCATTATCTAGGAGAGATGCCGATTCGAATCGATTCCTACCCAGCTAGGGAATTTATTCCTAACACAAACTGAGGCACACCCCGCGAAGGTAGCCTCAGGTCACCTTTGGTACAATTTAGGACTAACTCATGGGTCCAATCAGCATCGCACCCTCAGACATTCTACAAATCCGCAGGGAAGATCGAGACCCGGTCCCACTATTAGACTCACGCCATTGGCTCTCCGCACATCCTTACTACCTCCAGTGTGCGCACTTTCACTTATTGGGGCCCAGCTTGAGCTACTCATATTCATGGTCGTATCATCAGATCTGACCAACTAAGTGCTAGGCATGTGTTCAACATGACATGAGGACATACAACAAATCAGTCCTTAATCGACATAGATGGGGATAGATAGGCACCCAAGATCTCCATGCCTTGTTGCTTCTCTATCATGATCCCACCCGGTCTCCTTTATTCATTGACACATGGTTATATTCGACGCTATCACATATAGCCAACCATGATTAGTTATCAGCCTATATCATGTAGGTGACAGGTAATCACCCTTCTTCTATCGACTAAGCATGGCAAAGCATATATTCGTGTTTACACCAAAATTTGGGAAAAGAGTCGTAGGGACTTAAAAGCTTCCAAGATCATGTCATCGAGGAATTGATCGCGTGTAGGTCGGTATCAGCTAATTCGAATGCAAAACTAGAATCAGCTTTCTTCAGATAGCGCCAGTAGATAACGACAAAGGCTATGATCGGCACCGGTACAAGACATGCTGGACTCTACAAAAAGGGAAACATTAGAGTCCAAGTTATCTTAAATTAGGAATGTTTTCTCTAGATTGTAATGAGTCATGCTTAGATAGGAGTCATAAGTAGGTCCCGGGTATAAATATCAAAGCCCGGCTATTGTAAAAGACACAATTAATCAAATACAAGTTATTTACTTTTTTTGGCTCCAGCCACCCCTTAGGAGTAGGAGTAGAGTAGATCTAGGTGAGTTCTTGAGCAAGTATGGCTGCATCGATCCGGTCGACCTCCACTGATTGTCTGTAAGTACCGTCATGGCTTATACCTCTGTTCGTATGGCTGTATCAATCCGATCGACCTCCACTGTGACCCTGGTATGAGTTAGTTATCGACTCTTGTCTAGTTCAAGTAAGGCTGCATCGATCCGGTCGACCTCCACTGCTCGAACTAGATTAAGGTGAAGTTATTGGCTCTATCTAAGGGTGGTGTTCCTTTAGATAGATTCATTAAGTTACCGATATTGCTTATTGCTTCCATTATTTATTTAATTACAGCAATATTACTTCGCCCAATTGAGATTGATCTAGATCGGCCTTATATCCTTTTTAACCCATCGTTTGGTAATCTAAATTTGATCTAATCTTTACTTTAAACAATGAGTTATGTTTTATAGGCTATTTTATATCAATCTTAATCGTGCATAGCGTGCGGTTAAGGTGTGTCTAATTTTGAGTAGATCTATTGGCTAGCGAAATCGTTCCATGGCCGTTATCACGACCTCAGTGATTCTGCCTCACACCCCACTATTAGCACCGTGGAGTGGGGATTGTTATTTGGTAGATTTGTTCTTGAGAGGGCATGACCTTAACTGTGCGCTATGCCTAAATTGGTTGTTTGAGCCGATATCAAGTGCTTTCACGAATAGTTCATGTCACGAGATTGTTGAAGTAGAGATAGGTTGAAAGATGTGTTAGCCCCATGATCTTATTATTGTATTATGACCTGCATGATTCTGCCCCCTACCCCACTGGTATTAGTAATAAGTTGGGGTCATCAAGTCTATTGTTGTTTCTATGGCCCGCATGATTCTGCCTCATGCCCCACTAGTCATAGCGATAGATGAGATCTAATATGTTCACTAGATTTATCTTTATTAAATGGTTGAATGATGATGAGTTGTTTCATTTACACAAAAGGGGTTTGATTACTTGCAGTCATTGGCTTAGCATAAACTAATTATTGTTGACATCTTATTGCCATTGACTAATATTTGTCTAAATAATGATATTCATCCTGAACGATAATCGATTCTTCTTACACAACCCCATGAACTTTAATTGATTTATTCTTATGAATACGCTGGAATCGACTATTTAGTCGATCTCCTTTCATATTGGCTCTCAGAGCCACACATTTGGGACTATCTGGCAACACCAGCACGTTCCATCCCAAATTACTGATAAACTTTCTCTCCTTGTCAATTGTAGGGTCAAATTGACTAGCATGTCTTGGGAGGAGTGCGCAGGATCGACCATCCCTGTGTTGAAGCTAGGTGGATCTCTAGCTCCATCGAGAAGACCCTTCTGGCTTGCTTGTGTGCCCTCAGCATGGGATGAAATTTTGTGCTGACACACGTTTCTGGCACGCCTAGTGCAACACCATGATCGTCATGGTGGTTCACAACAACAATGACATCCTTATGATACATTATGAAGATCTACCTAATGGAGATAAAGATGTCATCGGCAAAGCTACATAAAAATTTCAGAACAAATGTTTGTTGTCCTACACCAAAACACGTGACAACATAATTGTTCTAAAATTTCCACTACTAAGAGTTCTATTACATAAGCAGATAGATACAGTCGAAGCTGAAGACAGGTGTTTCTTTTAAGAAGTTGTAGACAAATCTATTCATGATGCCATATCAAGCCATAATGAAGCTTTCTTGGACATATTCCACAACGCCATGAAAGGAGTGTTCCATGGGTTTCTAGTTGGTCAGGTTGGGCTGGTTTATTACAACATTCCACATTCAGCAACCCAAGGGACTAATCAAGTTGATACCAGCCATCAAGAAGCAGCACCATCTAGTAATGATGATGTCCAAGCAGTTCAGGGTTCATCTAAATAAGCTCAAGGAACTACTACGAATCAGATATAGTATAATCCTAGACCGTCAGTATAGTATGTGCAACAACCAACGGGGCAAGGTCAGAACTAGGTGATTAATTTTGGCACATCAGGCCACATACCGTCGTTAGCTCAAAAAATAGCACCATCAATTCAAAAGATTCATAGAGAGATAGATCCTCATGTCTATAATCAATGACTTCAAGCAGCAAGCCAGCAAAGGACCCAGCAGGTAGAGATTCCACAAGGGTATCACTATGGCACAGATTATAACATCCTTCACATGATTCCGAATCCAGGGTATCAAGGCCCATGGGATTTCAATCCACAGATGGGTCAGCAGGTGTAGAGAAATCCAAATTCACAAGCTAACGAGTTATTGCTAAAGGTGACCGAGATGATGAAGAATCAGTTCGGTCTAAAGCCAAAAGGGCTGACCTTTTTGTACAAACACCCATATCTAGAATGGTATGATTTGGTCGTTCTTCCTATGAATTATAGGCTTCTAGAGTTTGCTAAGTTCACTAGCCAAGACAGTACAAGTACAATAGAACATGTCAGTCGGTATCTTACACAATTGGGTGAATCATCAGTTGAGGAGGTCCATCGAGTTCGTTTCTTCTCCTTGTCCCTATCAGGGCCAGCCTTCACTTGGTTTTCATCACTGTCAGTCAATTCCATTGCTAATTGGGCTGACCTAGAGAAGAAGTTTCATACATATTTTTACATTAGGAATGGAGAAAAGAAGATAACCGATTTGACAACCATATTTTTACACTGAGTTTCTTTAGACGTTCCGAGAAACCAAAAATTTGTGCTTCTCATTAAACTTGGCCGGTGATCAGTTAGCTAATTTAGCCGTTCAAGGAATGCTGCCAATGTGGAAAGAAAAGCTATTGGGATAAGAATTTCACAACTTGGATCAATTGGCTCAATGAGTGGTAGTGCTCAATAGCCAATTCCAGAGTATGCGCAGAGATACCCGATTTTAGAAGAGTGCCACAGTGGCCGAAGCTTATAATCCATACTCAGTCGATGATGGCTATGAAGATGAAGAAGAAGTTGTTGTGGCTAAATGGAATTGGGGCAAGAAGACAGTAATGGTGCTGAATCCTTAGGGAAGAGGAGTCGAGGAGAGCTATGACTTTGATGTCACAAAATCAGACAAGCTCTTCAATTTCTTGCTTGAGAAGGAACAGATCAAGTAGCCCGATAATCATGTTATGTTGCCCCCCTGATCAGTTGAAGAATAAGAAGTTCTGCAAGTTCCATGATGCTACTTCTCATTCCACTAATGAATGCATAATTTTCGGCAGCATATACAGAGGGCTATTCAGCAAGGAAGGCTCAAATTTGATGCGCCTCGGAAAATGAAAGTTGATGATAATCCTTTCCTAGGAGATCAAAACATGGTTGATGCTAAGCTACTCAAAGGAAAGACAAAGGTCCTAATATCGACCAAATCAAGAGAAGCTTGAACAGTCGATCCCAAGATGCAAATATCGGTTGACGAGTACAGAGAGATTAAAAGACGTCGTGCTAAGCAAAAGAGCCGATATGAGCATGGGAAACGTCAAAAGATGGGGCGACAAAGCTGCGAGTTACATCTTGAATCCTATTGAATAAGTGGCAGCGGCAGAAGGAAAAGGGTTATCAGCATTGGTTAAAGGATCAAGAATACCAACGTCAACTGGAAAAAGAGAGGTACGAAAGGAAACAAGCCAAATCACATTGGAATTGTCCTTTTTTTCAGACATTGTTGGAATAAAGGTTTGAAGTTGCCTACCAGACATGACTGTCTAGAATGCAGCAATCAATATCGAGAGTTTAGGCAATCTCAAACCAACCACCGGTCTATCCATGCTCAAGATGCATATCATCATAATAACATGGATCGGTGCTTAAAAAATGGAAGTGTTCATAATCGGCTGGGAAAAAGAGTGATTGATCAAGACTAGGTTGATTATGAAGAAGAGGGCAACGAGAGAAAATAAATTTGGTAGGAAGGCCAATGGTGTCCAAGAGGTTTGACAAGAATCCAAAAGAGAAGGGTGTAATGCTAAAGAAATAAAGAGTTGGAATAGGCTCAGGCATCTGGTAAACCTCAAGTATGGCATACTAAGCAAACAGCCGATAAAAAGCAACCATCAGCTAATATCCAAATGGCTTTTCTGTTGCCATTAGAATTCATAGCTCTGGTAGATCAAGAAGTTTATTCAAATTTCAATGAATCAGAGTATGAGGAGATAGTTGCCAAGTTGACGGTTGTACAACAAGCAATATTTGATAAACCAGTCAAGCATCGGCACTTAAAGGCTTTATATATGAAATGTTTTGCTGATGGGAAGCCGATGAACAAGATGTTGGTGGATGGAGGTGCTTCTGTCAATCTTATGCCTTACACCACTTTTCGTAAACTTGGCAAAGGATCAAAAGATTTGATGGAGACTGACATGATGCTTAAGGATTTTGGAGGTAATGCGTATAAGACCTAGGGGGCAATGAATGTCGAACTAACAATCAGGAGTAAGACTCTGCTCACCACATTCTTCATCATCGATGGAAAAGGATCATACAGTCTACTCCTTGGTCGTGATTGGATCCATGCGAACTGTTGTGTACCATCAATCATGCATCAGTGTTTGATTCAATGGCATGGAGACGATGTCGAGCTGGTTCGCGCTAATGAGTCTGTGAGCATCACAACAGCTAATCTAGTCTTCTGGGAACTAGGAGACTTCGAATGCTTTTCTGGCAAGTTATGGGAAGGAGGCTTCATTAGAGTCAATGGTGAAAGTTAATAGCCGATCCAAGCAGTCAGCTTTAAAATTTTGTCTTAATGGATAATCCGATAGATGGTATAGATGGCAAACTAGGACATGGCTTCACGTCGGCCGATGAATTAGAAGTAGATATTGGTTCTAGAGATAGACCTAGGCCGATGTACATAAGTGCTAAGTTGGATCCTGAGTATAAACGAGAATTAGTTGATTTACTAAAGGAATTTAAAGACTGCTTTGCTTGGGAATACTATGAGATGCCTGGTCTAGACCGATCAATTGTTGAACATTGGTTTCCAATCAAACTGGGATATCGGCCGTTTAAACAAGCTCCAAGGAGATTCAACCTGAACATGCTTGATGATATCAAAAAGGAGACTAATAGGTTACTGGAAGCCAAATTTATCCGACCATGCCGATATGCAGAGTGGATATCGAATGTTGTCCCTGTGTATAAGAAGAATGGAAAATTAAGAGTTTGCATTGATTTCAGGGATTTGAACAAAGCCACACCCATGGATGGTAATCTGATGCCGATAGCTGATTTGTTAGTAGATGCAGCAGCCAAGCACAAGGTCATTAGCTTCATAGATAGAGAAATTGTTTGCTAATATCACCTACTACAAACTATGGGCCAGAAAACACTTTTGCTACTATATCATTGACCTAGGAGATAAAGGCTACAGAGTTAGCAACACTAAAGAAATCCTCAATCAGGCGTTCATAATCCCCAGGGTGCGCCGCGGCTGGAAAACCATGGGGGAGGAACCAAAGTTCATGGCCAGAATGGGCTTGCACAGAAGCCAACGCCATGGCGGCACCATGACGAACACCATGCAAAGCGACCTCCCTGACATGGTTCGGATGTCATGCAAGCAAACCACCGGGATGGCACCTCTGGCATTGATGAATCCCGCCACGTGCTCCATAGCCAATCGGAGGTTCTCTAGTTGGGCAGACAAATCTAAAAAGATTCAAAGGGGAGATGATAAAAATCTTGAGGATGAAATTGAAAGGAAGCAAAGGTTATGATAGATATCTCACCCATGATTCTGGCCTCAGCCTTGGCCAACCTATCCTCCACTAAATCGACCTTGGGAGGTGATTGACATCGAACCATGGCCAGGGCTGATTCTGCATGGGAGAGACATTCAGGGAGACCCTAGCCATGCTGATCAATGGAGGCAAGCAGATCATCATTGTCAATCCACCTCCTTTGATAACAAGGGAGCTGGCGACAAGCTATTAACAAAGAGGACCCTAAAGACCAAATGGAGTCAGCCCTATCCCTCGAGGTAGTGGGGGCATCATGAGTTGTACCCTCCTAACGATGAAGGTGCTGACATAATGATGCAGGTCTATTAAGGGCCTCCTTAGCAAACCTCTTGTTGTTCTCCATGATCTGAAACCTATGAAAAAGCAGGAACTATACTAAGGATACAGAAGGTTTGAGATGAAGCGAGTTGTTTTTCGATCCCTAGCCGTGGCCCGTATATATAGCCCGGGAAGGTGAAGAGATACGGAAATAGATCGCTGGGGGTATGAATTTGAAATCAGATATAGAAACAGATCGATGCTCTGGGAATTCAGGGGGCAGATAATGAAGGGATAATAGATTTGGACTTATTGCTTCCCCAAGTTACAGAATATCATGGGACGGATACAAAAGATTTACATTGACCAGCAATCAACCCACCAAGATTTCTTTGGATTGAAGGGAGTTCGAATCCCCACAGGGCCGAAAGTCATTGTAAACCGAGTCACATCGGCCTGTTAATAAAATTATGACAGAGGAGGGGAAAAGCCGCTTGCCTAACAAATGCCCAGTTGATTTCTCGATGACTGGGAAACCGCTGGAAAGAAGGTTGTGGCTTTCCCAATGGGCATTTGATTGAGCAAACAAGGGGAAGGTGTCCACACATTTTAGCCCTTGCAAACACTAGAACAGCTCTGCGAGCATGGAGAGAAGACACAGGCAATATCACAAGGATTCTTCTAACCGCAGTAGCTGATTCTCTTGCTCGACAAGGTGCTAAGATGAGCGACACAATCACCCTATGCACAAGAATTCTTCTAACCGCTCAAGATCTTCATAGCAAAAAGATAGACCATGGAGGGTCCGGCGAAGTCAGAAGCACTCAAGGGGGCATATGGAAGAGAAACATAGCTAAATTGTTGAATTGCTCTCGCCAGGGTCAGATAGAAATTTTATAGCCGGCCTGGAAGGATAAATCCAACTGCCCGTGAAGCAATGATGCTCTCGTAAAAGTTTTGAAGCATGGGCTCATGAGCTGACATAGACGGCGACAAATAGTAGACCGTAGATTAAGATTCTCTACCCATGACTACAGACCAATCAGGGATACATACGTGATAATTTTGGAATAAATTTACTTTTATCCCAAAATTAGGGGGAGCATGTGTTTACACCAAAATTTGGGAAAAGAGTTGCAGGGACTTAAAAGCTCCTAAGATCATGCCATCAAGGAATCGATCACGTGCAGGTCGATATCAACTGATTCGAATGCAAAACTAGAATCGACATTCTTCAGATAGCGCCAGCAGATAACGACAAAGGCTATGATCGGTGCCGAGACAAGACATGCTGGACTCTACAAAAAGGGAAAGATTAGAGTCTAAGTTATCTTAAATTAGGAATGCTTTCTCTAGATTGTAATGAGTCATGCTTAGATAGGAGTCATGCGTAGGTCCCAGGTATAAATATCAAAGCTTAGCTATTGTAAAAGACACAATCAATCAAATACAAGTTACTTACTTTTTTCATCTCCGACCACCCCTTAGGAGTAGGAGTAGAGTAGATCTCGGCGAGTTCTTCAGCAAGTACGGCTGCATCGATCCGGTCAACCTCCACTGCTTGTCTATAAGTATCGTCATGACTTATACCTCTGTTCGTACGGCTGCATCAATCCATTCGACCTCCACTGCGACTCTGGTATGACTTAGTTATCAACTCTTGTCTAGTTCAAGTAAGGCTGCATCGATCTGGTCAACCTCTACTGCTCGAACTAGATTAAGGTCAAGTTATCAACTCTATCTAAGGGTGGCGTTCCATCAGATAGATTCATTAAGTTACCGGTATTGCTTGTTGCTTCCATTATTTATTTAATTACAACAATATCACTTCGCCCGATTGGGATTGATCTAGATCGTCCTTATATCCTTTTTAACCCATCGTTTGGTAATCCAAATTTGATCTAATCTGCACTTTAAATGATGAGTTATGTTTTATCGGCTATTTTATATCAATCTTAATCGTGCATAGCGTGCAGTTAAGGTGTGTCTGGTCTGGAGTAGATATATTGGCTAGCAAAAACCGTTCCATGGCCCTTTATCATGGCCTGTGTGATTTTGCCTCACACCCCACCGTTAGCACCGTGGAGTGGGGATCGTTATTTGGTATATTTGTTCTTGAGAGGGCATGACCTTAACTGTGCGCTATGCCTGAATCGGCTGTTTTTGCCAATATCAAGTGCTTTCACAAACAGTTCACGTCATGAGACTGTTGAAGTAGAGATAGGTTGAAAGATATGTTAGCCCCATGATCTTATTATTGTATAACGGCCTGTATGATTCTGCCTCATGCCCCACTGGTATTAGTAATAAGTTAGGGTTGTCGAGTCTATTGTTGTTTCTATGGCCTGCATGATTCTACCTCATGCCCCACTGGTCATAGCGATAGATGAGATCTAATATGTTCACTAGATTTATCTTTATTAAATGGTTGAATGATGATGAGCTATTTCATTTACACAAAAGGGGTTCGGTTACTTTACAGTCATTGGCTTAGCATAAACTAATTATTATTGACATCTTATTGCCATTGACTAATATTTGTCTAAATAATGATATTCATCCTGAACTATAATTGATTCTTCCTACACAGCCCCATGAGCTTTAATTGATTTATTCTTATGAATATGCTGTAATCGACTATTTAGTCGATCTCCTTTCATATCGGCTCTCAGAGCCGTACATTCGGGACTGTCTGGCAACACCGGCACGTTCCGCCCTAAATTACTGATAAACTTTCTCTCCTTATCAATTGTAGGGTCAAATTGACTAGCACATCTTAGGAGGAGTGCACAGGATCGACCATCCCTGCGCTGAAGCTAGGCGGATCTCCAGCTCCATCGAGCGGACCCTTCCGGCTTGCTCGTGTGCCCTCGGCACGGGATGAAATTTCGTGCCGACAATTTGATCCTGGACCTACATAGGATTCAAGATATATATATCTAAACAAGGAAGATATTTGCAACAAGGGGTTCCAATCAACTCCTAGTACTTAATGCATCAACATAAAAGGACTCAAGTTGATAGTTTGAAAACATAGGAGGCTTAGAATGCTTCGGGGCTTTCCTTTCACAAAGGTTGAGGGCTGATGATATGGGCACTCGGGCAACTGTTCACCGTCAGGCTCACCTTCTCCTGGGGCCTCCAGTTGCTGCATTTCCTGATGCTCTTCCTGGGGATTGGCCTCATACTCCAACACGGTGATTTCTTCCGTCGCTCCTATTGCATGCACATGCAAAAAGTGCGAATCATGAATGCATAAGAAGGGTCATGGATGACATGACATGATAATGCACATGGTTAAATCATGACTATAATATTAGGTCATTAGGATGATAATAAAGTTAAATTCTTATTTACTGAGTAGGTGCATATCTCTTCTCTAGAAATTTCAAGAATCCACACTAAGTCAATTTCTGGACCGCAACACAGCAGCTACAAGTTTAATCATAACTGGAGTTCTTCTCATCCAAATCCTATGATCTTGGACTTTCTGGAAAGATTATAAAATTTCCTACAACTTTCATTTAATCACCAAAATCTTATTCAACAACTATCCTAGTCAAAACAGGTAAACTTGCCAGGTCTGTCCAGAAATTCCAGAGAGTAAGCATTTCGGGAGACCAACTTCTAACAACTACAACTCTCAAACCATTTGGCCTATTGCCCTAAAATTTTGATACAAGCTAGATAAAGAAATTCCCTACAACATTGTTATTAACTATTTTTATAGCAAACTCAATTTTGCATATGAAAAACACCTAGCAACAGAATCTATCCAAAACAACTTCTAAAATTGAATTTTAGAGCAATAATATTTTTACTGCATACAAGCAATCAAAATTGGGCACAACCAATGGTACCAATAGTTCATAGGTACCATACACACTCTAGAAAACATGATGGTCAAGCCCAAATAAATTATTTAAATGCCTTTATTAATTTATTTGGACACTAAGGTGAAATAAGGAAAATATATCATAAGTGCACAATAAATTCTAAGAAAATTACAGTAGCCAACATATGACCCATGGAACGCCTCCTTGAACTATTGCCAAGTGAGCTATGCATTTGGCTGCAAACGAGTCCGATAGTCTACCAATTGCTAGTGGATTCCTAAAGCTGGTGCACGACAAAGTGGACCTTCTCATTATCATCACACTAGACAAGAGTGAACTTCTGCTCCATAGTCTTCAGCCAATGATCAGCTGCCATAGGATCCTTAGCTCCAAAAAAGATGGGTGGGTTGGTTCGCACGAAACCATGATACCCATGAAGCAGTGGTGGTTGAGCTCCATGCTGATTGGCTTGCATGTTCTCCAGGAGCTGCGCCATTCTTCCCACCACTTGTTGAGTTGCCTGACGATGGGCTTCATCCCTCTGAAGTATATCAGTCTATGTTGGCACTTGCCCTCTTGGCGGTGGCAGTGGCGGTGGAATGTGTAGGTTACCTCCACCCCCTCCTACTGTCATCCGAGATGCAGAACCTTGGCTGTCAACCATCCTGCCCAAGACACATCGTTAGACATGTTTCCGACAAGATGAGACAAAAAGGGTTGGATAGGAAATATGCAATCACGGAGAAACAGAACTTCAACATGCTTAAATGGATCATCATATTCCACACATAATGCATCATGACAATGAGTGACATAGGCCATAACTAAACACCAACTTAAGATTACCATCCAAGTCACGGCTTACACATGGACCGCAAGGACATATGACATGAGTGTACTTGCATATGCTTGTACACGTACTAGGAACAAGCAGTCAGAGCACGCATGTTGTTTTTAGTTCTTACAAAAGTGTACTCTCAAGTCTCACAACATTACAACAAGCTAATAGTACATAAAAGTTTTGAAGATAGGGTGAGTCAAGCTCGCGACAACTCATCATCTCTTAGATCAAACGCCGCTTAGATCTTCAGAAGGTGACAGGTTCATTGATGGAATAGGAGAGTCGTACGGCGGCCTTTGGAAGTCTATTGGGAAATGATTGGTCAAGAGCAGGTATGTCTCCAGGTTACCATCACATCCTAGGGTTTTGGGATGAAGAAGATGCACTAGGGTGTCTCCAAGTAAATCCTCTGGTGTACTGGTGGTGTAGGACATACGCCTGACTAGCAATCATGCGGATATCCTTGAGGGTCACACTAAGCTTTGAGGGACCCTAACTCCTTGATCGTCTGGGTAGCGGTAAGTATACTCAGTCACTTCATATACCTGGCATCATCCCCTTGAGGATAATAGAGAACAGTAGGTGGCACTATAGTCATCCTTACATATGGTTCCACTCGATGCTGCAAGCCAACAAACCTTGCGCGAGTAGCCCAAAGCTCAGCTTCCATACAATGGATCATGTGCGCCTGCCACATTACCAATTCCGTCATCCTCTTCTCATATAGAGTAATATGTTCAATCTACATAGAGAACTTGAAAACTCCATTCATTTCTACCCTTTCCAGGAAGTGTTGGAACGGCGGCTCGCTTAGGGTAACAACCTCCCTCAACATAGCAATGGCATGATAGGCCACGACTTGAATTGCCATGATGATTGAAGTGCCCTTTCCCCAAGCAAGGTGATCAAAATCCTGTCCTGGGTCACAAAGGTGACTTGGTATACAGACCTTTGTAGGTGTAGTTAATCATTCCATGGCCAACTCCTAGGGCATACATTGCATACTCCTAGCAATATGAGTAGTTGGCTCTCCACATCACCTCAATGAGTAAGGCCAAAAAACCTTTGATGTTCTCCCCACGGGTAGCCGTCACCAAACGTCCCAACTCCATCTAGTGATTATAGAATAGGGGAAGTCAGAACAATTGATTTGTAAAACTCAACTCACGTAGAAAAGGGTAGGATTAGCTCTAAGATAGAAAAGAATTAAGTAACCATAATAAGTGGCAACCTTAGCAGTCATGTTAGGTTTTATTCCAAAACTTTTCTTGTTTAGTGAAGCAAAGTTTTATTTGCTCACGATCCCTGATACAGGCAAAGCGATAATGACTCTCGATCATCTCAAACTATGCTCCGATACCCCAGGCTATGGGTAACCGCAACATTAATCCACCTAAATCAAGTGTCGACCACTTGACCCCTCAATTTAAGCAAATCAACAATGAGGTCCCTAGGAGTGCACGTAGCAACTCCTCTTCAGGATCAGTTCGAGAGAGAGAATACATCACAATAGTTCATAGATCACATTACATGTTCAAAGCATTAAAGTTTACAAGTCTTGGTTCACACACTTAGTTCCTCACACGGTCACACATTGCAATCTACATCAAAGTCTAGTGGAAGTCTTTCAACATAACATAGTTCACGATAACGGATACACGGATGTGCCACAGCCATGTATCTATGGAACAGAAGACCCTTCACCACTCCTGATCCAACAAGGGGATAGGAGCATAGAAGTATCCATTCACAGGGACTACGGTACCTATAAACTTAAGATCACATAGGGTGAGTACTCGATTGTACTCTGTAGGACTTACCCAATATAATAAACAAGGATTATGCATTTGGGTAGTAGAAAGGAATGCGTAAAAGCATTTATACTATAAAGTAAAGGTTATCTATGATGTTGCAGTTATTAAGCATAGCATAGGAAATCAAGTTAAGCATTAACAAGCGGGAACTCGATCTTCCATAAGTCATGATCTCCAAGCCCAACTCTAGTCTGTATCTAGAAGTAGAACTTATTGCTTTTAGTGTTTTATACTCTGTAGAGGGGTACAAGTTAACCCCAATCGAAACAAGGGATATCGCCCATAAGACCCATTGGTACAGAAGGGATATCTCGATGCCTCAACCTTTCCATCACCCGGCCAAGATGCCCAACAAAAGGTTCGGCTATGATGCCCGGTCAATGTCCTAGACATTCCCGACCGATACCATCCCCTTGCTAATTTCACAGATAAGATGGTCGTAATCAGTTACTTGGCTTGTCACCACCATTGGCAACAAGTGGTCTGAATAGTTTTATGTTTGTACTCACTACCATGGATACACAGTCCTTAACCGGTAAGCAAGCTATGTCATCCAAGAATCCCCATCTTGCCATGACCATACCCCCTATCGACCAATGTTCATACCATTCCCATGTGGAACTAGTGTTGATCCCTTCCCTAGGTATTGCTTAGTGGATTATCATCCTATCATCACGCGAGTAATGAGAAACCCATATTAGCTTGACTTCTAAGATCTAAGCATACTAAGCATGGTTTGTTAAACAAGACATGTATGTTTGATTGGTGTGGCAATATATGGATAAGGCTTGACATAGGTAATTCCCTTCTTGGTTCACTAGTCATATGGTAACATAGCAATGCAGTAGATAAACATAGTTCATTATGCATTTGTAAAGCATAGGGATGCATAGGGGCCTGCCTTGAACATCATTGTTAGGCTCGATGGCTTCTTCCTCCTAAGGCTCCTCCTCAACAGGTTCTTCAGGAATCGGGTCACCTATAGATGCATGATGCTTGATGAGTGAATTGCATAAAGTACATGCTCATGCTATGCAAAGATTATTAGTTGTTTATGGTTTAGTGACACATGAGTGAGTGCATAGTCAAACACTGGTTATCTATTGACTGGTAACTATCGGGTAGTCCGGCGTGGAGGTCGGATGGTCTGGTGGTTATTGGGACTCAGTGGGATATTGGTTCTCTAGATCCATCGGACTCTCTGAACTAGGATTGGACCATCTGGTATGAAGTCTATGCTCTCGAGAATCTCTCTGTGTAAGAGGTGATCCTATCGGAAGGTTCCGTCAATTGTGGTGGACCATCTGTCAGATTAGGTCTGTAGGGTGCTATGGGCTACTTAGGGTTCAGGCTCCATCGGATACTCCGTGCGAGTGATGGATCATCTGTAGGAACTTGCTGCTCTTGGGTTTCTTGTTTATAATTTAGCAAACACTCCAGAATATCAATGGACACTCCGCGGTACCAAAACTGTGATCTAGGTTCTCCAAACACTCTTCTTTCTTGGGCGTATAACTCATCGGGCGGTCTGGTGTAGTGACGGACACTCCGATGGGTTATAGATGTGTTCTGTGCAGGTGAGTAGTAAGACATTCAGTACTAATGGACACTCTGATGGTGATGTTGGACCCTCTATCAATATAGATTGTGAACACCTCGTAGTAACTTGAGATCCAAATCTTCATCCATGGTGCTTGCATGTGTAAACCATCTTCAGGGTAGACTACTAGGGTTCTATAGAACATATCTAGTTGGTTAGTTCTAAGTACATTAGGTGCAAACAAACTCTAGGCCACAAATTGATGTTTCCTAGGTTTTGGCTCCTAAAGACACAATATTAGGGTTGGCTTGGTTAGATCCTTACCAAGGGCTACAAACACAAGGTACCAAGCTCTCCAAGAAGATGGAGCAGCTAGAACTCCACCTTGGTAACTCGAAACCTTCTTCTTCTTGCCTCCTCCTCCTAGCTCCTTATGGCAAGGGTGAGAGGGCTCCTCCCCCTTCCAACCCCTACCTCTTGTGGATGATGGCCTCTAGGTGATCCCCATGATCATCTCTTGTTGCTTCCTAGCTCCAATCCCTACTCCTTTCTCCTCCCTTCCTTCTCCTCTTCCTTCCTTGAGTGTGAGAGATAGTAGAGAGATGAACTAGAGAGAGAGTCAGAGTGTTAGAGTGAGTGAGTGAGCTAGTGTACTCTTTGCCTTGGTGTGTCCATGAGATGGACAGATGTGGTGAAGTGTGGTACCCATTGATTCACAAAGTGACACCTCACATTTCTTCATGGGACAATCCTATTGGACAATCCGTTGTGACGGTGGACTCTCTAGTGGCATCGGGTTACTGACTGACAGCATGCTAGCGGACTGGCAAATAACCCTATGGTGCTAGCGGATTCTCTATCACTTCAACAGTGAGCAGTTTAATACAACATTTAGTTTCTAACTATTTGATTTCAAATGCAAAGATGCTCATGATGTAGATGCTAACAAGGGTGTCAGGACCAGGTCGTGACAACTCTCCCCCTTAGAAGAATTGCGTCCTGAGATTCTCCAAAAGTAGGTTTTATGCAATCAAGGGAGAAAATTCAAGACAAAATAGGTTTTAATCCCCTTCTAGTGACACTAAAAACTTAAGACTCATTCCCATACTGAAACTCATCCGAAGCTATTACCTTGGCTCTAATAGGTGAGGATACTCCCTCCTCATCTTGTTGTCTACCTCCCAAGTGGTTTCTTCGATTGAATGGTGACTCCATTACACTTTCACCATCTTAATGGTTTTTGTTCTAGTCTTTCTCTCCAAAAAGTCAAGGATAGCAATTGGATACTCTCCATAGCTCAAATCCTTGTGGATGTGAATATCTTGCAAATTGACCTCTTCTTTGGGTGCCTTCAAACATTTCATCAACTGAGATACATGGAAGACATTGTATACTCCCAAAAGCAAATTGGGCAAGGCTAGTGCATAGGCAACCTTCCCTTTCTTATAATAGATCCAAAATAGACCAATATATCTTGGGGCAAGTTTTCCCTTCTCTTGAAACCTTTGGGTTCCCTTAAATGGTGTAAATTTCAAATATACATATTCTCCAACGTTATACTCCACATGCCTTCTATGGTCATCGGCATAAGCCTTGTATCTATTTTGTGTAGCTTCTAAGGTGATCTTTATTTGCTTAATGATTTCCTCAGCTTCATTCACCTTCTTATTTCCATATAACCTTCTTTCTCCAACTTCAAACCAATTGAGTGGTGTGCTACAATCTATGCCATATAGGGCTTCGTATGGACTCATGTTGATACTAGCCAGATAGGTATTGATGTAGGCAAATTAGGCAAATGGTAAACAAGTGTCCCAACTAGAGCTATATATTAGGGTACAAGCTCTCAACATATCCTCCAAAATTATGTTAACTCTCTCTATTGTTCCCATTGCCTTATGCAACTCATCCCAAAATTGAGACGTGAATTGCAGACCACTATTTGAAACTATTGTTTTGGGAACTCCATGCAAACAAACAATCCAAGCTAGATACAATTCCACATACTTGGAAACTAGATAAGTGACCTTGACCAGTAAAAAGTGTGCTGACTTTGTGAGTCGGTCAACAATCACCCAAATGGAATCATATCCACTTGATGTCTTTGGTAAACCAGAGATAAAGTCCATGGTAATGTCTTCCCATTTCCAAGTGTAACACCCCAGTGTTAAGTATTGCATTTGACACTTGCATTTCATGAGCACAAGCATCATCCATTCATTCATGAGCATGAGCATATGAAATTTCATTTCATTCTTTATACACTATCACATATGATGTTGATTATATATATGCATATGCTTGTAATCATCTATGACCAATGTATGAAATAGTTGTGAGGTCATGAAAACACCTTAGACAGATCTAGGTTGGTAAATGTAACAATTTTTGTATTCATGACATGAACTAATTTTGCTTCTAAGTGTTGGTTTACTTCGAAATGCCATTTTCATGATGCTAGTTTAACTAAAGTTGAACAGTAGTTTAGAGAGCTTGCATGGATGTGTGACCTAAACAAAAGTTGTAGTTCTTGTCATGGGTAACAAACTTTATTTAAGGGTCATGAGCGGAATCAATGCCTAACAAGGTCAAAAATATCTCCAATGTAGCAATGAAACGATGTTTCTAGACTAGGAAATTTTGGTAAGTCCTGAATGCTGATTTTGGTTTGAAGGTACCTCACTTTAGAGCTTTGTAGTTTGAAAACCATTGCGAATTAGACAAAACTCCTTTAAGCAATCTTGTAGTACTCACGTAGCTCTATAATTTTTATTAATGAAGTTTTTGCTAAATCGTCACAGATTAGGAGGACTGATCGCTTGAACTTGCTTCGTCAGTCAGGTTCAGTGGTGTCTAAACCAGTGCCATGCGCGCGCTATGGCCGACCGACATTAGGCTATGGCCGCAGCGTGGAGGCCATCCACCAGCATCGGTCTCGCGTGTCAGGTCAGGGCGGGCAGCAAAACTACATGACGATGTTGCTCTCTCTCACTCGCAGTAACTCTCTCTGCCTCGCTCTTGCTCCCGCTCATGCTGCGCCAGAGTGAAACCGAGCGCCATCGCCTTTGCCACCGAGCTCTACCACGTTCGCTCACTACCACCACTGCACAACCGTCCACTACATCTCACCCATAACTCCACCATCATCTCCTCCACCTTCACAAATCGCCTGTGCCATCATCCAAGCTCAGGTGAGGCCACAGTTTGAGTTCGCTGTCGCCGTGCCATCGCCGTTGCACCACCAAGCTCACGCTTGTTGTGGCCTTGCTCCATTGAGCCATCTCGCTCACTCTCTTCCCTCATTAGGGTTAGCATAGGGTCACGTCCTACTCACACCGCTGGCCGTTGAGCCAATGTCGGCCTAGTTAGAGTGGAACACCATTGTACCGCCGTTGCGCTCACACAACCGTGCTGACATGCATGCGATCGTGCCTCACCGACGACCTCACAAGCCCCAATCCAAACCCTAGGTCTCTGCTAGATCTCTATAGAGGTGTAGCTATGCCCATCTACACTTGTCGTGGCTAGAAACACTGGAGCGCCACCATGTGCTGCCATCGAGGCACCACCACCGCCATCGAGCTAGCTCCAACGAGCCTCTAGGCCAACCAAAGGCACCCATAGATGCGCGTGGGAATGGGGAACACAACGGTGGTGACCTCATCGCCGGTGACCTCATCATCGGCGAGTACTCGCCGGTCAAAGCGCCGCCCTGCCTCGGTCTCACTAACATGTGGGGTCGGTTGACTTTCGGGGCCTGCGCGTCAGTCATAGCGGGGTGTATGGACCGGGTGTACCTAGCATTTAGGGTTTAGTTGGTTTTTGAATTATTTTCATAGATTTTAATACAAACTTCAAAAATTAACATCTGGAGCTAGGAGTATCCAAATGGGGTGAACCAAATTTTGTTGGATTTATCTTGAAGTGTACTATTTGATAAAAATATGAAATCTACTATTTAGGATATTTTTCTAGGAGAATTAAATTGAGTAATATAAGTGCTTTTAAATTAGGTTATATCTTGTAAAATGAATAACTAGAGCTAGGAAGATGATACAATTGTCATTCCAATTTTGCTGGTCTTGTGTTGACATGCTCTAGCTTGAAAAAATACTAAACCTACAGTAAGCATACTTGAATTATGGTCTTCATATTTAATCCTAATTAATTGCTAGTTTCTAGAGAAATTAAATGGGGTCAAAAATACGTAACATATGATCATGCAAATGTTTATACAATATTCTTGTGCTAGGAGGAAAGTAAGAAAAAATATTAAATCTGTTGCTTGACACTTTTCACTATGCTAAACTATTTTTGCTAAACTAAGCATATGTAGCTTGTCATTTTTGTAGAGGTGGCTATACTTATCCAAATGGCACGAAAATTGTATAGTAGACTATTAGGGTCATTTGTAGGCTACTGTAATTTTCTCAGAATTTATTAGGCAATGGAAATATTTATCCTTTAAATCACCTTATTATATAAGGAAATTGATAAATGAATATAAATAAATTAGTTAGGCATAACCATGATGTTTTCGATGATGCTTATGATGCATATGATCTGTTGGTGCTATTAGTTAGGCTTAGAAGTAATTGGTTATAGGCAACTAGTTAATTAGTGCTTTATAATTCAACTAGATGACTGCATGTGTAGTTTTTGTTGTGGTGATGATTTCATTATGATAATGATCTTGTCTATAAAGGTGGTTAATAACAAAGTTGTAGATAACTTACTTATATACCTTGTGTCAAATTTTCATAGTCATAGGCCTTATGGTTTGAGAATTATGGTGGTCAAAAGTCTGCTATCGGAAATGCTTGCTCTCTAGACAGATTTGAATTGTTTGACCTAGATAACTGCTGAATCACATTAAGATGATTAAAATAAAGTTGTAGGGAATTTCATAAGCTATCCATAATGTCCACAACCATACTATTTTGATGTGTATAACTCTAGTTATGGTCAAAACAACTGGCTGTTGTCTTGTAGTCCAGAAAATGATTTACATAAGTGTTTGTTTAAGTTACTAGAGAAGAGGTATGCACCTACTCAGTAAAAGAAAATGTAACTTGTTATCACCTTAATGCAATGCTGCTGAGAACACTTATGAGGATGCATTCATCACATCATATCATATTATACTTGTCATTATATATGCATCCATGATATCTTATTTTCTGTTCGTGCATATAGGATCGCATGAGGGGATAACTCTACTAGAGTTCGACGAAGAAGCGGAGGAACATCAGGAGGCACCCCAGCCCATAGCTCCTGAAGGTGAGGAGCAGGCTCTTGAGGAGCTACCAGAGTGCCCTGATCATAGGCCGACTTCTTTTCTCAAAGGCAAGCCCTAGAGCATTTTAAGCCTCCCATGTTTTACAAAATATCACTTGAGTCCTTTATGTTGAGTCATTAGGTTATAAGAGTTGAATTGGAAACACTTGATGCATAGAACTACCTTGTCCAGATATATATACCTTTAACCCTATGTAGGTCCAGGATCGAATATATGCCTAGCCATGCTTAGACCGGTAGAAGAAGGGTGATTTCCTATCACCTATGAGATATAGGTGGATACCGAAGCATGGTTGGCTATATTTGCTATCATGGAAAAGAACCATGGAATAATGTAACTAGAGGTCGGACGGAATCTATGTGTAGGTTGACTCATGTGATTCCGTCTGTGCCGATTAAGGACCGTACCATTGTTGGCGCTTCTATCAAGATTGAACACATGCCTCTCACTTAGCTGGCCAGATTACTCATTCTAACCATGAAGCCGAGTAGCTCAACTTAGGGCAGGCCCTATTCTGTTAGAGTGTGCACTTTGCATGGTAGTAAGGATGTGTAGGGAGCCAAATGTGAGCCCAAGGGTAGGGTAGTCCTGATCGTCCTAGTAGCTGGTTGTCCCTGGTTGTGCGGCGCTGATTGAACCCATGAAATGTGTACTAAGTTGTACCAAAGGTGACCTAAATTAACCGTTGATCTGGTCTGCCTAGGTTTGTGTTAGGAATAAATTTCTAGCTGGTTGAAATTGATTGAAATCACCGTCTCTCCCGGACAGTGAGAAACTTGGCTAGTCCCAACATCATAGTAACTGAATTATGGAATGATGTTTATGATGAACATGGAATTATTACACCAGATATGGTTACTATTGTTATGCTACTAAATGATATACCACATGTTTGGCACAGGTTAGTTGCTAATCTAGAGATGAATAGCTATAATTAACTTGATGACTGAATTATAAAATGTATAGCTGAATTAGTGGCTTTTATGCAAAATATTGTCGAGCTAGCTCCACTTATAAAGCCTTGCATGATCCGTGGAGTTACTTTATTTTTGGTTTATGACGGGTAAGTCTAGTTGAGTACCTTCTCGTATTCAGGGTTTATTTCCCACTTGTCATAGATAATACAATGTATCATGGCTACTGCAAGAATTGCTTCTATCATGTCGTGGACGAGGAGTAGGGCCCTAGGCAAGGCGTATCTCATTAATCCCTCTATTATGCTTTTGTGGTTGTGATCCTGAGCTGGCACAGTATTTGAACAATGATGTGAGATGTTGGTTTCAAACTTTATTTGCTTCCGCTACTACTTTATTTGAACCTAGTTTGTAATAACTTTTAATCGTACTCTGATGTACGGAATTATAATTGTGAACTTTATGTAGCATGTGACATGTATGTTCAATCATGTATGATCCTGGTTGTATGTTGATGGTTAATCAAGACCCTTCGTGGTACTCAACGGACTACCGGGTTTATATGGGCTCAAGTATGACAGTGCGACCGCTTGCGGGCTGCTATTGTACTTGTGCTCTTATAAATTGGACGGTTCTACTACACCAAGCTGGTATGGGCAAAGGTTGGAGAGTTCTGGCCAATTTGAGGTGCTCAGCCTTCACTCTACAACAAACATCGCACTCGGCTACAAACCTTGCAATATCCTATTTTAAACCATTCCACCAAAATCTTTTCCTCACATCTCTATACGTCTTGTTACTTCTAGGGTGGATAGAGAAAAGTGACTCATGAGCTTTGTCTTGGATCTACTTCTTTAGATGTTTCTGGTTAGGTACTACAAGTCCTTTTTCCAAACCACAAGGTATTTGAGTGGTCCAACCAAAAACTCTTATACTTTGTCTCGTCTATCTTCTCTTTAATTTTAACTGGATCTTCATCAAGTTGTTGTCCCACCTTAATGTCTAGCAACAAATGAGAAGTCACTTGTAACATGGACAAGGAACCTTCAGCTACTTGGGATACATTCATCCTCTGCATATCCTGACATAGTTATTCCATATTTCTCTCCATCAGGGTACAACCACAATTGGCCTTTCTACTTAAGGCATCGGCTACTACATTCACCTTTCCCGGGTGGTATTGGTATTCAAATCATAATCCTTGATCAACTGCAACCATCTCCTCTGCCTCATATTAAGCTCTAACTAGTTAAGAAAGTATCTCAAGCTCTTGTGGTTAGTAAAAATGGTGCAGGGCTGACCAAACAAGTAATATCTCTAGATTTTCAGCGCGTGAACTACCGCTGCTAACTCAAGATCATGAGTAGGATAGTTCATTTCTGAAGGCTTCAATTATCTATATGCATATGCTATGACATGCCATTCTTGCATAAGCACACAAACCCAATCCAACATTGGATGCACAACAATATACTTCAAAAGGTTTAGTGATGTTGGGTTGGACAAGCACAAGAGTTGTAACTAGCTTTTGTTTCAGAATCTAGAAAGCTTCCTTTCTTTCTTCCATCCAAACATACAATTCATTTTCTTAGTGAGTTCAGTCAAGGGCTTTATGATCTTAGAGAAGTCCAGCATGAATCAATGGAAGTAACCCACCAATCCAAGAAAGCCTCAAACTTCCTTCACCGTAGTGGGAGCAACCCATTCCACTGCATCCTTGATCTTACTTGGGTCCACGGAGATTCCGTTATGAGATAAGATATGTCCCAAAAAAGAAACCTCTATGAGCCAAAACTCGCACTTGCTAAACTTAGCATACAATTTGTGCTCTCTTAGCTTTTGTAACACAACTCTCAAGTGTTTCACATGATCTTCTTCAGTTTTTTAATATACTAAGATATCATTGATGAAGATAATCACGAACACATCCAATTCTTCAAAGAAGATGGAATTCATTAGATACATAAAGTATGCTGGGGCATTAGTCAATCCAAAGGACATGACTGTGTTCTCATAGGAACCATACCGCATAGAAAATGTAGTCTTTGGTATATGCCCTTCTCAGATTCAAATTTGATGGTATCCCAACCTCAAATTGATCTTGGAGAAGAATTTGGCTCCATTGAGTTGGTCAAACAAAATATCAATTCTCAGGAGTGGGTACTTGTTCTTAATGGTCCTCACGTTGAGTGGCCGATAGTCTATCACCATTCTTGGACTATGGTCCTTCTTGGTCATGAACAAGGCTGGACATCCCCTTGGAGAAGAACTAGGTCTAATGTAACCCTTCTCCAACAAACTTGTCAATTGTTTCTTCATCTCTTCCAACTTAGGGGTGCCATTTTGTATGGAGGTTTAGACACTGGCGCGGTTCTAGGTTCTAATTGGATGAGAAATTATACATCTCTATTTTGGGGCATTCCCGTTAACTCTTTTGGAAACACATCAGGAAACTCACATACGACTAGTACTAGCTCAACACTTTTCAACACATTGGTTTTGGTTCTCAAACTATTCAGAGCAACCTATTGACTCTGAGAAGCATAAAGGGTAACTGACTTTCCTGAAGGGTGGTGGATCTCTATAGATCTAGGTGCACATCGAATGACACATTGATATTTAACCATCCACTTCATTCCCAAAATAACATCCACATCATTCCCTAGCTTGAGAACAATTAGGTTGGCTAGGAACTCCAAACCTCCTATCTCAATCCGAGCTCGGCTAACTATTTGGTTAGACTCGTGCATGATTCCAGGGGCACTAATCTGAAATCCGCTCCCAAACTCCATAGTTGCAACTTATTATCCTAGGCAAAACCCTCATGAATGAATGAATGAGATGCACGAGAATCAAACAACAGTCTAGCAGAAATAGAGTTGATGGGTAACGTACAAATGATCACACCATCATCCACTTGAGCTTCTTATGCGGTCACGAAGTGTAGCTACGCATTCTTATTGGGCACATTGCCGATGCGCTTGGGAGCTGCGGCTCGAGGTGCGGCTTGTGGCTATTGCTTGGTTGGGCATTCATGAGCCAAGTGGCCAAAACCACTATCGTAGAACTGACCAATTTATAAGAGTACAAGTACAATGGCAGCCCGCAAGTGGTCGCACTGTCATACTTGAACCCATATAAACTTGGTAGTCCGTCGAGTACCACGACGGGTCTCGATAAATGATTTACAACAACCAAGATCGTACATGATTCAACATACATGTCGCATATTACATAAAGTTCATAGATACATTTCCATCATCAGAGTATGAAACAAAGTTATTACAAACCAAGTTTAATGGATAAAAGCAGAAGTAAATTAAGTTTGAAAGTAGCATTTGCCAATATAGTTTGATACAGTGCCAACATACGATCACAGTCCACAAAAACATGTAGATGGATTAATAAAGAAGCTTGCCCGAGGCTTACTCATCATCCATAGCGAGATAGAAGCAATTCTTGCAATAACCATGATAAACAGTGCCATCTGCAACAATGGAAAAATAAACCCTGAGTACAAGAAGGTACTCAACTAGACTTACCCGTCATAAACTAGAAATAAAATGACTCCAAGGATCATGCAAGGCTGTATAAGTGGATGTAGCTTGACAACATTTTGCATAAAAAGCAATTAACTAAATTATATAATTATAATTCTATTATCAAGTTACTTATCACTATCCATCTCTAAATTAGCAACTATCCTGTGCCAAACAGGTGGTATATCATTTTAATAGCATACAATAGTAACCATAGAAGGTATTGTAATTCCATGTTCATTCGAACCATCATATTCCATAGTACAATTAATACGATGTTGGGACTAGCCAAGTTTCTCACTATCCAGGAGAGACGGCGATTCGAATTGATTTCAACCAGCTGAGAATTTATTCCTAACACAAACCCAGGCAGACCAGATCATTAGTCGCCTTAGGTCACCTTTGGTACAACTCAGGTACACATTTCGCGGGTTCGTACTGCGCCACACAATCAGGGACACCAAATGCCAGGACATTCAGGCCTAGCCTGCCCTTGGGCTCGGTCTAGCTCCCTGCAAGGAGCGCACAATAGAATAGGGCTCGGCCAGAGTTGAGTTACTTGGCTTCGCGGTCGAAATGAGTTATCCAGCCAGCTAAGTGATAGGCATGCGTTCAATCTTGTCAGAAGCGCCAAAAACGGTATGGTCCTTAATCGACACAGACGGAATCACATGAGTCAACCTACCATAGACTCTGCTCGGCCTTGATTTCTTTTTACCCCATGGTTCTTTTCCACGATAGAAAATATAGCCAACCGTGCTTCGGTATCCACCTATATCTCGCAGGTGATAGGAAATCACCCAACTTCTACCGGTCTAAGCATGGCTAAGCATATATTTGATCCTGGACCTATATAGGGTTAAAGGTAGTATTTCTAGACAAGGAATTTATATGCATCAAGTGGTTCCAATCAACTCTTAGAACCTAATGCATCAATCATAAAGGACTCAAGTAATATTTTGTAAAATACTGGGAGACTTAGAATGCTCCAGGGCTTGCCTTTCAGAAAGGAAGTGGGGCGGTGATCAAGGCACTCCGGAAGCTCTTCTGGGTTTTGCTCCTCTTCTTCGGGAACTACGGCTTGAGGAATCTCCTGCTGGTCCCCTTCCTCTCCTTCATTGAACTCCAGCAACGTTATCTCTTCCATCGATCCTAGATGCATGAATATGGCATAAGATATTGCGAACGCATACATGCCGACAAGTATAGTATGATGCTACATGAAGAATGCATTCTTGTAAGTATTCTTAACAGCATGGTTGTAAAGTAATAACAAGTGTATCATGTTTTACTGAGTATGTGCATATCTCTTCTTAATTACTCAATCAAACACTTTAGCAATTCATGTACTACACTACAAAACAGCAGCTACTTGTTTTACTCATAACTGGAGTTCTACTTGTCCAAATGCTGTGATCATGGACTTTCTGGAAATCTTTTAAAATTGTCTACAGCTCTTATTTAATCACCAAAAGCTAATTCACACTTTATCTTAACCAAAACAGATAATCAATCCAGTGCTGTCCAGAAATTCTAGAGAGCAAGCATTTTGGAATACTAACTTTAAACAGCTGTAACTCCTAAACCCTTTGGCCTATTGCTCTGAAATTTTAACACAAGATACATGAATAAGTTATCTACAACTTTGTTATTAACGATTTTTACAGCAAACATCATTTTTACTATGCAACACACCAAACCACAGAATCTGTCCAAAAACCCTTTTCACCCAAATTATAAAGCAACAATATTTCTACTACATGTAAGCATTCAAAATTTTGACAACACCAAGTTTACCAACAGTTCAAGAATACCAAATATACTCAAGAAAACATAATGGTAAAGCCCAAACTATTTATTTAATTACCTTTATTATTTTATTTAGATACTTAGGTTAAATAATAAACATATACTAAATGTACATCATAAATTCTCAGAAATTTACGGTGGCTTACTAGTGCTACCAATAGACTACTATAAAAGTTTTATGTCATTTTACCAAGTAAAACATCCTACGCAAAAATGACAAGGCAGAAGGCTTAAAATAGCATAAATAGAAAACCCTAGTGAAAAGTGTCAAGCAACATATTTTATATTTTTCTTAGCATCCATATGGTACTTGGACAACCTCCAACAAATTTCATGAATATTTGATTCATAAATAATTTATAAAAATTCATACAAGGATCACCTAATTATAAAAGGAAAATCTATAACTATAGATCCATACATGCACTGACCGTCAAATTTATACCAGAGTTTATACTTGCCAAGAACAGATCACCACATAAATTTCATAATTTTTGGAGCACAAGAACTCTAGATATAAATTAAACAAGTTTACATACATTTAAAAACACATTTCAAGTTTCATTTTAAATCTTCCAGAAACTCTACTACAAAAGCTAATATCATATTTTTCATAAATACTACACTTCCTAAGGAACACTACAAAATTTGGTTCACAATTTTTGAATCTACACAGCTCAACTTATCTATTTTCAAATATGCACATAAAGCATAAAATAAATGCACTAGTTTTCTGCACTACAATCACTGTCAACGGGGACCCACTAGTCAGTCGGCCCTACAAGTCAGTGAAACAAAGCACGGCAGCGGCGCTGCTTCGACGCGGGTTGGCCACAGCTTGTCGCCGATGAGTCCTCCGGTGAAGGCAAGTGGACCAACGTGATCTCCAGAGCAGGGCGAGTCTAGTGACCTAAGTGGTGGCGGTGCAGGTGTGGCAGAGCTTGCTCGTTGCCAGCCATGGTGGCATGGCGGCGCTGCTCTGCGGTGTGCCGGCCGTCTCTAGCCACGGCGAAGCCAGGCAAAGCGCTCTACAGAACCACGGCGACCATGTGACTATGTCTAGGCGACTTAGGCGGTTGGAGGTGCTCCGACGGAGCATGGCCACGGCAGCGGCCATGGCGGCACTCTAGCGAAGGCGTACCCACGATGGCGCAAAGCGAAAAGTGGCTCACCGAAGGCACGATTGCGGGCACTACAAGGTGGAAAAGGTGGAGAAGGGTGAGGAAGAGCTACGAGTGCGGCCGATTGGAGAATGGGACGGCGGTGAGCGCGGGCAAGCTCGGCGGAGCAGCTACGACGGCAATGGCGACGGCGGCTGCTGCAATGGCTACGCTGTGGCCATGGAGGAAGCTAGAAACGAAAATGGGAGCATGGGGCAGTGTGGGCGAGCGTTGGGGTGATAAAGGCCTGCTCTAGCCCGGCATGGCCGCGCTGGTCGGGGCGCTGGCGACGCGTGGCTTTGCTTTTGGCTCCATGCGGCAGCCCAAGTCTGATGCCGGTCGGCCTCTAAAGCCGGCGGATTCAGTCATCAGTGTTCGTGATTTTGGCCTGACAGCGTGGTTTGCAGCGAAGAAATCTCCAAATCCGTGGACTGTTAGCTAAAATTTCCTAAACCAATGTTTAAGCCCAAAGTACCAGCTCCAATTGTTCTTGAAGGACCATGTGCTAACCACTGTTTGCCTAAACGGTCATTTAGCCCGTTTAAACACCGTGTAAATGCTACACAGTGGTGCGCCGTTTCCATTTAATCACCCGTTTACCCCGTTTAATTTTCCATTTAGCCCGTTTAATGGGACGTTTTGCCCGAATAATGGCTAAACAGTAGGTGACCGACTGTTTACCATTTAGCGTTTAGGAAAACACTAGTGCTAACTCTCAACTAAGACCAAGTTATATCCTCCTAAAGTCGACGCGACCAAACTGTCAGTTAACTCGACTTAGAATTATTTGCTAAGTGTTGAAAACAAGAAATTGATGATTCTTGTGAGCCTAATTCAAGCATGTTAGGAGCTAAACCAGTCAATGACCCAAAAATAAAAGTTGTTACTCTTGCCAAATACTACAACTTTGCTTTAGTGACCACCTCCATGCAAGGTCTCTAGCACATAGTTTGAACTTGGTCAAACATGCTACATTCAAATGATGGTATACCCTCAACTATGGCTTAGTGACCAAATTACCCCTAACCATGAATACCAAAGTTGTTCATCATGATCTTCTAAACATGTTTAAGCTATTTGTAAGGTCACACACTCATTTCATGCATTGGTCACACATAGGGCTATCCAGGTCAACACACATAACATCACTTAAGTACTTGATCATGAAAGGTGACTTTCATGAACAATGTTCCATTTGTTAACCTAAGTGTAGATAATATGTTTTAGTGACTCACATAAACCAATTACATGTATTCACTCATGATCATATGCATATATACAAAGAAACATAAAATAACAAGCAATGTTGCATATGTTTCAATCAAATGTTTCACTTGTAAAAGCTTAAATATGAATGCTTGATGCTCATGCTCATGCAATACAAGTCAATTTATGCAAGGCCAACACCTAGGGTGTTACAACCACCACACTTGAAACATACTCTGGTTGCTCTGGCCAATTGCTTGGGTGCCTGCTACTAGTGCTACTAGGGTGAAAGTGGTTGTATCCACATAGGACGTAGTGCTACATAGCCTTGAATTCTTGGTGCGGTTCGGCCGGTCTTCTACCTAATGGACAAACCCTATCCATAGCCAATGTTGTATGGTCCTCTCTTGTGGCTATCCTTGTCCATCGTCTTCTTCTTGGTCTCCACCTTGATAGCAGCATTCACCATCTCATTGAAAGTGGGAGTTTGTAAATTGCATAGCTTGTCCTGCATCACTGGGTTAAGTTCGTGCTCATACCTCACTTTCTTAGCCTCGTTGGTAGCAACCTCATTTGGAGCATATTGGGCTAGCTCATTGAACTTATGAGTGTACTCCACTATCGACATTTCTCCTTGAACCAAGTTGCAAAACTCAGAAGCCTTGATGGGCATGGCTCTCTTAGGTATGAAGAACCCATGGAATGCCTCCTTGAACTGTTGCCAAGTGAGCTGTGCATTTGGCTGCAAACAAGCCCAATAGTCATGCCACCAATTGCCAGTGGCCTCCTAAAGCTAGTGCATGGCAAAGTGGACCTTCTCATTATCATCACACTAGACAAGAGTGAACTTTTGCTCCATAGTCTTCAGCCAATGATCAACTACCATCGGATCCTTCGCTCCAAAAAAGATGGGTGGGTTGGTTTGCACGAAACAATGATACCCATGAAGCAGTGGTGGTTGAGCTCCATGCTGATTGGCTTGCATGTTCTCCAAGAGCTATGCCATTCTTCCCACCACTTACAGAGTTGCCTGACGATGGGCTTTGATGAGGACATTGCCACGCTAGACACACCGACGCCATGGTCTTCCCCAAGTTCCAATTCGTTCCCAACTCAGCTGCCACGTCGCCCTCGGATTCAGCACACACGTCGTCACTGTTTCGGTCATAACTTCCTCATACGACATCGAAACGGGCCGTTCTTGGATGCGTTGGAAAGGGGACAACGACGCCGTCGTTTTGGATCTGGTCCCAGTCCGTGGATCATTCTGTGTGACCACGGCAAGGTGCTGCGTCACCTATTTGGGCCAACTTGGCCATGTATCATGTCGGGCCTTAAGCCCAAGTTGTGGGCGCCCAACCCCTGGCCGTCCCCAACCCTAGGTCGAGTCTTAGACTATAAACACAGCCGCCGCCGCTGCTACACAATTGGGTTTTGTTTAGAGTTTAGTTTTCCATTGAGAAACTGAATCGTTCATTGTAACTGTGGTGACAAATCCTTTTACAGTGATCCAGGGCCCCCATTCTTGATCTCCTCTACTGTGTCGATTAGTCCTTTGGAACCGAGTTCTTGAACCCTCTATTGATATTCGCGTCATTCATATTTGCAATATCAGATTGCGTGTTTTACCTTCTTGCTTGTGCTCTTCGATTCGCTTGCAGGAAAAGCCTTCTTGGCGAGGTCAATCAAGTTGTGCTTGGTTGATAACCAACGGAGCAGTGGTGTAATGGTTGCAGGGTTCGAATCGCGTCTGATTTGAAGCCGGATCACCAACGTCGAGATCTCCACATATCGAACTTACTGGCTACCTCTCGGAAGATCGGGCCTGTACTCATCAATTGGTATCAGATATTTCAGGTTTACCGCGAGGTATAATCTCGTTTGCCTTAGATTCATATTTGTTCATTACCTAGCGTCCACAAAAAGCCCAAAAATATTTCAATTTCCGTTGTCCTATCGCCCTTTGTGCCTTTGCAATTTCGTTTCAGATTCGTGTTGTTGAGTTTGTGTCCGTGGTCGAGTCTTGTTGCTGGTTTAGGATTGTGTTCGTGGTCGTAGTTCAATCGCCCGTTGTTGTGATTTTGTTTTCCGCCGCTATCCCATCCACCGTTCCCAAACAACAAGTCAAAGCCACCACATTACTCGACTTGCCCCGCTAGCCGCCTTGTGTAACTTCTCGCCGCCGCACAAACCCTAGATAGGTTGCCAGCCGCTCATATTTTGCCTGCATCGCAGCCCTCCTTACATCATCAGACGAATACCTACTGCTGTGATCGGTGTTAGAGTTTAGGGACGCTTTGCCCTAACTGCCGCCGCCGTGTTGTGCCTCCCGGAAAACATACTTTGAGATACCTTCGGTAAAACAGGCATAACTTTTCGCTCGTTTATCAGAAAAATCTGAAATTTTTTGAGCAGCTTCTTGACACCATTTGGACCTGACCCAAACTTGGCTACGCCCTGTTTGGTTTCATCAGAATTGCCAAAAAAATTCGGGAAAATATAGAAAAAAAATTGTCAAAGTTTTTGCACGCTTGTCAGAGAACGTGCTGAATTTCTGTAGACCACATCCCACCTTAGTTGTAGGTGCCAATTTTTGTGGTTGCATCTTTTGTGATCCTTGTTCAGAGAAAAGTATAAAAAAATAGTAAGAAAAAAAAAATTTTGTTTCCTACTAGTGCCTTTTGGAAAAATCCGGGGAAAAATTTAGGAAAAAGGCGAAATCCGGGCTATTTGATTGTTCCGTGAGTTCTTTCGATCGTCCTTTGTTTTCACCTTGTTGCGCTACGTCTCGTCACGTCTTAGCCAGCACCTGTGACTTGTACTTTGGATCCGGATTGAACAATCGTTACTCTGCACTCGTTAATTGCTAATCCTTGCTGTCATATTGTGTGCCTACCCATAGCTCCACATATTCTTCTGTCAGCACAGGTTCATCTTGCAACTGTTACCCACGCTCGACAACAGATTGCTTCGCCACTTTGGTTTTGCTCCTGTTTGGCGTTGGTAAGAATACAGGCAAGACGGTGGTAAGCCGCTTGTGATTTTGCATTCCACTTTCACCAACACCACCACCACCACTTGTTTCCTTTTAGTTGATAGTGATAATACTTTGGTGTTGTCTTTTTCTATCTTCTAACCATGGCAGGAACTCTGACGGACTTCAATGAGTGCGTGTCCAAGGGCGAGCTTGCAACGTTCATGACTGAACAACGCAATCTTATGACCGAGCTGACGCGCAATGTGAACAATCTGGTCACCCGCATTGAATAGCTTGAGCAACGCCCTCCGCCTTATCGTGCTAATGATGAAGATGCGGATGCTTTTGGTGATGAAGATGCGTATGCTGACAGTGGTGCCCGTCGCCGCCTCAACTTCAATCGTCGTGGCATGGGAGGTAATAATCATGGTAATAATGATCCTTTTGCTAAAATTAAATTTAGTCTACCTCCTTTTGCTGGTAATGTTGATCCAGAGGCATATTTAGATTGGGAGCTTGCTGTTCAACAAAAATTTGATTCTCATAATGTTCCTCCTGAGCATAGAGTTAGACTTGCTACTAGTGAGTTTACTAATTTTGCTTTGTTCTGGTGGAGTGATCTTTGCAATGCTAATAATGCTGCTGTTGTGCCTCAAACTTGGAATGTTTTAAAGCAACGTATGAAATCTCGTTTTGTTCCTCCTTATTACCAACGTGATTTACGTTTGAAACTACAAACTTTAAAACAAGGTGATAAAGGAGTAGAAGCATACTATCAACAATTGCTTATTGGTTTAGCACGTTGTGGTATAAATGAAGATGATGATGATGCTAGTGCTAGATTTTTTGGTGGTTTAAACCATGATATACAGAACATACTTGATTACAAAGAATGGCGCAATTTTTCCCAATTGTATCATCTTGCTATTAAGGCCGAACGAGAAGTACAGGGACGCAAACAACACCAGCCTTTCAGGTCTAACAATGGGAGGAATTTTCAGCAGCGTTCCGAGCCAGAGACGCCCAAGCTTCCTGTTGCACCACAGCCATCTACACCTCCATTTTCTTCCGGGGTAAGTAAATTGTCTAATGTGCAGTTTCCACAGCTGAAGAAAGGTGGCACTCCGGGTGCTTCTACTAGCTCCTCCTCGCCCAGCTCTAAAATCATTTGCCACCGATGCAAAGGCATGGGACATGTCATGAAGGAATGCCCCAGTCGTCGCGCTTTCATTGCTACCGAGGATGGATATGTAAGTGCTAGTGATGTTGAAGATGATTTAGCCCTTGCTGCTAACATTGATGCAGATCCCATCGAGGGCGATCAAGACAAGGAGGCCATCACCATTGACTCCGTGGCTGCTGCCGCGGACTACCCTAGCCTTCTTGTGTAGCGTGTGTTGAGTACACGTGTGGGTCATGAAGAAGAGATGAAGATCCAATGCCACAATTTGTTCCACATGTATCTCATTGTGCAGGGTTGTCGTGTTCTCACTATCATTGATAGCGGGAGTTGCAACAACTTGGTGAGTTCAGATTTGGTTGACAAGCTTGGCTTGACCACACGACAACATTCGTATCCATATAAACTTCAATGGTTCAATAATAGTGGTAAGACTAAGGTAACTAAATCAGCACGCATTAGCTTTTTCACAGGCTCTTATCATGATACTGCTGATTTTGATGTTGTCCCTATGCAAGCTTGTTCCATTTTGTTAGGTCGCCCATGGGAATTTGATAATGATGCTTTACACCATGGTAGAACTAATACATACACTATCATACATAAGGACAAGAAAATTACATTGCTGCCTTTGTCTCCTACGGATATTATTAAACATGCTAATGAGATAAAAAATAAACCTCCAACAGACATTGCTAAAAATAATGGGATTAAGTTAAAAGGAGGTGCTTTTCTTGCTACAACTCCTGCTACTGCTGAGTTATGTGATAATCCTGATGCACCATGTTATACTATGTTTTGTCAACCTTTTATGTCTGGTGCATTGCCTGCTGTCACTAACCTTTTGTAGGAGTTCGCTGATGATGGGATGGAGTCGAGGACGACTCCAATTCTACAAGGAGGGGATGATGAGGGCATCGCCAAGATGGAGTCGAGGACGACTCCAATTCGAGAAGGGGAGGATGATGAGGACATCGCCACGCTAGACACACCGACGCCATGGTCTTCCCCAAGTTCCAATTCGTTCCCAACTCAGCTGCCACGTCGCCCTCGGATTCAGCAGACACGTCGTCACTGTTTCGGTCATAACTTCCTCATACGACATCGAAACGGGCCGTTCTTGGATGCGTTGGAAAGGGGACGACGACGCCGTCGTTTTGGATCTGGTCCCAGTCTGTGGATCATTCTGTGTGACCACGGCAAGGTTCTGCGTCACCTATTTGGGCCAACTTGGCCATGTATCGTGTCGGGCCTTAAGCCCAAGTTGTGGGCGCCCAACCCCTGGCCGACCCCAACCCTAGGTCGAGTCTTAGACTATAAACACAGCCGCCGCCGCTGCTACACAATTGGGTTTTGTTTAGAGTTTAGTTTTCCATTGAGAAACTGAATCGTTCATTGTAACTGTGGTGACAAATCCTTTTACAGTGATCCAGGGCCCCCGTTCTTGATCTCCTCCATTGTGTCGATTAGTCCTTTGGAACCGAGTTCTTGAACCCTCTATTGATATTCGCGTCATTCATATTTGCAATATCAGATTGCGTGTTTTACCTTCTTGCTTGTGCTCTTCGATTCGCTTGCAGGAAAAGCCTTCTTGGCGAGGTCAATCAAGTTGTGCTTGGTTGATAACCAACGGAGCAGTGGTGTAACGGTTGCAGGGTTCGAATCGCGTCTAATTTGAAGCCGGATCGCCAACGTCGAGATCTCCACATATCGAACTTACCGGCTACCTCTCGGAAGATCGGGCCTGTACTCATCAGGCTTTGTCCCTCTAAAGTATATTCGTCCATGTTGGCACTTGCCCTCCTGGCGGTGGTGGTGGTAGTGGAATGTGCTGGTTACCTCCACCCCTCCTGCTATCGTCCGAGATGCGAAACCTCATGTGTCAACCATCCTGCCCAAGACACATTGTTAGACATGTTTTAAACAAGATGAGACAAAAAGGGTTGGATAGGAAATACACAATCATGGAGGAATGAAACTTCAACATGCTTAAATGGATCATCATATTCCACACATAATGCATCATGACAAGGAGTGACATAGGCCATAACTAAACACCAACTTAAGATTACCATCCAAGTCTTGGCTTACACATAGACCACATGCACACATGTTGTGTTTAGTTCTTGCAAAAGTGTACTCTCAATTCTCACAGCATTACAACAAGCTAACAGTACATAAAAGTTTTGAAGATAGGGTGAGTCAAGCTCATGATAACTCATCACCTCTTAGATCAAACGCCGCTTAGGTCTTTAGAAGGTGATAGGTTCATTAATGGAACAGGCGAGTCATACGGCGGCCTCTGGAAGTCTATTGGGAAATGATTGGTCAAGAGTAGGTATGTCGCTAGGTTACCATAACATCCTAGGGCTTCGGGATGAAGAATATGCACTGGGGTGTCTCCAAGTAAATCCTCTAGTGTACTGGTGGTGTAGGATATATGCCTGACTAGCAATCCCACATATATCCTTAAGGGTCGCACTAAGCTTTCAGGGACCCTAACTCCTTAAGATTCTAGGTAGTGGTGAGGATACTCAGTCACTTCATATACCTGGCATCATCCCCTTGAGGATAATAGAGAACAGTAGATGGCACTATAGTCATCCTCACATATGGTTCCACTCGACGCTGCAAGCCGACAAACCTTGCACGAGTAGCCCAAAACTTAGCTTCCATACAACAGATCTTGTGGGCCTAGCACATTACCAATTCCATCATCCTCTTCTCATATAGAGTACTAGGTTCAATCTACATAGAGAACTTGAAAACTCCATTCATTTATGTCCTTTCTGAGAAGTGTTGGAATGATGGCTCACTTAGGGTAACAAGTGCCTCCCTCAACATAGCAATGGCATGAAAGGCCGTGACTTGAATTGCCATGTCGATTGAAGTGCCCTTTCCCCATGCAAGGCGATCAAACTCCTGTCCCAAGTCACAAAGGTGACTTGGTATATGGACCTTGCAGGTATAGTTAATCATTCCATGGCAAACTCCTAGGGCATACACTGCATACTCTAGGCGATATGAGTAGTTCGCTCTCCACATCACCTCATTGAGCAAGGCTAGAAAACCTTCGATGTTCTCCCCACGGATAGCCATCACCAAACGTCCCAACTCCATCTAGCGACTATAGAATAGGGGAAGTCAGAACAATTGATTTGTAAAACTCAACTCATGTAGAAAAGGGTAGGATTAGCTCTAAGATAGAAAAGAATTAAGTAACCATAATAAGTTGCAACCTTAGCAGTCAAGTTAGGTTTTATTCCAAAACTTTTCTTGTTTAGTGAAGCAAAGTTTTAGTTGCTTATGATCCTCGATATAGACAAAATTGTAATGACTCTCGATCATCTGAAACTATGCTCTGATACCCCGGGCTGTGGGTAACCACCGCATTAATCCACCTAAATCAAGTGTCGACCACTTGGCCCCTCAATTTAATCAAATCAATAATGAGGTCCCCAGGAGCACACGTAGCAACTCCTCTTCAAGATCAGTTCGAGAGAGAGAATACATCACAACAGTGCATAGATCACATTACAAGTTCAAAGCATTAAAGTTTACAAGTCTTGGTTCACACACTTAGTTCATCACATGGTCACACATTGCAATCTACATCAAAGTCTAGTGGAGGTCTTTCAACATAACATAGTTCACAATAATGGATACATGGGTGTGCCACAACCATGTATCTATAGAACACAACACCCTTCACCACTCCTGTCCTGGCGAGGGGTCGGAGCATAGAAGTATCCATGCACAGGGACTATGGTACCTATAAAACTTAAGATCACATAGGGTGAGTAATCGATTGTACTCCACAGGACTTACCCAATATAATAAACAAGGATTATGCATTTGGGTAGTAGCAAGGAATGTGTAACTTTGCGTAAAAGCATTTAAACTATAATGTAAAGGTGATATATGATGTAGCAGTTATTAAGCATAGCATAGGTAATCAAGTTAAGCATTAACAAGAGGGAACTCGATCTTCCATGAGTCCTGATCTCCAAGCCCAACTCTAGTCCATATCTACAAATAGAACTTATTGCTTTTAGTGTTTTATACTCTGCAGAGGGCTACAAGTTAACCCTACTCGAAACAAGGGATATCACCCATAAGACCTGTTGGTATAGAAGGGATATCTCAATGCCTCAACCTTTCCCTAACCCGGCCAAGTTGTCTGATGAAAGGTTCGGCTATGATGCCCATTCAATGTCCTGGACATTCCCAACCAACGCCATCCCCCTTGCCAGTTTCACAGACAAGATGGTCGCAATTAGTTACTTGGCTTATCACCCCCATTAGCAACAAGTGGTGTGTATAGTTTTATGTTCGTACTCACTGCCATGGATACACGGTCCTTAACTGGTAAGCAAGCTATGTCATCCAAGAATCCCCATCTTGCCATGACCATACCCCCTGCCGACCAATGTTAATACCTTTCCCAAGTGGAACTAGTGTTGATCCCTTCCCAAGGTGTTGCTTAGTGGATTATCATCCTATCATCGCATGAGTAATGAGAAACCCATCATTAGCTCGACTTCTAAGATCTAAGCATACTAAGCATGGTTTGTTAAACAAGACATGTATGTTTGATTTATGTGGCAATGTATGGATAAGGCTTGACATAGGTAATTCCCTTCTTGGTTCACTAGTCATATGGTAACATAGCAATGCAGTAGATAAACATAGTTCATTATGCATTTGTAAAGCATAGGGATGCATAGGGGCCTGCCTTAAATGTCATTGTTAGGCTCAACGACTTCTTCCTCTTGAGGCTCCTCCTCAACAGGTTCTTTGGGAATCGGGTCACCTATACATGCATGATGCTTGATGTGTGAACTACGTAAAGTACATGCTCATGCTATGCAATGATTCTTAGTTGTTTATGCTTTAGTGACACATGAATGAGTGCATAGTCAGACATGGTTATCTATTGACTGGTAACTTCAGGTAGTTCGGTGTGGATGTCGGACGGTCCGGTGGTTATTGGGACTCAGTGGGATATTGGCTCTTTGGATCCATCAGACTCTCTAAACTAGGATCGGACCCTCCAGTATGAAGTCTGTGCTCTTGAGAATCTCTTTGTGTAAGAGGTGATCCTATCGGAAGGTTCCATCACCTATGGCGGACCATGCATCAGATCAGGTCTATAGGGTGTTGTGAGCTACTAAGGATTCGGGCTCCATCGGATACTCCATGCGAGTGATGGGTCATCTGTAGGAACTGGCTGCTCTTGGGTTTCTAGTTTATAATTCAGCAGACACTTTGGAATATCAATATACACTGCACTGTACATAAATTGTGATCTAGGTTCTCTAGACACTCTTCTATCTTGGGCGTATAACTCATAGGGCGGTCTAGTGTAGTGATGGCCACTCCGGTGGGTTATAGATGTGTTCTGTGCAGGTGAGTAGTAAGACATTCAATACTGATGGACACTCTATTGGTGATGTCGGACCCTCCGTCGATACTGATAGTGAACACCTCATAGTAACTCAAGTTCCAAAACTTCATCCATGGTGCTTGCATGTGTAAACCATCTTCAGGGTAGACTACTATGGTTCTATAGAACATATCTAGCTGGTTAGTTCAAACTACATTGTGTGCAAACTAACTCTAGGCCACAAATCGATGTTTCCTAGGTTTTGGCTCTTAAAGACACAATCTAAGGGCTAGCTTGGTTAGATCCTTACCAAGGCCTGCAAACACAAGGTACCAAGCTCTCCAAGAAGATGGAGCAGCCAGAGCTCCTCCTTGGTAACTTGAAACTTTCTTCTTCATGCCTCCTTCTCCTCCTAGCTCTTTATGGCAAGGGTGAGAGGTCTCCTGCCCCTTTGAACCCCTACCTCTTGTGGATGACAGCCTCTAGGTGATCTCCACAGCCATCTCTTGTTGCTTCCAAGCTCCAATCCCTTTTCCTTTCTCCTCCCTTCCTTCTCCTCTTCCTTGCTTGAGTCTAAGAGAGAGAGTCGAGAGATGAACTAGAGAGAGAGAGAGTCAGAGTGTTAGAGTGAGTGAGTGAGCTGGTGGACTCTCTGCCTTCGTGTGTCCACGAGATGGACAGCTATGGTGAAGTGTGGGACTCAGTGATTCACAAAGTGACACCTCACATTTCTGCATGTGACGATCCTATCAGACAATCCATCGTGACGGCGGACTCTCCGGTGGTGTCGGGTTACTAACTTATAGTGTGCTAGTGGACAGGTGGATAACCCGATGGTGCTGGCGGATTCTCCCCCTGCCGACCAATGTTAATACCTTTCCCAAGTGGAACTAGTGTTGATCCCTTCCCAAGGTGTTGCTTAGTGGATTATCATCCTATCATCGCATGAGTAATGAGAAACCCATCATTAGCTCGACTTCTAAGATCTAAGCATACTAAGCATGGTTTGTTAAACAAGACATGTATGTTTGATTTATGTGGCAATGTATGGATAAGGCTTGACATAGGTAATTCCCTTCTTGGTTCACTAGTCATATGGTAACATAGCAATGCAGTAGATAAACATAGTTCATTATGCATTTGTAAAGCATAGGGATGCATAGGGGCCTGCCTTAAATGTCATTGTTAGGCTCAACGACTTCTTCCTCTTGAGGCTCCTCCTCAACAGGTTCTTTGGGAATCGGGTCACCTATACATGCATGATGCTTGATGTGTGAACTACGTAAAGTACATGCTCATGCTATGCAATGATTCTTAGTTGTTTATGCTTTAGTGACACATGAGTGAGTGCATAGTCAGACATGGTTATCTATTGACTGGTAACTTCAGGTAGTTCAGTGTGGATGTCGGACGGTCCGGTGGTTATTGGGACTCAGTGGGATATTGGCTCTTTGGATCCATCAGACTCTCTAAACTAGGATTGGACCCTCCAGTATGAAGTCTGTGCTCTTGAGAATCTCTTTGTGTAAGAGGTGATCCTATCGGAAGGTTCCATCACCTATGGCGGACCATGCATTAGATCAGGTCTATAGGGTGTTGTGAGCTACTAAGGATTCGGGCTCCATCGGATACTCCATGCGAGTGATGGGTCATCTGTAGGAACTGGCTGCTCTTGGGTTTCTAGTTTATAATTCAGCAGACACTTCGGAATATCAATATACACTGCACTGTACATAAACTGTGATCTAGGTTCTCTAGACACTCTTCTATCTTGGGCGTATAACTCATAGGGCGGTCTAGTGTAGTGACGGCCACTCCGGTGGGTTATAGATGTGTTCTGTGCAGGTGAGTAGTAAGACATTCAATACTGACGGACACTCTATTGGTGATGTCGGACCCTCTGTCGATACTGATAGTGAACACCTCATAGTAACTCAAGTTCCAAAACTTCATCCATGGTGCTTGCATGTGTAAACCATCTTTAGGGTAGACTACTATGGTTCTATAGAACATATCTAGCTGGTTAGTTCAAACTACATTATGTGCAAACTAACTCTAGGCCACAAATAGATGTTTCCTAGGTTTTGGCTCTTAAAGACACAATCTAAGGGTTGGCTTGGTTAGATCCTTACCAAGGCCTGCAAACACAAGGTACCAAGCTCTCCAAGAAGATGGAGCAGCCGGAGCTCCTCCTTGGTAACTTGAAACTTTCTTCTTCATGCCTCCTTCTCCTCCTAGCTCTTTATGGCAAGGGTGAGAGGGCTCCTGCCCCTTTGAACCCCTACCTCTTGTGGATGACAGCCTCTAGGTGATCTCCACAGCCATCTCTTGTTGCTTCCAAGCTCCAATCCCTTTTCCTTTCTCCTCCCTTCCTTCTCCTCTTCCTTGCTTGAGTCTGAGAGAGAGAGTCGAGAGATGAACTAGAGAGAGAGAGAGTCAAAGTGTTAGAGTGAGTGAGTGAGCTGGTGGACTCTCTGCCTTGGTGTGTCCATGAGATGGACAGCTATGGTGAAGTGTGGGACTCAGTGATTCACAAAGTGACACCTCACATTTCTGCATGTGACGATCCTATCGGACAATCCGTCGTGACGGCGGACTCTCCGGTGGTGTCGGGTTACTAACTTACAGTGTGCTAGTGGACAGGTGGATAACCCGATGGTGCTGGCGGATTCTCTATCAATTCAATAGTGAACAGTTTAATACAACATTTAGTTTCTAACTATTTGATTTTCAAATGCAAAGATGCTCATGATGCTGATGCTCAACAGGGTGTCAGGACCAGGTCATGACAACTCTCCCCCCTTAGAAGAATCATGTCACGAGATTCTCCAAATGTAGGTTTTACGCAATCAAGGGAGAAAATAGGTTTTAATCCCATTCTAGCGACACTAAGGACTTAAGAGTCATTCCCAAACTAAAACTCATCCGAAGCTATTACCTTGGCTCCAATAGGTGAGGATACTCCCTCCTCATCTTATCCCCTACCTCCCAAGTGGTTTCTTCAGTTGAATGGCGACTCCATTGCACTTTCACCATCTTAATGGTTTTTGTTCTAGTCTTTCACTCTGAAAAGTCAAGGATAGCAATGGGATATTCTCCATAGCTCAAATCCTTGTTGATGTCAATATCTTGCAAATTGACCTCTTCTTTGGGTGCCTTCAAACATTTCCTCAACTGAGATACATGGAAGACATTGTATACTCCCAAAAGTGAATCGGGCAAGGCTAGTGCATAGGCAACCTTCCCTTTGTTATAATAGATCCAAAATAGACCAATATATCTTGGGGCAAGTTTTCCCTTCTCTTGAAACCTTTGGGTGCCCTTAAATGGTGTAACTTTCAAATATACATATTCTCCAACTTTATACTCCACATGAATTCTATGGTCATTGGCATAAGCCTTGTATCTATCTTGTGTTGCTTCTAATGTGATCTTTATTTGCTTAACCTTTTCCTTGGCTTCATTCACCTTCTTATTTCCATATAATCTTCTTTCTCCAACTTTGGACCAAATGAGTGTGATGAGTATAGGCCCGATCTTCCGAGAGGTAGCCGGTAAGTTCGATTTGTGGAGATCTCGACGTTGGCGATCTGGCTTCAAATCAGACGCGATTCGAACCCTGCAAACCGTTACACCACTGCTCCGTTGGTTATCAACCAAGCACAACTTGATTGACCTCACCAAGAAGGCTTTTCCTGCAAGCGAATCGAAGAGCACAAGCAAGAAGGTAAAACACGCAATCTAAAATTGCAAATATGAATGACGCGAATATCAATAGAGGATTCAAGAACTCGGTTCCAAAGGACTAATCGACACAGTGGAGGAGATCAAGAATGGGGGCCCTGGATCACTGTAAAAGGATTTGTCACCACAGTTATAATGAACGATTTAGTTTCTCGATGGAAAACTAAACTCTAAATAAAACCCAATTGTGTAGCAGCGGCGGCGGCTGTGTTTATAGTCTAAGACTCAACCTAGGGTTGGGGACGGCCAGGGGTTGGGCGCCCACAACTTGGGCTTAAGGCTCAACACGATACATGGCCAAGTTGGCCCAAATAGGTGACGCAGCACCTTGCCGTGGTCACACAGAATGATCCACGGACCTTCTAGAGCTGGGACCAGATCCAAAACGACGGCGTCGTCGTCCCCTTTCCAACGCATCCAAGAACGGCCCGTTTCGATGTCGTATGAGAAAGTTATGACCGAAACAGTGACGACGTGTCTGCTGAATCCGAGGGTGACGTGGCAGCTGAGTTGGGAACGAATTGCAACTTGGGGAAGACCATGGCGTCGGTGTGTCCAGCGCGGCGATGTCCTCATCATCCTCCCCTTGTCGAATTGGAGTCGTCCTCGACTCCATCTTGGCGATGTCCTCATCATCCCCTCCTTCTAGAATTGGAGTCGTCCTCGACTCTATCCCATCATCAACGAACTCCTGCAAAAGGTTAGTGACAGCAGGCAATGCACCAGACATAAAAGGTTGACAAAACATAGTATAACATGGTGCATCAGGATTATCACATAACTCAGCAGTAGCAAAAGTTGTAGCAAGAAAAGCACCTCCTTTTAACTTAATCCCATTATGTTTAGCAATGTCTGTTGGAGGTTTATTTTTGATCTCATTAGCATGTTTAATAATATTCGTAGGAGACAAAGGCAGCAATGTAATTTTCTTGTCCTTATGTATGATAGTGTATGTATTAGTTCTACCATGGTGTAAAGCATCATTATCAAATTCCCATGGGCGACCTAACAAAATGGAGCAAGCTTGCATAGGGACAACATCAAAATCAGCAGTATCATGATAAGAGCCTGTGAAAAAGCTAATGCGTGCTGATTTAGTTACCTTAGTCTTACCACTATTATTGAACCATTGAAGTTTATATGGATACGAATGTTGTCGTGTGGTCAAGCCAAGCTTGTCAACCAAATCTGA
The DNA here is from genome assembly GCF_019320115.1 of Miscanthus floridulus. NCBI lineage: Eukaryota > Viridiplantae > Streptophyta > Magnoliopsida > Poales > Poaceae > Miscanthus > Miscanthus floridulus. The sequence goes on along the minus strand of NC_089580.1, from coordinate 101,380,088 downwards.
ACTCACCAAGTTGTTGCAACTCCCGCTATCAATGATAGTGAGAACACAACAACCCTGCACAATGAGATACATGTGGAACAAATTGTGGCGTTGGATCTTCATCTCTTCTTCATGTCCCACATGTGTACTCAACACACACTGCACAAGAAGGCTAGGGTAGTCCGCGGCAGCAGCCACGGAGTCAATGGTGATGGCCTCCTTGTCTTGATCGCCCTCGGTGGGATCTGCATCAATGTTAGCAGCAAGGGCTAAATCATCTTCAACATCACTAGCACTTACATATCCATCCTCGGTAGCAATGAAAGCGCGATGACTGGGGCATTCCTTCATGACATGTCCCATGCCTTTGCATCGGTGGCAAATGATTTTAGAGCTAGACGAGGAGGAGCTAGTAGAAGCACCCGGAGTGCCACCTTTCTTCAGCTGTGGAAACTGCACATTAGACAATTTACTTACCCCGGAAGAAAATGGAGGTGTAGATGGCTGTGGTGCAACAGGAAGCTTGGGCGTCTCTGGCTCGGAACGCTGCTGAAAATTCCTCCCATTGTTAGACCTGAAAGGCTGGTGTTGTTTGCGTCCCTATACTTCTCGTTCTGCCTTAATAGCAAGATGATACAATTGGGAAAAATTGTGCCATTCTTTGTAATCAAGTATGTTCTGTATATCATGGTTTAAACCACCAAAAAATCCAGCACTAGCATCATGATCATCTTCATTTATACCACAACGTGCTAAACCAATAAGCAATTGTTGATAGTATGCTTCTACTCCTTTATCACCTTGTTTTAAAGTTTGTAGTTTCAAACGTAAATCACGTTGGTAATAAGGAGGAACAAAACGAGATGTCATACGTTGCTTTAAAACATTCCAAGTTTGTGGCACAGTAGCAGCATTATTGGCATTGCAAAGATCACTCCACTAGAACAAAGCAAAATTAGTAAACTCACTAGTAGCAAGTCTAACTCTATGCTCAGCAGGAACATTATGAGAATCAAATTTTTGTTGAACAGCAAGCTCCCAATCTAAATATGCCTCTGGATCAACATTACCAGCAAAAGGAGGTAGACTAAATTTAATTTTAGCAAAAGGATCATTATTACCATGATTATTACCTGCCATACCGCGACGATTGAAGTTGAGGCGGCGACGGGCACCACCGTCAGCATACGCATCTTCATCACCAAAAGCATCCATATCTTCATCATCAACACGATAAGGTGGAGGGCGTTGCTCAAGCTGTTCAATGCGGGTGACCAGATTGTTCACGTTGCGCGTCAGCTTGGTCATAAGATTGCGTTGTTCAGTCATGAACGTTGCAAGCTCGCCCTTGGACACGCACTCATTGAAGTCCGTCGGAGTTCCTGCCATGGTTAGAAGGTAGAAAAAGACAACACCAAGGTATTATCCCTATCAACTAAAAGGAAACAAGTGGTGGTGGTGGTGATGGTGGTGAAAGTGGAATGCAAAATCACAAGTGGCTTACCACCGTCTTGCCTGTATTCTTACCAACGCCAAACAGGAGCAAAACCAAAGTGGCGAAACAATCTGTTGTTGAGCGTGGGTAACAGTTGCAAGATGAACCTGTGCTGACAGAAGAATATGTGGAGCTATGGATAGGCACACAATATGACAGCAAGGATTAGCAATTAACGAGTGCAGAGTAACGATTGTTCAATCTGGATCCAAAGTACAAATCACAGGTGCTGGCTAAGACGTGTCGAGACGTAGCACAACAAGGTGAAAACAAAGGACGATCAAAAGAACTCACAGAACAAGCAAATAGCCAGGATTTCTCCTTTTTCCTGAATTTTTTCCCGGATTTTTCCAAAAGGCACTAGTAGGAAACAAATTTTTTTTTGTACTATTTTTTTTATACTTTTCTCTGAACAAGGATCACAAAAGATGCAACCACAAAAATTGGCACCTACAACTGAGGTGGGATGTGGTCTACAGAAATTCAGCACGTTCTCTGACAAGCGTGCAAAAACTTTGATAATTTTTTTTTCTATATTTTCCCGAATTTTTTTGGCAATTCTGATGAAACCAAACAGGGCGTAGCCGAGTTTGGGTCAGGTCCAAATGGTGTCAAGAAGCTGCTGAAAAAATTTCAGATTTTTCTGATAAACGAGCAAAAAGTTATGCCTGTTTTACCGAAGGTATCTCAAAGTATGTTTTCCGGGAGGCACAACACGGCGGCGGCAGTTAGGGCAAAGTGTCCCTAAACTCTATCACCGATCACAGGATCGTCACTGTGACTAACAGCAGTAGGTATTCGCCTGATGATGTAAGGAGGGCTGCGATGCAGGCAAAATAAGAGCGGCTGGCAACCTATCTAGGGTTTGCGCGGCGGCGAGAAGTTACTCAAGGCGGCTAGCGGGGCAAGTCGAGTAATGTGGTGGCTTTGACTTGTTGTTTGGGAACGGAGGATGGGATAGCGGCGGAAAACAAAAATCACAGCAACGGGCGATTGAACTACGACCACGAACACAATCCTAAACCAGCAACAAGACTCGACCATGGACACAAACTCAACAACACGAATCTGAAACGAAATTGCAAAGGCACAAAGGGCGATAGGACAGCGGAAATTGAAATATTTTTGGGCTTTTTGTGGACTCTAGGTAATGAACAAATATGAATCTAAGGCAAACGAGATTATACCTCGCGGTAAACCTGAAATTTCTGATACCAATTGATGAGTACAGGCCCGATCTTCCGAGAGGTAGCCGGTAAGTTCGATTTGTGGAGATCTCGACGTTGGCAATCCGGCTTCAAATCAGACGCAATTCGAACCCTGCAACCGTTACACCACTGCTCCATTGGTTATCAACCAAGCACAACTTGATTGACCTCACCAAGAAGGCTTTTCCTGCAAGCGAATCGAAGAGCACAAGCAAGAAGGTAAAACACGCAATCTGAAATTGCAAATATGAATGATGCGAATATCAATAGAGGATTCAAGAACTCGGTTCCAAAGGACTAATCGACACAGTGGAGGAGATCAAGAACGGGGGCCCTGGATCACTGTAAAAGGATTTGTCACCACAGTTACAATGAACGATTCAGTTTCTCGATGGAAAACTAAACTCTAAACAAAACCCAATTGTGTAGCAGCAGCGGCGGCTGTGTTTATAGTCTAAGACTCGACCTAGGGTTGGGGACGGCCAGGGGTTGGGCGCCCACAACTTGGGCTTAAGGCCCGACATGATACATGGCCAAGTTGGCCCAAATAGGTGATGCAGCACCTTGCCGTGGTCACACAGAATGATCCATGAACCTTCTGGAGCTGGGACCAGATCCAAAACGACGTCGTCGTCGTCCCCTTTCCAACGCATCCAAGAACGGCCCATTTCAATGTCGTATGAGAAAGTTATGACCGAAACAGTGACGACGTGTCTGCTGAATCCGAGGGTGACGTGGCAGCTGAGTTGGGAACGAATTGCAACTTGGGGAAGACCATGGCGTCGGTGTGTCCAGCGTGGCGATGTCCTCATCAGAGTGGTGTCCTACAATCTCTGCCATATAGAGCTTCATATGGACTCATGTTGATACTGGCCTGATAGCTATTGTTGTAGGCAAATTGGGCAAATGATAAACAAGTGTCCCAACTAGAGCTATATATTAGGGTACAAGCTCACAACATATCCTCCAAAATTCTGTTAACTCTCTCTATTTGACCTCCAGTCTATGGGTGATATGCTGTGCTAAACAACAATGTTGTTCCCATTGCCTTATGCAACTCATCCCAAAATTGAGAGGTGAATTTCAGACCTCTATCTAAAACTATTGTTTTGGGGAACTCCATGCAAACAAATAATCCAAGCTAGATACAATTATGCATACTTGGAAACTGGATAAGTGACCTTGATTGGTAAAAAGTGTGCTGACTATGTGAGTCGGTCAACAATCACCCAAATGGAATCATATCCACTCGATGTCTTCGGTAAACCAGAGATAAAGTCCATGGTAATGTCTTCCCATTTCCAAGCTGGTATGGTCAAAGGTTGGAGAGTTCCGGCTGGTTTGAGATGCTCTACCTTCACTCTACAACAAACATCGCACTCGGCTACAAAACTTGTAATATCCTATTTCAAACCCTTCCACCAAAATCTTTTCTTCACATCTCTATACATCTTGTTACTTCAAGTGTGGACAAAGAAAAGTGACTCAAGAGCTTCATCTAGGATCTGCTTCTTTAGATGCTTCTGGTTAGGTACTACAAGTCTTTTTCCAAACCACAAGGTATTTGAGTGGTCCAACCGAAAACTCGTATACTATGGATCGTCTGTCTTCTCTTTAATTATAACTAGATCTTCATCAAGTTGTTGTCCCACCTTAATGTCCCGTAACAAATGAGAAGTCACTTGTAACATGGACAAGGAACCTCAGCTACTTGGGATACATTCATCCCATGCATATCCCGACATAGTGAGTCCATATTTCTCTCCATCAGGGTACAACCACAATTGGCCTTTCTACTTAAGGCATCAGCTACTACATTCGCCTTTCCTGGGTGGTATTGGATATTCAAATCATAATCCTTGATGAACTCCAACCACCTCGTTTGCCTCATATTAAGCTCTGACTAGGTAAGAAAGTATCTCAAGCTCTTGTGGTTAGTATAAATGGTGCAGGACTAACCAAACAAGTAATGTCTCTAGATTTTCAGCGCGTGAACTACCGCTGCTAACTCAAGATCATGAGTAGGATAGTTCATTTCTGAAGGCTTCAACTGTCTAGCTACATATGCTATGACATGCCCTTCCTAATAAGCACACAACCCAATCCAACATTGGATGCACCACAATATACTTCAAACGGTTTAGTGATGTTGGGTAGGACTAGCACAGGAGCTGTAACTAGATTTTGCTTTAGAATCTAGAAATCTTCCTCTCTTTCTTCCATCCAAACATACGGTTCATCTTTCTTAGTGAGTTCAGTCAAGGGCTTTGCAATCTTAGAGAAGTCTAGCATGAATCGGCGGTAGTAGCCCACCAATCCAAGAAAGCCTCAAACTTCCTTCACCATAGTGGGAGTAACCCATTCCACAACATCCTTGATCTTACTTGGGTCCACGGAGATTCCATTATGAGATAAGATATGTCCTAAAATGGAAACCTCGTTGAGAAAAAACTCACACTTGCTAAACTTAGCATACAATTTGTGCTCTCTTAGCTTTTGTAACAGAACTCTCAAGTGTTTCACATGATCATCTTTATTTTTTGAATATACTAAGATATTATCGATGCAGATAATCACGAACACATCTAATTCTTCAAAGAAGATGGAATTCATGAGATACATGAAGTATGATGGGGCATTAGTCAATCCAAAGGACATGACTATGTACTCATAGGAACCATACCACATAGAAAATGTAGTCTTTGGTATATCCCCTTCTTGGATTTAAATTTGATGGTATCCCAACCTCAAATCGATCTTGGAGAAGAATTTGGCTCCATTGAGTTGGTCAAACAAAATATCAATTCTCAGGAGTGGGTACTTGTTCTTAATGGTCCTCACGTTGAGTGGTTGGTAGTCTATTACCATTCTTAGACTATTGTCCTTCTTGGTCACAAACAAGGATGGACATCCCCACAAAGAAGAACTAGGTCTAATGTAACCCTTCTCCAACAAACTCGTCAATTGTTTCTTCATCTCTTCCAACTCGAGGGTGCCATTTTGTATGGAGGTTTAGACACTAGTGCGGTTCTAGTTTCTAATTATATGAGAAATTCTACATCTCTCTTTGGGGGCGTTCCCGTTAACTCTTCCGTAAACACATCGAGAAACTCACATACGAATGGTACTAGCTCAACACATTTTGACACATTGGTTTTGGTTCTCAAACTATTCAGAGCAACCTATTGACTTTGAGAAGCATAAAGGGTAACTGACTTTCCTAAAGGGTGGTGGATCTCTATGGATCTAGGTACACATCGAATGACACATTGATATTTAACCATCCATTTCATTCCCAAAATAACATCCACATCATTCCCTAGCTTGAGAACAATTAGGTTGGCTAGGAACTCCAAACCTCCTATCTCAATCCAAGCTCAACTAACTATTTGGTTAGACTCGTGCATGATTCCAGGGGCACTAATCTAAAATCCCCTCCCAAACTCCATAGTTGGAAACTTAATATCCCGGGCAAAACCCTCATGAATGAATGAGATGCACCGAAATCAAACAACAGTCGAGCTAAAATGGAGTTGATGGGTAACATACTAATGATCACACCATCATCCACTTGAGCTTGCTCTATGGTCATGAAGTGTAGCTATGCCTTATTCTTGGGCACATTGTCGGTGCACTTGGGAGCTATGGCTTGAGGTGCGGCTTGTAGCTGTTGCTTGGATGGGAATTCACGAGCCAAGTGGCCAAAACCACCACACTCAAAACATGCTCTGGTTGCTCTGGCCAATTGCTTGGGTGTTTGCTACTGGCGCTGCTAGGGTGAATGTGGTTGTATCCACATAGGACACGGTGCTACATAGCCTTGAATTCTTGGTGGGGTTCGGCTGGTCTTCTGCCTGACTGACAAACCTTGTCCATAGCTGGTGTTGCATGGTCCTCTCTTGTGGCTATCCTTGTCCATCGCCTTCTTCTTGGTCTCTGCCTTGATCATAGCATTCACCATCACATTGGAAGTTGGAGTCAGTATGTTGCATAAATTGTCCTACATCATTAGGTTAAGACCATGCTCATACCTCACTTTCTTGGTCTTGTCGGTAGCAACCTCATTTGGAACATATTGCACTAGCTCATTGAACTTATGAGTGTACTCCACTATTGACATTTCTCCTTGAACCAAGTTGCGAAACTCGGTAGCCTTGATGACCATGGCTCCCTCGGGTATGAAGAACCCATGGAATGCCTCCTTGAACTGTTGCCAAGTGAGCTGTGCATTTGGCTGCAAATGAGTCCAATAGTCATGCCACCAATTGTAGTGGCTTCCTAAAGCTGGTGCGCGACAACATGGACCTTCTCATTATCATCACACTAGACAAGAGTGAACTTCTGCTCCATAGGTTTCAGCCAATGATTAGCTACCATCGGATCCTTAGCTCCAAAAAAGATGGATGGGTTGTTTCGTATGAAACCATGATACAAACAAAGCAGTGGTGGTTGAGCTCCATGCTGATTGGCTTGCATGTTCTCCAATAGCTATAGCATTCTTCCCACCCCTTGCTGAGTTGCCTGACGATAGGCTTCGTCCCTCTGAAGTATATCCATCTAGGTTGGCACTTGCCCTCCTGGCTGTGGCAGTGGTTGTGGAATGTGCTGCTTACCTCCACCCCCTCCTACTATCATCCAAGATGCAGAACCTTGAGTGTCAACCATCCTACCATAGACACATCGTTAGACATGTTTCAGACAAGATGAGACAAAAAGGGTTGGATAGGAAATATGCATTCACGGAGGAACAGAACTTCAACATGCTTAAATGGATAATCATATTCCACACATATCATGACAAGGAGTGACATAGGCCACAACTAAACACCAACTTAAGATTGCCATCCAAGTCTCAGCTTACACACAAACCATTAGGACATATGACATGAGTGCACTTGCATATGCTTCTATGCATACTAGGAACAAGCAGTCGAAGCACACATGTCGTTTTTAGTTCTTACAAAAGTGTACTCTCAAGTCTCATAGCATTACAATAAGCTAACAGTACATAAAAGTTTTGAAGATAGGGTGAGTCAAGCTTGCAACAACTCATCATCGCTTAGATCAAACACCACTCAAGTCTTTAGAAGGTGATAGGTTCATTGATGGAACGGGTGAGTTGTACGGTGGCCTTTGGAAGTCTATTGGGAAATGATTGGTCAGGAGCAGGTACGTCGCTAGGTTACCATCACATCATGGGGCTTCGGATGAAGAAGATGATTTGGGTGTCTCTAAGTAAATCGTCTGGTGTACTGGTGGTGTAGGACATATGCCTGACAAGCACTCCCATAGATATCCTTGAGGGTTGCACTAAGCTTTGAGGGACCCTAACTCCATGATCTTCTAGGCGTAAGGATACTCAGTCACTTCATATACTGTGGCATCATCCCCTTGAGGATAATAGAGAACGGTAGGTGGCACTGTAGTCATCCTCACATATGGTTCCACTCGATGCTGCAAGCCAACAAACCTTGCGGGAGTAGCCCAAAGCTCAGCTTCCATACAATGGATCATGTGCCCCTGGCACATTTCCAATTCCATCATCCTCTTCTCGTATAGAGTACTAGGTTCAATCTACATAGAGAACTTGAAAACTCCATTCATTTCTGTCCTTTTTGGGAACTTTTGGAATAGCTTCTTGCTTAGGGTAACAAGTGCCTCCCTCAACATAGCAATAGCATGATAGGCCATGGCTTGAATTGCCATGTCGATTGAAGTACCCTTTCCCCAAGCAAGGCGATCAAACTCCTATCCCGGGTCACAAAGGTGACTTGGTATACGGACCTTGAAGGTGTAGTTAATCATTCCATGGCCAACTCTTGGGGCATAAACTGCATACTCTGGGTGATATGAGTTGTTGTCTCTCCACGTCACCTCTTTGAGCAAGGCTAGAAAACCTTTGATGTTCTCCCATGGTTAGCCATCACCAAACATCCCAACTCCATCTAGCGATTATAGAATAGGGGAAGTAAAACAATTGATTTGTAAAACTCAACTCATGTAGAAAAGGGTAGGATTAGCTCTAAGATAGAAAAGAATTACGTAACCATAACAAGTGGCAACCTTAGTAGTCAAGTTAGGTTTTATTCCAAAACTTTTCTTGTTTAGTGATGCAAATTTTTAGTTGCTTACGATCCCCGATCCATGCAAAGTAGCAATGACTCTCGATCATCTCAAATTGTGCTCCGATACCTCAGGCTGTGGGTAACCGCCGCATTAATCTGTCATAGAACCGACCAATTTATAAGAGCACAAGTACAAAAACAATCACCGAAACAATCAAATTCTCGCACTTGAGCCCATATAAACCCGGTAGTCAACTGAAACCTCGAAGGATTTCAAACCAACTTGCATACAACCAAGATCACAGTAATTCAACATAACATATTGTACGTTACAACATTTTGCAGATGGTTTGCAAATAGATTACATCACCTCAGAGTCATCGTTATTACAAAACAAGTGTTGTAAAGTACGTGGAAGCAAATAGTTTGACTTACACACCCAAGTTCAAATACAAATACTGGTTCACTGATCACAACCCGCAAAAGCATTCAGATAAGAGAAACAGAGATCATGCCCATGATCTAGTCTTCATCACCCGCCGGGTGGAGACAGTACTTACAGAATCCCTGATATAGAAGGTCATCTGCAACAAGAGGGAATAAACCCTGAGTACGAGAATGTACTCAGCTAGACTTACCCGTCGGAAACCAAAACAAATGACACCAAGGATTATGCATAGCTTACTTTAGTGGATCTAGCTAACACTTTCTTTTTGCGGAAAAGCATAAGTGACTTTTAGCCATTAACCTATCATCTATATTAGCACCTATCCTAAGCAACCATTTGATTAAGATGTAAACATTAATAACCATATCAGGTATAAATCGTGGCAACATTATCATCATCATCCATTTAACCATATCATTAAATTAATTGAATCTATGTTGCCACTGCTCAGTCAAGTTCTCACTATCCGGGAGAGACGGCGATTCAAATCGTTTCCTATCCAGCTGGAGGGTTATTCCTAAACACAAACCCTGCTTCCCCCGTCAGGGTCGCAAACGAGTCACCTTTGGTACAACTCAGGAGAAAGATAAAAGAAAAGACGCGGGTCCGGGCTGACCTGCATTCTTAGAGAACCACTCTGCCAGGAAGTGCAGGATTTTAAGCACTTGACTCCCCTTGGACTTGTGCCAATGGCTCTCCGCACATCCTTACTACCTCCAAAATGCATCCAACCCCCACGGTTCCCGGCCTGAGTTGAGCTACTCAGCTTCGCGGTCGGAACGACTTATCCGGCCAGCTAAGTGTTAGGCTGCGTTCAACATGACATAAGGACGTACAGCGTATCGGTCCTTAAACGACACAGACGGAGTCACTATGTCCAAACCTACACAAGACTCTGCCTGGTCTTAATTCATTATTAACATGGTTCTTTTCCACGATAACAAATATAGCCAACCATGATCCACCTCATCCTAAAGCTCGCAGGTGACAGGAAATCACCTGACTTCTACCGCACTAAGCATGGCTAAGCATTTAACCCGTTCCTGAACTTAAATAGGATTCCAGTGCGATATCTGGACAAGGATGGATATATAATGCAACAATTGGTTCCAACCAATTCCTATACTTAATGCATCATCAACGAATAAAAGATACGCAATGTATTTGTAAAAACATGGGAGGCTTAATATGCTCTGGGGCTTGCCTTTTAGGAAAGAGGACGGACGGTGGTCGGGGCACTCGGGCAACTCCTCCTCGGCGGCTGCTTCGTCGATTTCCTGCACCTCGGGCTCCTCCTCCTGGTTGGCTCCCACGAACTCCAGTAGCGTCACTCCCTCCAGCACACCTATTGCATGAATGCGCAAGATAAATATCATGGATGCACATGAATGAAGTCAGGGATGCTCGGGGAACGCACATGCTCACTGCAGTCTGCATATTCCAACTTAAGCTCTATTCAAATCACTTTAACTTACCAAGTTTATACAACCTAATATATAATTGCTCATCCTCAGTTAAGGACCTAGCACCTGCACCTAAGCATGTTCTCAAGTTAGGCTAGCCCCTAAACAATCAACAAGAACATTGCAACAAAGCATACACACAAGCATTTGTATTTCAGCAAAATAGGAACTATATAGTGGTGCAGTAAACTGGTCATAACTGGAGATTTAGAAATCCAAATGACATGCAACAAGACAATTTGAAAAGCTTAAGAAATTGTCTACAATTCATTTCCAGACCTCAAAGCATGATTCCAACCTTTACCAGGTCAAATTCTTTAATCAACAGAAATCTGTCTTCACAAGACAGAGAGCAGGTAAAACTGTGATCTAACTTTAAACGACTGTAACTCCTAAACTACTAGGCCAAATGCCACCAAATCTTGACAGGAGCTAGATACATAAGTTATCTACAACTTTTGTATTCACCACATTCACAGCAAACCAAATTATCATGGGGAACTTTGTAATGTCCCCAGAACTGTCTAGAAGGACATAATGCAAGCGAAATAATTATTAACTTATGTTGCAAACACATAATTGGACAAAACTAACTTTACTCCCTCATTACACATATCACAAGAACACCATAAAGTAAGGTGTTCCTCACCAAATCATTTCTTTTAATACCTTTCTTAATTTATTTAATTAATTAGGGGAAATGGTAAACATATATGAAAACTACCCCATTAAATCTACCAAAATTATAGTAGCTACTACATGCTCTAAGTAGACCACTATAAAAATTTCACACCATTTGAGCAAGTATAATAGCCTACACAAAAATGATAAGGCATAATGGCTTAAAATGACATAATTAGGAAACCTTAGTGAAAAGTGTCAAGCAACAGATTTTATATTTTTCCTAGCATCCTTTAGGTACTAGGATACTCTCCACAAAATTTCATGGTCATAGGATTCCTAGATAATTTACAAAAATTCACACAAGTATCAAACAATGATAAAATGAAAATCTATAACTCAAAAACCATACATGCAATGACTCTCAACTTTTTACCAGAGCTTCTACTAAGCAAGAATAGCTTACCCACAAAATTTCATAATTTTTGGAGCACAAAAACTCAAGATATAATTTAAACAAATTTGCATGCATTTAAAAACACATTTCAAGTTCCTATTTAATTCATCCAAAATTTCCACTTCAAGTGTTCATGTCATATTTTTCCTAAATACTAGACTTCCCTATGATCCTAACAAAATTGGAATCACACCATTTGGGTCTACCAATTTGGAGATACACAATTCACAAAATAGCATTCAAATCTACAAATTTGAATTATCCTACAGCTATACGGTCACTGACGCGTGGGACCCGCGTGTCAGCCAACCCCACCGGTCAGCGAAAGGAAACAGGGGACGGTGCTTGCGACGACGCGGCAGCGGCCTAGCTCGCCGACGGTGAGGATTCGGCGAGATGGTCGGCACCTACATGATCTACGTGACGAGCCGCGTCGAATGATGCTACCGGCAAGACCTAGAGCTAATCGGAGATAGCTCGTCGTCGGCCAAGGCGGCACGTTAGAGCTCCGGTGTGGGGTACTGACGACGGCGAGCCCCCAATGCCTCTTCCAAGCTCGGTACAAGCTTCACGAGGTCACCACGGATCTAACCAAGAAGAAAAGGGAGGACGAGAGGACTCTGATGGTGGTTGGCCACGGTGAGCTCCGCTCCGGCGAGGTACGGCCATGGCGACGGCGTCGGAAAAATGGCCAATGGCCCTCACTTATGGTTCGGCTGGCTCGGCTAGAAGGTCGACGAGGTAGAGGAGGACATGGCGGAGCTTCGGGCAAGATGGAGGTGTCGATTTTGCAGTGGCGAGTGAGCTAGGCGATGATGGAGCTCGCTCGGCAGCAATGGCAGGCGGTGCTGCGCTTCGGCTGTGGTGGGAAGCGAAGGAAAGCAAGAAATGGAATTGCGAGTTGGTCGGGCAGAAGGGCACGGGTTCAAGCAGTGGACAACGGCGCCAGGACGGCCACGGCGCGTGGCCTGCGTAGTCAGGCGGCCAGTGACGGGTGGCCTCCACGCGGCGTTTGTTTTCTGAAACCGGTCAGTTACTGTAGCTCCAATTCAGAGTTCCAATCCAAGCCTGACAGTGTATCTTCATCGTGTTGAAATGACTATGCCATTGATCATTAGCGAAAACCATGTACATGAAAGTTGTAGAGCTATGATAGGGCTACAACAATGTTTTAGAAATCATCAGCTAATTCTCAATGGATCATGAGTTATATCAAGCCAAAGTCAGCTCAATCAAACTAAAATTGCAATTTAGACTTAGAAAATTTTCTAAGTGTTGAATCAGCCCTCAACACTGACTTGTGGGCCCTTTTTGAGCATGTTGTGCACATTTTCATGACTTGGCTTCTAAACAAAGTTTGTTCCTTATAAAATTTGCTACAACTTTGCTTTAGATTTCTTAGACATGCAAACACTCTAAGTTGTACTTTTTAAACAGTCAAACAAAAGAGTTTAGGGGTCAAAACAAGTCAAACCACTATTTGAAATCACAATTAGACAACATGGTCAACATGAACAATGTTCCAAATGACATTCTTAGTATAACTAAGTTACTTAAGAGGATTATTAGCCACACCACACATTGGTCACACAAAAATCAAGTATTGCATGTACTGAAACAAGGAAAAACCAATGAAATGTTACCTTTGTTTCATAGTCATGTTTCACATGTTTCATGATTTTGTTGCATAGTACTAACTAACCATGTTTCACTAAAGTGAGTTGCACATGTTGCACTTGGGTGTTGCACACTATTCATTTCATAAAAACAACACACATGAAATATAACAATATGTTGCAATGTTTCGAAAACATGTTTCATGCAATATAAACTCATGAATGGATGAATGATGCTCATGTTCATGAAATGCAAGTGCAAATGTGGAAGCCAAACACCTGGGGTGTTACAGCCTTCCCCCTTATAAAAATCTCATCCCGAGATTTGACAAGCATACCATTGTTGATATAATTCCTTATAACCTCCCCTCAAATAATCTTCTCTTTCCCATGTTGCATCGTGTTCACTACCCTGATTACTCCACATGACTTTGTAAAACTTGACCACCTGACTCTGAGTCACTCGCTCACGAGTGTCAATCACTCGGACCGGCTTTTCTTCAAAGGTCAAATCAGATTTTAACTCGATATCCCCAGCGGAACTCTCTCTTCAGGGACGCGAAGACATTTCTTCAATTGGGATACATGAAAGACATTGAAGATAGCACTCATCTCAGGAGGTAATTGGATCTTGTATGCTACCTTACCACTTTGTCCAATGATTTCAAACGGACCAACATATCTCGGTGCAAGCTTTCGCTTCACACCAAAGCGTTGGACACTCTTCATGGGTGAGACTTTTAGATAAACGAAGTCTCCAACTTCGAACTCAATAGGTTTTCTACGTCGATCAACATAACTTTTTTGCCTAGCTTGAGCTGCGGCCATATGGGTTTGGATAGTATGGACTTGTTCTTCGGCTTCTTGAACAAAATCAATTCCATAATATCTCCTTTCACCGGCTTCTACCCAATTCAACGGGGTTCTACACTTCCGGCCATACAAAGCTTCAAACAGTGCCATCTTGATACTCTCTTGATAACTATTATTGTACGAGAATTCAGCTAGGGGCAACCACTTTTCCCATGAACCCTTAGCCGAGATGACACATGCTCTCAACATATCTTCTAAGATTTGATTCACTCGTTTAGTTTGTCCATTGGTTTGAGGATGATAAGCAGAACTTCTTACTAACTTAGTTCCTAATAATCCGTGTAAGTGCTCCCAAAAGTGAGCAGTGAACTGTGGTCCTCTATCAGAGACAATAGTGCGAGGTATCCCATGAAGTCGGACTATCTGATTAAAGTACAACTCCGCATAGTCAGTTGGGCGGAAATCTATGCGGACAGGAATGAAGTGTGTAGACTTAGTTAGATGGTCTATAATCACCCAAATGGAGTTAAAATTCCTCTGAGTAGTAGGGAGTCCAACTATAAAATCCATACTTATCTCCTCCCATTTCCAACCTAGAATAGAGAGTGGCTGAAGTAAACCAGCTTTCATGTGCATAGCTTTGACTCGACAACAAGTGTCACACCTAGCCACATAAGCAGCTATCTCTTTCTTCATTTTGGTCCACCAAAAGCGAGGCTTCAAATCAAGATACATTTTGCTACTACCAGGATGAATAGATAATTTAGAGGAATAGGCTTCGGATATGATTTGATTTCTAAGTTCTCTATCCTTCGGAACCACCAACCTATCCTTGAACCATAACATGTCATTCTCGTCCACCCGAAAATGTTTGGTTTCTTGCTCTTTCATCTTGTGCTTGATGTGGAACACCCCTGAATCTGTCTTCTGTAGCTCGATAATTTGACTCTGTAGAGTACAACTGACAGTGATGTTGTAAAGGACTACAGGATGAAGGAGTTTTGACAAATGGATGTCACTTTCAATCAAAGAGTGGCAATGAGATTTCCTGCTTAAGGCATCCACGACGATGTTTGCCTTGCCAGGGTGATAGTGCACTTGGAGGTTATAATCCTTAATCAACTCGAGCCATCTTCTCTGACGCATATTCAACTCTAGTTGAGTGAAGATGTACTTAAGACTTTTATGATTAGTGTAGATGTTGCACACATTGCTGAGTAAATAATGTCTCCAGGCCTTCAAAGCATGAACAACTGCAGTGAGATCCAAATCATGCGTCGGATAGTTCACCTCATGCTTCCGAAGTTGGCGAGAGGTATAAGCAATGACTCTACCCTCTTGCATAAGAACACCTCCTAAACCTATACCTGATGCATCGCAAAACACATCGAAAGGTTTCTCAATATCCGGTTGTGCCAAAACCGGAGCTGATGTTAGAAGAGTTTGCAGGGTGTGGAAAGCCGCATCACACTCAGAAGTCTAGACAAACTTCATGTCTTTTTGTAGCAACCGAGTCATAGGCTTGGCTATTTTAGAGAAATCTAGGATGAAGCGATGATAATAGCCAGCAACCCTAGAAAACTCCAAACCTCGTGCACCGAGATTGGAGCCTTCCAGTTCAACACTTCTTGCACCTTGGTGGGATCAACCATAATTCCACCATCGGACAACACGTGTCCAAGAAAAGGTATCTCACGAAGCCAGAATTCACATTTGCTGAACTTTGCATAAAGTTGGTGTTCTCGCAATCTAGTGAGAACCACTCGCAAATGTTCAACATGGTCTTCTTCGTTCTCTGAATAAACTAGGATATCATCTATAAATACCACCACAAATTTGTCCAACTGGGGCATAAACACCGAATTCATCAGATACATAAAATGTGCGGGGGCATTGGTCAATCCAAAAGACATAACAAGATACTCATACAGACCATATCTTGTAGAGAATGCAGTTTTTGGAACATCCTCAGGCCGAATTTTAATTTGATGATAACCAGATCTCAAATCAATCTTGGAAAATACTTTTGCTTTAGACAACTGATCAAATAAGATATCTATGCATGGTAGAGGGTACTTATTCTTGATTATAACTGCATTCAAGGGTCTATAATCTACACACATGCATAGTGATTGCTCCTTCTTCTTTACAAAGATAGCTGGGCACCCCCACGGAGATGAACTAGGACGAATATGGCCTTTCTTTAGAAGTTCATTCAACTGGGTCTTAAGTTCGGCTAGTTCATTGGGAGGCATCCTATAAGGCCTTCTAGAGATGGGCGCTGTACCAGGTAGCAACTCTATCTTGAACTCCACGTCTCGATCCGAGGGCAATCCAGGCAAATCATCGGGAAAAACATCCGAAAACTCACACACGATAGGGATATCTGCCATAGACTTTGCTTGCACCGCATTAGCCATACAAGAAAGATTGATGTCCCTTGGTAGCTATACTAGAAAACCCTCCTGATTACCAGGATCTCTAAGCATGACTACTCTAGTTGATGTATCAATAAGCACTGCATGACTGCTCATCCAGTTCATTCCCAATATCACATCGATACCCAGCCCCGGCAAAACTACCAGATCAACCTGATAACTTCGCCCCTCTATCTCAAATTGTATGTCCCCAACTACAAGCTTGGTTGGGATAGTACCACTGGCAGCCCTAATACAATAACCCTCACCCTCAACAGTGTATGTTTTCTGCATAAACTTGGATGCAAATGCGGGACTAATAAAAGAATGCGAAGCACCCGAATCAAATAGTACAACTGTGGGGTGTTGATCAACCAGAAACTTACTAGCAGTTACTACCTTTCTTGAAGGAATATCAGTAATATTAGTGTGGTTCACCTCCCCTGATGGCCACCTTGGTAGTTATTCTTCTTAGGGTAAGGACACTTCCTTGCCCAGTGACCGGTCTTGTTGCAGTTCCAGCATGGCATGTTACTTGGTGGCACATTGGAACTGCCTTGACTGGTAGTGCCCTTGGGAAGAGCAACTGTAAACGCCTTGTGAAACCCAGTCTTGCCTGGATTTTTCTTCAGCGGTGGGCGAAACTTAGTGGCTGATGCTGGAGGATGGAACGAAGCCCTCTGTGTGACTAGAGCCTTGGATTGTGAGGCATCCGCTTCATAGGCCCTCTTACGATTCTTCGAAGCAGCATATACAGCATTGTTGTTCTCTTGCGATAGGGCATCACTTACAAACTCATTAAAATGAGCATACTTGCAATTTCCCATGGTCTTCATCAATTTGGGGCTAAGTCCCCGCTTGAAACTAGCGATCTTCTTGGCATCAGTGTCAACAAACTCAGTAGCATACCTTGCAAGGTTATTGAAAGCCTGCAGGTATTCATTCAAGCTCTTATTCCCCTAGGTCAGCTTCATGAACTCTGTATGCTTGATTGCCATGAGACTAGGAGGAATATAATTTCCCCTGAAAGCATACTTGAACTGATCCCAAGTGATTTGGGCATTAGCGGGCATAGTGGACCGATGATGACTCCACCAAATACCAGCTGACCCATGTAGTTGGTGAGATGCATACTCAGTCTTCAGCACCTCAGTCAAGCGAAGCAGATGGAACTTCTGCTCTAGAGTGTTCAACCACTCATCAACTTGTAGGGGCTCCTCAGCCTCCTTGAAGATCGAGGGTTTCGTGTTAAGGAAATCCTTGAAGTCACTGTATTGATTTGGTTTCAGTCCTTGGCGTGCACCACGACCATCACGATTTGCAATCGTGTGGCGAGCCTCAGCCATAGCACGCTATCCTTCCGCAAGAATTGCCATCAATTCCATTGGTGTGGGTGGTGGTGGCGGTGGAAGGTCATCATCATCACCAGCCGCACCAGTGGAACGAGTACGAGGCATCTGCAACCATGCGCAACCAGTAATTATTGGTGATGTTAGCACATTGGAGAGGAACAATGTAATTACGCCAAACTGAATTTACTGGAGAGAATGAAAACTTCATACAATAAATAGAGGCAATAATTCATTCTCCAATCACCACATCATCAATCAGCTTACTAGCGCCATACGCAGTGCATTCGAACATGACAAGTTTTAAACTTAACCATCAAGGTACACATCCTGAAGGGAGCGAATTAAAGTACATTACATGCCAAGTTCGAATTAAACAGGTACATCCAACATCAGTCATCGTACTTAAGTTCATTACATCAATGACTGCAAAAGCTTAAACTAGTGAGACTTGCTAACGAACTACTCATCAAAGTGATCGCTGTCCACATCGGAGACACCTTGGACTTCTTCTGGGTTTTCCTCTTCTTCTTCATCTATAGGTTCAGTTGCATTGTCATCCATCTGCACGTCCTCTTCTTCCTCATCGGTCTCAATCACTTGAGGTCCACCCACATTAGGATACCTTGGTATGGGGTGAGGAATAGGAAACAGACGGTTGTTCAGTTAATGGTGTTCAACCTGAAGCTCTTCAAGCTGTTCTTGGAGTTCTTGCTCCCTTTGGAAAGCATTTTGGTTAGCCATAATCCAACCCTGACGTCTTTCTTCTGCTAACTCTAAAGCTGCATCTCTATGATGGGTCACACGATCCAACTCTTGTGCTGCCTCATCTCTCTCTATAGTGAGGTTCATCAGCTGGTTATGAAGCTCGTCTCTCTCGTGGCTATTTGACCCCACTGTTGCAGGTGATAATTTGCAATACCACGAATCTCATCTACTTCTTGCTGAGCTCTCCCACATGCATCTGCCCTACGATGATACTTGTGGGCACGCAACCTAAACTTGTGCTAGGCTACCATTGCCTTGCCAGCTTCATCTAGCACACTAGAAAGGGTGTCTTGCTAGACTCAACAAAGCTTCAAGACTGCCATCATAGCACTCATTCCAGCATTATCGCTCTGCACACATTCACCACGGCCTCAAACCAAGGCCTGGCCAACGTCCTGAGTCCACTCTGCCTCAGTAGGAGCCACTCGGGGAATGGATGAAGCTGGTCCACCCACTAGCTCATCCCCGAAGCTCTGTGCTATATCCATCAGCACATCAAGGGCAACAACTTGAGCGACTTCCCATGGGCTTTGCCCATCAGTCTCAATGCTCCACCCATGCCACAACGGTCTTATGGGGTTTTGCGGCACCATAAAGGTCATGACGTACCATGGTACATCTCCCAATGGTACCGCCTGCCTCCATGTGTAGCGGGGTGCCTCCGGGTACCCAACTGAACCGAGCACCCTCCAGAGCAAGGTGGGAGTACCGAACTAGTCCAAAAAGGTGCTTCTACCAGTAGGAAACACGAGCGCGGCCATCTGTATCAAAAAGGGATGCAACTCATGTGAGAGGATTATTTTGCTGAGAGATTACACTTAATACTTGGGATAAGAAATTATAAGGGAGGGAGTAATGCAATATGAACGACATGAGTGAATATGATGCATGCTCGTTCCGTACGTCCTCACAAACCTAAGAAAAGTTAAGTTTTAGCGGAATATACGGTGGCATACATACGTTCTATCAATTAGCGGTAACTAGTCGTTCTACACGATGCGTTGTTAGCGTACCTGCAAAAAAACTTCATTGCAGCCCAACCCATCAAGATATAATGCTAATAACAAAAGTAGTAACTAAGATACTCTCCATATATACATCCCCAGATATATATACTTTGGTATCCAAACTACCCGACAGATGTACCCACAATTAAGTACCTTCATATATACATGTATGCAACATGTAAATACTCCAGTAACCACAACTAACTCTCCCCTAGACCGATGGTTGGACGGTCATGCTCTCACAACTCACACATACCTTAGCGCAGAGGCAATTGATCCATACATTACCATTCAAGCGAATGGCACCCATGCAATATCACGCCGCATGGACGACGAAATAGAAACAATCAATTTCCCCAAAGTTAGTAATTATATATATAAGCCACCTAGAAGTCCTTAAGTGGGCTACAAGGGATGTCATCACCAGTACACCATAAATTTTTTGATTTTTGAACACTTATATATAACTATAAGTTGGAAAACCATTTTCACAACAAAAGCTTTTGTTTTAAATACCCGTATGACATGTTTAGTGTTGAATCTAGCTCTGATGCTAGCTATCACAGAACCGACCAATTTATAAGAGCACAAGTACAAAAACAATCGCTAAAATGATCAAATTCTCGCACTTGAGCCCATATAAACCCGGTAGTCAACTGAAACCTCGAAGGATTTCAAACCAACTTGCATACAACCAAGATCACAATAATTCAACATAACATATCGTACGTTACAACATTTTGTAGACGGTTTGCAAATAGATTACATCACCTCAGAGTCATCGTTATTACAAAACAAGTGTTGTAAAGTATGCGGAAGCAAATAGTTTGACTTACACACCCGAGTTCAAATACAAATACTAGTTCGCTGATCACAACCCGCAAAAGCATTTAGATAAGAGAAACAGAGATCATGCCCATGATCTAGTCTTCATCACCCGCCGGGTGGAGACAATACTTACAGAATCCCTGATATAGAAGGTCATCAGCAGCAAGAGGGAATAAACCCTGAGTATGAGAATGTACTCAGCTAGACTTACCCGTCAGAAACCAAAACAAATGACACCAAGGATTATGCATAGCTTACTTTAGTGGATCTGACTGACACTTTCTTTTTGCGGAAAAGCATAAGTAATAAATATCAACTCTTGCCTGAACTAGCAGTGACTTTTAGCCATTAACCTGACATCTATATTAGCACCGGTCCTAAGAAACCATTTGATTAAGATGCAAACATTAATAACCATATCAGGTATAAATCGTGGCAACATTATCATCATCATCCATTTAACCATATCGTTAAATTAATTGAATCTACGTTGCTGCTGCTCAGTCAAGTTCTCACTATCCGGGAGAGACGGTGATTCAAATCGTTTCCTATCCAGCTGGAGGGTTATTCCTAAACACAAACCCTGCTTCCCCCATTAGGGTCGCAAACGAGTCACCTTTGGTACAACTTAGGAGAAAAATAAAAGAAAAGATGCGGGTCCGAGCTGACCTGCATTCTCAGAGAACCACTCTGCCAGGAAGTGTAGGATTTTAAGCACCTAACTCCCCTTGGACTTATGCCAATGGCTCTCCACACATCCTTACTACCTCCAAAATGCATCCAACCGCCATGGTTCCTGGCCTGAGTTGAGTTACTCGGCTTTGTGGTCGGAACGACTTATCCAGCCAACTAAGTGTTATACTGCGTTCAACATGACATGAGGACGTACAGCGTATCAGTCCTTAAACGACATAGATGGAGTCACTATGTCCAAACCTACACAAGACTCCGCTCGGTCTTAATTCATTATTAACATGGTTCTTTTCCACGATAGCAAATATAGCCAACCGTGATCCACCTCATCCTAAAGCTCGTAGGTGACAGGAAATCACCTGACTTCTACCGCACTAAGCATGGCTAAGAATTTAACCCGTTCCTGAACTTAAATAGGATTCCAGTGTGATATCTGGACAAGGATGGATATATAATGCAACAATTGGTTCCAACCAAGTCCTATACTTAATGCATCATCAACGAATAAAAGATACTCAATGTATTTGTAAAAACATGGGAGGCTTAATATGCTCTGGGGCTTGCCTTTCAGGAAAGAGGACGGACGGTGGTCAGGGCACTCGGGCAACTCCTCCTCGGCGGCTGCTTCGTCGATTTCCTGCACCTCGGGCTCCTCCTCCTGGTTGGCTCACTCGAACTCTAGTAGCGTCACTCCCTCCGGCACACCTATTGCATGAATGCACAAGATAAATATTATGGATGCACATGAACGAAGTCAGGAATGCTCGGGGAATGCACATGCTCACTGCAGTCCATATATTCCAACTTAAGCTCTATTCAAATCACTTTAACTTACCAAGTTTATACAACCTAATGTATAATTGCTCATCCTCAGTTAAGGACCTAGCACCTGCACCTAAGCATGTTCTCAAGTTAGGCTAGCCCCTAAATAATCAACAAGAACATTGCAACAAAGCATACACACAAGCATTTGTATTTTAGCAAAATAGGAACTATATAGCGGTACAATAAACTGGTCATAACTAGAGATTTAGAAATCTAAATGACATACCATAAGACAATTTGGAAAGCTTAAGAATTTGTCTACAATTCATTTTCAAACCTCAAAGCATGATTCCAATCTTTACCAGGATGAATTCTTTAATCAACAGAATTCTATCTTCACAAGACAAAGAGCAGGCAAAGCTATGATCCAACTTTAAATGACTGTAACTCCTAAACTACTAGGCCAAATGCCACTAAATTTTGACAGGAGCTAGATACATAAGTTATCTACAACTTTTGTATTCACCACATTCACAGCAAACCAAATTATCATGGGGAACTTTGTAAAGTCCCTAGAACTGTCTAGAAGGTACTACATTCTCTAAGTAGACCTCTATAAAAATTTCACACCATTTGAGCAAGTATAACATCCTACACAAAAATGGTAAGGCATAATGGCTTAAAATGACATAATTAGGAAACCTTAGTGAAAAGTGTCAAGAAATAGATTTTATATTTTTCCTAGCATCCTTTAGGTACTAGGATACTCCCCACAAAATTTCATGGTCATAGGATTCCTAGATAATTTACAAAAATTTACACAAATATCAATCAATGATAAAAGGAAAATATATAACTCAAAAACCATACAGCAATGACTCTCAAATTTTTACCAGAGCTTCTACTAAGCAAGAATAGCTTACCCACAAAATTTCATAATTTTTGGAGCACAGAAACTCAAGATATAATTTAAACAAGTTTACATGCATTTAAAAATACATTTCAAGTTCCTATTTAATTCATCGAAAATTTCCACTTCAAGTGTTCATGTCATATTTTTCCTAAATACTAGACTTCCCTATGATCTTAAAAAAATTAGAATCACACCATTTGGATCTACCAATTTGTAGATACAAAATTCACAAAACAGCATTCAAATCTGCAAATTTGAACTATCCTACAGCTAAACGGTCACTGACATGTGGGACCCGCGTGTCAGCCGACCCCACCGGTCAGCGAAAGGAAACAGGGGACGGCGCTTGCGACGGCACGGCAGCGACCTAGCTCGCCGACGGCGAGGATTCCGGCGAGATGGTCGGCACCTACATGATCTACGTGACGAGCCGCATCGAATGATGCTACCGGCAAGACCTAGAGCTAACCGGAGATAGCTTGTCGTCGGCCAAGGTGGCACGGCGGAGCTCCGGTGCGGGGTACTGATGACGGCGAGCCCCCAATGCCTCTTCTGAGCTCGGTACGAGCTTCATGAGGTCACCACGGAGCTAACCAAGAAGAAAAGGGAGGACAAGAGGACTCCAGTGGTGGTTGGCCACGGTGAGCTCCGCTCCGGCGAGGTACGGCCATGGCGATGGTGTCGGAAAAACAGCCAATGGCCCTAACCTACGTTTCGGCTAGCTCGGCTAGAAGGTTGATGAGGTAGAGGAGGACACGGCGAAGCTTCAGGCTAGATGGAGGCGTCGATTTTATGGCGGCGAGTGAGCTAGGCGACGGTGAAGCTCGCTCAGCAGCAATGGATGGTGGTGCTGCGCTTTGGCTACGATGGGAAGCGAAGGAAAGCAAGAAATGGAACTACGAGTAGGTCGGGCAGAAGGGCGCGGGTTCAAGCAGTGGACAGCGGCGCCAGGACGGCTATGGCACGTGGCCTGCACGGTCAGGTGGTCGGTGACGGGTGGCCTCCACGTGGCATTTGTTTTCTGAAACCGGTCAGTTACTGTAGCTCTGATTCAGAGTTCCAATCCAAGCCTGACAGTGTATCTTCATCATGTTGAAAACGACTAAGCCGTTGATCATTAGTGATAACCGTGTACATGAATGTTGTAAAGCTATGATAGGGCTACAACAATGTTTTAGAAATCATCAGCTAATTCTCAATGGATCACGAGTTATATCAAGCCAAAGTCAGCTCAATCAAACTAAAATTGCAATTTAGACTTAGAAAATTTTCTAAGTGTTGAATCAGCCCTCAACACTGACTTGTGGGCCCTTTTTGAGCATGTTGTGCATATTTTCATGACTTCGCTTCTAAACAAAGTTTGTTTCGTATAAAATTTTCTACAACTTTTCTTTAGATTGCTCAGACATGCAAACACTCTAAGTTGTACTTTTTAAACAGTAATACAAAAGAGTTTAGGGGTCAAAACAAGTCAAATCACTATTTGAAATCATAATTAGACAACATGGTCAACATGAACAATGTTCCAAATGACATTCTAAGTATAACTAAGTTACTTAAGAGGATTATTAGCCACACCACACATTGGTCACACAAAAATCAAGCATTGCATGTACTAAAACATGGAAAACCAATGAAATGTTACCTTTGTTTCATAGTCATGTTTCACATGTTTCATGATTTTGTTGCATAGTACTAACTAACCATGTTTCACTAAAGTGAGTTGCACATGTTGCACTTGGGTGTTGCACACTATTCATTTCATAAAAACAACACACATGAAATATAACAATATGTTGCAATGTTTCGAAAACATGTTTCATGCAATATAAACTCATGAATGGATGAATGTTGCTCATGTTCATGAAATGCAAGTGCAAATGTGGAAGCCAAACACCTGGGGTGTTACATAATCTACCTAAATCAAGTGTCGACCACTTGACCCCTCAATTTAAGCAAATCAACAATGAGGTCCCCAGGAGCACATGTAGCAACTCCTCTTTAGGTTCAGTTTGAGATAGAGAATACATCACAACAGTGCATAGATCACATTACAAGTTCAAAGCATTAAAGTTTACAAGTCTTGGTTCACACACTTAATTCCTCACGTGATCACCCATTGCAATCTCAAAGTCTAGCGGAAGTCTTTGAACATAACATAGTTCACGATAATGGAAACATGGGTGTGCCATAGCCATGTATCTACAGAACACAAGACCCTTCACCAGTCCTAATCCAGCGAGGGTGTTGGTATTTCTTAATGTTTATAGAAATTAATCCATAAGCATACGGAATTGCTGTTGTAGCTTTCACCCGGAAGTATTCAGGGTATCATATTTTCCACAAGGAACGAAGGTATTTCTTCTAACTGTTTCGTCCAAGGACAACACATGGATCGCTGATGATGGTAGAGAAAGATTCCTACGACTTAGGGTCTAAGGATAGAAAAGCTCTACTTATGCTTGCTCACTTTAGGCATCAGATCACACCTGGTTTGCTAGGTGAGGCTAGCCTATAGCTCTACGCCATACCCGAATGTGGGGGATTATATGGGGCAGACAGGGCTATCACCACCAGCTGCCTAAACCTCAACAGGAGGATACGAGGCAAATAAAGGTAGCCTCTATCCTAGACACCATGTCTATGCTATCGACTACTACTCTAGCATCGAGCAGGGTTATCCATCTTTATCAGGAGCCCTCTACTAGAGCATCCGCCACTAGGATGGAGGATGAACCCCAAACAAGTAAAAGTATAGCTCAACTACAAAGACTTTATAACCAAAGGAACCACAAACACTTACTAAAATACCCATCGAGGTACAAAGCTTGTGTTCATCGAGGTACAAGGTGGGAGAGACACCGTCAAGCCTGGCTCTTCCCTGAACTCTCCCTCACATCTCTCTCTACTACTTTTCTAGAGCTAGCTAGGGCCTAAGCCCATAAGTGGTGTTGCTCTTCTCTTTCTCTTGTGCTCTTCTTTTTTGTGTGTTGTTGTAAAGAGGGAGGAGAGAGCCTCCTTTTATAGGTGGAGAGGAGGGGGTCCTTGGAAATATGCATGATCCCCATATGGAAGGAGCAAACCACCCTTTAGGTATGTTGAATCCACCCAATACATGTGGAACCGATGTAGCAATAGCAATACCAAAAGAAGTGCTTCGACCAGATTGAGGGGATCACAGCAAGCAATAAAGAACTGGCGGTCGAAGTGGAATGCTTGCACCACCAACTTGAAGCCACCAACCATGAGAGGACGGAGCAAGAGGCGTAGAACCAGAACCTGGTCATCCAGCTCAGTAACAAAGAGCAGGAAAGAACAAGTAAGTTGTCACTTTATCACAATGAGTGCATGACAAGTGTTGTTGCATTGTTGGTAGTAACAGCTGTAGTGCAGGCTTAGAAGCCGAAGTAGTCCGTCTCCAAGAGGAGAATAGCCATGTGGTCGTAGAGTGTGATCGCCTGATGGAGGACAACAAGAAACTGGTGCATGACCAGTCGCAACTCTAGGACCACACGACCAAGATGAAGGAGGAACTAAAAAGTAAGTATTCCAGACCCCCTTGCTTACTTTTGTTGCCCGCCTTATCTTGTCGTGGCATGACATTTTAATGTCTTGTGCGATTTGCAGTTTGAAAAGTCAATGCCAAGAAGCATCTGGAAGCCGTGATAATAGAACGTGACGGCTAGAAGGCACAGTGCCAAGAGATCACCAAGGATCGGGACGCATGGAAGAAACAGTGCCAGGAAGTGGCAACGGGCATTTTGCCAGTCCTCAACCTTATCGATCCAGCGCTTACAGAGGATGTGCCAAGGATGCCACAGCTTGGACTGGTCGATAGATGCCGAAAGGCATGGGGATGGTTCCAAGAGTTCGTGAAGGAGGCGGGTGAGTACACAGGCGCACATGTACTAAGCATGGTGCGTGCTCACTACCCCTTGATCGATCTCAAACGCCTGGAGGCTGGATACCCAAAGGAAGTAGATCTAGACAAGGCTAAGGAGCTTCGGATGACCCAGCTAGACTTGTCGGCAAAAATAATTGGTGACATTAACCTGTGTGGAGGCGGGACAACACCTGTACAGGGTACGCCATCAACAAGTCAGCTAGAAGCACCATAAGTTTTAAGCCAACCGGCGAAGCCTGCGGTCTCGACCAGCCAGGCATCGGCAGGGCCATCCTCTCTAGCAGGACCAGTACAGGAGTCCCCAAGACTCGAGGAAGATGTCAGGAGCAACGAGCAGCAGGTGCTGCGTGCCCCGACTAGCCAACAGGATAGGTTATAGTTGTAGAAGAAGATGTAGTTGTGTTATTGTAAACTTGTACCTTTTCAGGCAAGCTTGTAATAACGTAACTATAAATCATCATAAGCTTGTTTGTTTTGTATAAAACGTATTTAAGCTTGGAACTCATGTTGGTGTAACTAAGAGAGAACATGTTAGCGTTCTGTTTAGTTGTACCAGTTTAGTTGACACATCATCCTGAAAGGTTTGTATGGCCCTGATTTGCCATGTGGTCAGAGTGTGAGGTGCGTGGCCTATGCACATGTAGACACAGACAAGTCAAACCAGAGGGGACCTGCTGATCACCCATAGCTTAGAGAGCAGATCCCATGCACGCGTTGGGAGAAACCAGAAACAGGGCCTGCTCCGAAAACCCAGGAAGGAATGGTGGTCGGTTTTGACTGGTTGAGTTAGAATAACCATAGACTTCGAAGTGACACATTAGAGTGGTCAGAGAAATCATAATAGCTTTATTAAATTGAAAGTACAAAAGGAGTACATATCTTAGTAGTTAAGCATAGAAATGCCTAAGCTTGTCGACGTGCCATGAATTTGGTACATCCGTACCGTCCAGGTGAGCTAACCTATAAGATGTTGGTCGTGTAACTTCCTTGATCATGAAGGGCCCTTCCCATGGAGTTGCGAGTTTGTGAACACCAGCCTAATTCGTCTTCCACTTTAGGACCAGGTCTCTGACCATGAAGAACCGCACCTTAACATTCTTGTTGTAGTACCTGCGCAAAACAACAAGGTATTTGGCTGTACGTACGCAAGAATCAAGCCGCTTCTCTTCTACACTATTCACTTCTAGCTCCCGCATTTCTTTGACCTTGTCTTCGTCGAAGTTCTCTACCCGTGCTGATCTAAAGGCTATATCTACTAGGAGCACTGCCTCAGCACCATAAACCATAAAGTATGGTGATACGCCGATATTGCGACTGGGCTGGGTTCTAAGGCCCCAGACCACAGCTGGTAACTCTTTGAGCCATCTTCTGGGAGCTTTGTCATTTTCTCTGTACATCCTCTTCTTCAGTGCGTCCAAGATCATACCATTTGCCCGCTCGACCTGTCCATTAGCTCTAGGATGCACCACCGAGACATATTTTACTACTATGCTCCTTTCATCGCAGAAGTCCCAAAAAGCGTTCCCGGTGAACTGAGTACCCAGATCAGTGATGATACTGTTGGGTATGCCGAAGCAATGGATGACCTAGTCGATGAACGTGATAGCCTTTTTTGAGGATGCCTGTACCAGAGGCATGTACTCTATCCACTTAGAAAATTTGTCGATCAACACAAAGACACATGTAAATTTCCTAGGGGCCGGTTTGAAGGGCCCGATCATATCCAATCCCTAGCATGCGAAGGGCCAAGAGGCTGGTATTGTCTAGATCTCGTGTGCTGGTACGTGGATTCTCTTGGCGAAGAACTGACAACCCTCACTACGGTGGACTAGCTTCTCTGCATCGGCTACCGCTGATGGCCAATAGAACCCTGCTCGGAAAGCCTTGCCAACCAACATTCTCGAGGCCACATGGTTGCCGCAGGAGCAAGAGTGGATTTGGTCTAGGAGATGTTCGCCATCCTCCCGGGTTATACACTTCATCAAGATTTCCTCCTTTGCGTTCTTGCGCCATAATTTGCCATCGACGAGCAGATACTGCTTACTACGACACATCCGGCGCCCGTTTTCTATTCGATCGGTGTAACCGCTGCCATCTGTCAGGTACTTGATGAAAGGTACTCTCCAGTCAGGCTCATTAGTGGTCGGAGGTGGCTCGGTGGTGCTTGATGCCAGAATCGTAGCCACCAATAGCTGGTCTAGAGGCTTGTCGACCGTGGGATCTTCCTCTTCGATGGAAGGCGTGAGCAGGTCTTGAACGAATATGCCATGTGGGACTTTGGCTCAGGATGATCCTAACTTTGACAGCGCATCTGTTGCTTGATTTTTGTCCTGAACCACGTGTGTGTACTCGATGCCGTAGAACTTGCCTTCCAGATTTCTGATCGATTTGCAGTATGCATCCATCTTTTCGCTGGTCATGTCCTAGTCCTTGTTGAGCTAGATGATGACCAGAGCCGAGTCTCCGTAGACATAGAGACGTTTGACACCGAGCTCGACTGCAATGTGCAAACCATGTAGGCATGCTTCATACTCGGTGGCGTTATTAGATGCTGGGAAATAAATCCTAAGGACGTACCGGAGCTACTCCTTGGATGGTGACACAAAAAGGACTCCTGCTCCTGCGCCATCGATGTTGAGAGAGCCATCAAAGTACATCTTCCAATACTCATCGGGCCCCTGAGAGGCAGGTGCGCTTAAGTCTATCCACTCGACGATGAAATCGACGAGTGCCTGAGACTTGATTGTAGTATGGCTTGCAAATTCCAAAGAGAAAGGGCATAGCTCCATTGCCCATTTGACAATGCACCCATTCGCATCCTTGTAATGAATAATGTCTCCCAAAGGGTACTCGGTCATGACCACCACACGATATCCATCGAAGTAATGTTTCAACTTTTGGGATGTTATCAGTATGGCATAGATCAGTTTCTGAATCTGTGGGTACCTGGTCTTGGATTCATTGAGTACCTTACTGATGAAATAGATTGGTCACTGTACCTTGTAGGCGTGGCCAAGCTCGTCACGCTCGACCACCATGGCAGTGGAGACCACCCGATTAGTTGCCGCAATGTAAAGTAGGAGAGTTTCATCTTCTCTGGGAGCAGTGAGGACCAGAGGTGATGAAAGGTATTGTTTTAGCTATGTGAAGGCAGCGTCTGCTTCCTCCAACCACTCAAACTTCTTGGATGCTTTGAGCAGTTTGAAAAACGGTAGTCCTTTTTCTCCTAATCTTGATATGAAATGACTGAGAGCAGCCATGCATCCGGTAAGCTTCTGGGCATCCTTCACCTTTTTGGGTGGCTTCATGTCTAAGACAACTTTGACTTTCTCTGGGTTAGGGCATATGCCGTCGTAACTGACGACATTGCCAAGCAGTATACCAGAAGGAACACCAAAGATTGACTTCTTTGGGATTAATTTCCATTGGAATGTATTAAGGGCTGCAAAGGTGCGTTCTAGGTTGTCAACAAGGGTTTGTGCTTCCTTGGTTTTGACAACTACATCATCAACATAAGCCTTGATGAGGTCGTCTTTTATCTCGTCTTTGAGGCAGGCCTGTATGGCGTGTTGGTAGGTAGCCCCAGTGTTCTTGAGCTTGAACGACATGGTCATGTAGCAGTAGGCGCCGAAGGGCGTGATAAAAGATGTCTTGATCTGATCGTCCTTTTTGAGAGCGATCTGGTGATAACCAGAGTAGCAATCGAGAAAGGAAAGCAGCTCGCACCTAGCGGTTGAATCTATGACCTCATCTATGTGAGGTAAGCCAAAGGGGTCCTTAGGGTAGTGTTTGTTGAGATCAGTGTAATCAACGCACATTCTGCATTCATTATTCTTTTTGCGTACAAGAACCGGGTTGGCTAACCACTCCGAATGATACACTTCTTTGATAAATCTGGCTGCCAAAAGCTGTGTAACTTCTACCCTAATCGCCTCCTTCTTGTCGTGAGCAAACCGTCATAGCTTCTACTTGATAGGTTTGGCCTTGCCGTTGACATTCAAGGAGTGCTCGATCAAGTTCCAAGGTACACCGGGCATGTCAGCAGGTTTCCATGCGAACACATCCATGTTGCTCCTCAAGAACCTAACGAGCGTGTCTTCCTATTTGGGATCCAGGTTGGCCCTGATAAGGGCCGTTTTGCTGGGATCACCATTAACCAGCTGGATCACCTTGTGCTCCTTGGACTTGATGTTCTTGTGTGGAGCCTCAAGCTCTAGGATCTCCAGGTGGTCGGCTGAGGTCTTCTTGGCATAGAGCATGGTCTCAGCCATGCAAATAGAGAGGTCATGAGCCTCTGCTATTTTGAAGCTATCGTCCTCGCAGGTATAAGCTGCATATACATTGCCCCTGAGAGTTAGAACTCCTTTCTTGGTAGGCATCTTGAGCACCAAATACCTATAATGAGGTATGGCCATGAACTTGGTGAGCGATGGTCGACCAAGGATAGCATGGTAGGTGCCGTCGAAGTCAGCGACCACGAAGTTAACGTAGTCGGTGCAGAAGTGGTCCGGGGTCCCAAACTGCATAGGTAGCATGATCTGCCCAAGAGGTGTAGAGCTCTGTCCAGGTAGAACACCCCAGAACTGTGCCTCGTATGGCTTGAGATTCGCCTAGGTTATCTTCAGGGCTGGCAGACTGTTCTTGAATAGTATATTGATGGAGCTACTATCGTCAATCAGCACTCTGTCGAACTAAACCTTGTTGATACAAGGATTGAGGACCAGGGGAAAATGTCCTGGTTCAAGTATTGTGGCCCACTGGTCTTTTTTGCTAAAGGAGATCTCATGGTGAGACCAAGGAGGGAGCCACAGATCGGTGATGAGGTTGTTGGTGTTGGCCACGTTCAAGCAAGCGCGGGCGAGCAGCTTGCGTTCTCATTTGGTCTCGATGGACACTTTGCCTCCAATGATGGTGTGCACGCGATCGGTTGGCTTGACATACTTGTGATGGGGATCTACGTCTTCATCGTCGTTGTCCTCGTTGTGCTATTCCCCTACGTCGTTAGGCTTGTCAGATGTATCCGGAGCCTGTTGACGCGTGTAGATAGACTTGAGAACGCGGCAATTCTCCAGGGTATGGTTTGACTTTCAATGCTTTGGCATAGTCTTCTTCGTAGTTACAACGTCTGCCACCTTTTTTAATGGTGTTGACCTCGCCGTCGTCTTCCCGAGCACGCTTGCCCCTATAATCGTCATGGCAGTTACGCCACTGATTATGTTGGCCGCGATGGTCGTGGGAGTCATTGCGCTGGTCGCGGTGGTCAAAATTTTCATTCCGACCATGGTTGTCGTGGTAGTCATCGCAGTGTGGGGGTGGTCAGAGCGTGGAACCCTTGCTGCTTCTTCGATAATTATCTTTTTAGCATCGTCGGCGTCTGCATATTTCTTAGCAGTGGCCAAGAGCGCTATGACTGATTCAGGTCTCTTGCGAAGGAGCTTGTCCCTTAGGGCGTCGTGGAAGCAGAGGCCAGTGATGAAAGCCTCGATTGCCTCATTGTTGGAGATTGACGGGACCTTGATGCGCATCTCCAAGAAATGCCAGACGTACTCGCATAGTGGCTCATCTTTCCAATCTCGAATCCGCTACAGATCATATTTGTTTCTCGGTTGCAAGTAGCAATGAAGTTGTTGATGAAAGCTTGCTTGAGCTCCTGCCAAGAATCGAAGTAGTTCGCTGGCAAGCTGACCAGCCATTGGTGGCCTGCATGGCCAATGGTGACTGGGAAGTAATTGGACATGACGTGCTTGTTAGCCATGGCTGATCTGCATGCGGTTTCGTAGAGCATAACCCATAATTTGGGGTTCTCCTTGCCGTCGTACTTCTGAAGCTTCTCGAGCTTGAAGTTCTTGGGCCATATGACTTGGCGAAGGTGAGAAGTAAACTACTTCAAACCCAGAGGGCTGTGGGTAGTATCGTATTCCATATGGTGATGACTTTCGTGGGATGCACGATCGTGGGCTCTCTGGTTGATGCGATCGCGCAGATTGCGTTCTCTAAGGTAATGGTGGAGATCGTTATTGCCATCACGGCGATCCTAGATGCCACCCTAGTTAACCCTGCAACCATGGATATCACAGCGATTGTCACGGTTGTCTCGGCGGTTGTCGTCCCGGCAGTTGCGGTGGTTGTCGTCCCGACCACCATCATGGCCATCGTTTCTGCCTTAACGGTTGTCTGAGGGGTCATCATTGCGTGAGCCACGTTGGTTGAGTGGCTGTGAGCGACTTGAGTACTAGCGGCTGTGGCTTGACTTGACTGAGATGGATGGAGCCCGGGCTTGATTTACAATCTCTGCGGTCTGAGCCATAGCAGCCGTCAGATAAGCTTGTATATCATCGTGAACTGCCTGGGTTTCTAGGGTATTGGGTAGTCATTGCATTGTTGCCATAGCAACAGCTACGTTGGTGCTTGCAGTCCTAAAGACCTGTTTGTCCCCCACCCTGTCGAAGGCATTGTTAAGGTCACGTGGCTGGACCCTTATGCATCGTGCCTCCTCTTCTACCTCGGCTTCGATTTGTTAGCGATTAAACCGATCAATATTCCATGCTTCGCGTGCAAGCCTTTCTTGTTCTATTTCGCCAACTGCCGGTGGTTCATCATTACTGACAACATTGATCAAGTCCCCTCACCTTGGTGGGAAAGACGGGAATTGTGGGAACCCCAGGGTGTGGTCAGGGTTATCCAGATCGTATTCAACGCCTTCATCGTCATGATGCTGGAGCTCGGTGTGGATGGAGACATTAGATGCGATGCCAGACGAAGAGCTAGAGCCACCCTCTTGAACTGTGTGGACGGATCCTTCTCGATAATCCTCAATCTGGACCATGTTGATGAAGTTGCATAGGCCGTAGGGCTAGGCCTGGTAGTTCTCCGTCGAGGCTTCGTACTCGGAGAGCCAAAGACCCATTGTGGAGGCTGGCCGGTGATGAGCAGAGCGCCCTTCAGGAGTAGATGTGACCATGAGATCCATACCGAGTCGTGTAGGATGACTGGCCTGAGCTGGTCGGGTAGATCTATTGTGGGTAGCGGTTACCTGCTCATTAGGTTGACTTTGAATTGTACTTACTAGAGCTAGGGTTTCAGCAAGTTTGGTGTCGACCCGATCGATGGAGTCGAGCAGGTCGGTGTTGTCGATCTACTTCCCTTTGTAGCGAGGAAGCGGACGACGGGTTGTCGGCGTGGCTGAAGATGATGCGGACGTGGTTGGAGCCAGATCCATCATGGTCGGAGCCAGATCCACCGTGGTCAGAGCCATAGCCGATGCAGGTGATGCAGTGGTCGACGCAGATTGAATCCGCACCTCCTCCGTGGTCATGGCGATGAAGTCGTCGGAGCTAGTGGTCCAGGTGATCTGGCCGATGGTGAACGTGAGGCCGTTCGGCGTAGCCATGGAGCCAGAGATGATGACCATCTTGTTCGCTTGGAGAGCACTACGTAGAAAACGATTTGTAGCAACGGTTCAATTTTTTTGTAGGGGCGGCTGGTGATGGAGCCGCCCCTACAGTGGCGTGCTCGGGTGCCCAGACACCAGCCGCCCCTACAAATGGAATAGCAGGGGTGGCTGGTGATACGAGCCGCCCCTACAAATGGAGTATGATTTTTAGGGGCGGCTCAATCACCAGCCGCCTCTAGAAATAGTATTTGTAGAGGCGGCTGGTGATTGAGCCGCCCCTAAAAATGGCCCATATTTATAGCTTCTATTTGTAGGGGCGGCTCAATCACCAGCCGCCCCTACAAATGACCCCCACATAAAACTGAAGCAGCACCTTCTTCCTCCTCGGGTCATTCACTCCAACCCGTGAAAGAAAGTTGGGGAGGGCTTGGGCACCTCCCAAAAATTGCTCTACTAAGGGGGGAAGGTTTTGGTCTCAAATCCTTTGGTGGAGAGGTTGTAGAAGGTAAGAAAATGCTATTCCACACTTTTTTTTGAAGTTTTAATGGTTGATTAGTGAATAATTAGAGTTTTGTTTTTCTCTCTCTTCTATGGTGCTTGAGCTATTTATGAGCAAATTAGACCCAACTTTTAAATGTACTAGGGTAAATTAGGGAGGGGAACAAGATCATACCCTTATTTAGTCCATGTTTCTTGATTTTAGTGAACCATTAGTTAGTTTTATGGATGTTTCATGTGCATGTGATCTAGATCTAGGGTTTGATTTTTTTATTAATTTTGTTTTTGTAAATTTATGTTTGATAAAATTGGACTAGGGTTTGTACGAAAGATATTGTGTAAAGTATAATTATTGCTAATTGTTGTCTTTGAAATTGTTTATTGTAATCAATAAATATGTATTTTAATTATTTATGGATAAATGGGCCATTAATTAATTTTCCTCTACCATGGTGTGTTTGTATGCTTCATGTAATTATATTAGATTTATATTCATATATATCTGAGGTATATACAATTATTCTCAAATAATTATTACTTTGATTAATTTTTATATATATCTGAATAAGTAGTCCTTTAATGTTTATTTTATTGTTGTTGTAAAAGATGGAGTACAGGAACTCTTGGATGTATGGTTCGTTAAGGTTCAAGGCAGGTTTTCGTGAAGAGGTGGATAAATTTATTGAAGCCGCAATGAAGCATGCAACGACATTGAAAGAGAATAAGGATACAATTATTTGCCCCTGTAAAGATTGCAAGAACCGTATGGCATGGACAGATGTGACTATCATCAGATCACATTTGATTATACGAGGATTTGTTGAGGACTACACAGTGTGGATTCATCATGGTGAAACGGTTATTGTTAACGACGAGGATGAGGAGGAATACGACGATGAAACCATAGAATCCTTGTCCCAATATTCAGCCGAGCTTGATGCACAAATGGATTTCGAGTTTGGCAATGAACAAGGTGGTGATGCTGGTGGTTGGGATGGTAACGACGAAGGTGGTGCCAATAATGATGGTGGAGCACGTGTCGGAGTTGAAGATAATTTAGATGACATGATTCGAACCCTTGGACCAGAGATTTTACTAAATAGCCCGAAAGGTCTAGAAAATTTGGAAAGAGTGACAAAAGCATCGAAGGAGACTGTGTATGGTGTTGAAAAGGGTTGTCCGACACATTGGACATTGCTACGTTTCGTGCTTGAGCTACTCATCCTAAAGGCTAAGTACGGCTGGTCAGACTATAGTTTCAATGATCTATTGCATCTCCTGTCATGGGTGCTGCCACAACCAAACTCAATTCCCGCCAACACATACCAAGCGAAGAAGATTATAAGTCCATTGACAATGGGGGTTGAAAAAATACATGCATGCCCCAACCACTGTATACTTTTTCGTGGTGAAACGTTCAAGTCATTGGATAAATGTCCCCGGTGTGGGGCCAGCCGGTACAAGAACAATGACCTTTACGGTGGGGACGAACCATCCATGGGGAAAAAGAGGAATAAGAAGGGTACAAAAAAGGTGGTACAAGAATCTCAGCCCCCAGAGGACACTCCATTAGGCAACGATGCAAAACAGAGAAGAATTCCTGCCCTGGTAATGTGGTACCTGCCAGTGACCGACCGCTTGAGACGTATGTTCCTAAACCCTAAAGAAGCCGCACTCATGACATGGTGGGATGATGAGCGCAAGGTGGATGATGATAAGATTGCACACCCGGCTAATTGTAGTCAGTGGCAAAGGTTTGATGAGAAGCACAAAGAATTCAGCGATGACCCAAGGAATGTACGGTTTGGCCTGAGCACCGATGGAATGAATCCCTTCAATGAGAGGATGAGCAACCACAGCACATGGCCAGTGATCTTGACCATGTACAACATCCCAACATGGTTGTGTCAGAAGAGAAAGTACCTTCTCCTCACTATTCTTATTTCTGGCCCTAAACAACCAGGCATTGATATAGACGTGTTCCTCGAGCCCTTGATGCAAGAAATGGAGAGACTATGAGGCATGGGGAGCAGATGTACGATGCGTTCCGAAAGGAGGACTTCATATGTAGAGCAATAATATTTGTTACTACCAATGATTACCCTGCGTTGTTTACTTTGTCTGGACAAATCAAAGGGAAGACGGGATGCTTGGTTTGCTTGGATGGTACTACATGGGTGTACCTGGATGCATCCAAGAAGATAGTTTACCTAAGGAACCGATGCTTCTTAAAGACAAGTCACAAGTACTGCAGCAAATTGTTCTTTAGATTTTATGACAACGCCCTGGAGATTGAACCCCCTCCGGAGAGATGTCATAACAGAGAACATGTGTACAGAATGGTGAAAAATATACGCGTCGTCTATGGAAAGAAGAATCCAGATGGGACGAACAGAGATAGAAGCACACCTCCTATCGAAGGCGTACCTTTCAAGAAACAATCGATCTTCTTTCAGTATCTGCCTTATTGGCCAGACTTGGAGGTCCCCCATGCCATTGATGCTATGCACGTACAGAAGAATGTCTTTGAGAGTCTCATTGCTACCTTGATGGACACAGGCAAGTCAAAGGATGGTCTGAAAGCACGGAAAGACATGGTGCAGCTAAACATGATGCCACAGCTTCACCCGGTACCTGAGGCTAATGGAAAATACACTCTGCCCGCGGCGTGCTTCAACCTAACACCAGATGAGAAGAGAGCTATATGCACTTTCCTGAGGGGGATCAAAGTCCCGACTGGGTTTTTAGCAAATGTGAAGAAGCTAGTGTCGATGAAGGACTTGTCAATAACACACTGCAAGGCTCACGATTGCCATGTGATGCTGACAGTGTTTCTACCTATTGCAATCAGGGCTATAAAGCCAGAGTTCTTGAAAATGGCCATCACCCGCATGTGCTACTTCTTTTCGAAGATCTCACAGAAGACGATTAGCAAGGAAGAGCTAAGTGACCTACATGAATTTGTGGTGGAGACACAAAACCAACTGGAGATGTGTTTACCTCCTGCTTTTTTTGATATAATGCCACATCTCATAATTCACATGGTTCATCAGATACAGGCACTTGGCCCTTGCTACTTGCATGAAATGTGGTCCTATGAGCGGTTCATGTCGGTTTTAAGTCGATACGTGCATAATCGAGCATACCCAGAGGGCTCCATGATAGAGGGTTACAGTACTAAAGAAGTCGTCGAGTGCTGTCAAGAGTACCTAAAAGTACAAAAAGGGATTGGTAAACCCAATTCTCGTCACAAGGGTAGGCTGGCTGGGAAGGGCACCAGTGGTAGAAAAGTGTTCATCGACCATGATTACAAAGAGGTGAGTCGGGCGCATTACAGTGTCTTGTAGAGTACACAACTGATGCAACCGTATATTGATGAACACTTGGCTATCATTATGGCGGAGAGAAATGGCCGTTCGGATGATTGGGTCATGAAACAGCACAAGCAACGACTAACTATATGGTTGAAGGACCAAAACATACCGCCTGGAGAAACCATAGACTCTATTACCATCAGTAGGTTGGCAGAGGGGCCATCGAGACAAGTTACATCTTGGAATACTTATGATATCAATGGGTACACGTACTATACCCACGCAAAGGATAGTAAATATGTGAACCAAAACAACGGCGTTCGAATAGAGGCTCTCAATGGATTAGGGCGAAAGATCCAATACTTTGGCATCATTGAAGAGATATGGGAACTTGACTATGGAAGGGATATAACGGTGGCCCTGTTTTGATGCCGCTGGATCAAATAACACCAACTGAACGAGATCGGATTGAGAGTCCTGGACCTCGAGAATCTAGGCTACCAAGATGACCCTTGGGTGCTCGCTTCACGTGTCACACAAGTTTTCTATATGTCTGACCCACAAAGTAACCTCCCCCCGAAGAAGAAGACAAAGAACGTGGTTGCCTCCGGGAAACAACACATTATTGGAGTTGATGGCGTGGACGATGTTGAAGCTTACAATAACTATGATGAGATGCCGTTATTCACAGACTTTCCTAAGAAGATCAGTGTTGTGGAAAAGAACATCCCCAAAGATATAATGCCATGGGAACGAAAAGGTGTCAATGGGAAAGTCGTTACAGCGGGCTAGCTAGTTGTGTGTGTTTGTAAGGCTTCATTTATGCATGCGTGTGAGACTATATATTTGTGTACGTGTGTAAGACTACATATTTTTGTATGTGTATGATACTACATTTTATGCATGTGTGTGAGACTACCCTTTGCAACATCCAGATGACTCTATTTGAACATCCACTCTATTACAACATCCAGAAGTCATTTGAGTTCATAATGAGACACTAATTTGACCAAATTTGACTTGGTCAAACTTGCTCAAATGAGACACTAAATGACCTCAGATGAAAAAACTCCGAATAACAAGGTTGTTCATCTCATCAAGATCTACAATCCTTACATAGCTTATTTTCCCATTTGAGAAAGTTTTATCAAACACTAGTCACAAATTCTTGAATCTCATATAGACTTTCTGAAACTATGTCACACACTTGTGAAATTTGATCTACATTTTGTTCAAACTTTCTCAAATGAAACAATGGACTATCTAAGGATTGTAGATCTTGATGAGATGAACAAACTTGGTATTCAAAACTTTTCAATTTGAGATAACCTAGGGTTCTGAAAAC
This sequence comes from Miscanthus floridulus, assembly GCF_019320115.1. Lineage (NCBI taxonomy): Eukaryota > Viridiplantae > Streptophyta > Magnoliopsida > Poales > Poaceae > Miscanthus > Miscanthus floridulus. Next base: position 101,340,729 of record NC_089580.1, on the reverse strand, counting down.
TAGTTTGTAGGCGTCGAAATTTAAAAATCACAAATTTGAACCATCCAAACTTTCTCAAATGGAAAGTTGACCAAAACAACAATTGTAGATCTTGCTAAGATGATCAAACTTGGTATTCAAAACTTTTCAATTTGAAGTTATTCAGAGTTCATAATAATAGAGTCAAAGTGTTGTTTTTTCATTTGACCAAATTTGACTTGGTCAAACTTGCTCAAATAAGACACTAAATGACCTCAGCTGAAAAAACTCTGAATAACAAGGTTGTTCATCTCATCAAGATCTACAATACTTATATAGTCTATTTTTTCATTTGAGAAAGTTTGAACAAAATGTAGAATTTATAATTGTGTTTTTATGATATAAAAAATATAGAATTTATAATTTAAAAAAAATATTTGTAGGGGCGGTTGGATCAGGAACCGCCCCTAAAAATGTATTTGTAGGGGTGGCTGGATCAGGAACCGCCCCTACAAATGGTACCTAGTATAAATTGGAGGGTAGCGCACGGGAGTCATCGTTTGGGCGGTCTTCTTCCTCCGACGCCGTCAGGCTGCCTAGGGTTTCCACCGCTGCCCACGTTGCCGCCCCCGCCGCCGGTCCCGCGCCCACCCACACCAGCCCTCGGTGCTCGGCGTCCTGCCCCCGGACCCTGGCGCCCGCCCCCGCGCGCTGACGACGCAGGCTCCCGGCGCCCTGCGCCCGGCCCCCGCACGCCGACGACGCCGGCTCCGGCGCCCGCCTCCTGCACCACCCTTGGGCCCCACGCGCCGCACGGATCAGCGGCAGTGAAGGTCGCCCACCTCCTTCCCCTCCTGCTTCCCCTTCCCGGCGCTGAGGAAGACGGTCTGGCACCATCCCCTACTGTTGTCTTCGGCGTGACTTCCCCCGGCAGTGCAGACTCGCCAGGCCCCTGTGACTTTTCGGCAGCGCAAACTCCTCCAGCGACCTCGTCCTGTCTCAGTCCCCGCTCTCTGCTCCAGGTATGCCTCCGCTATCTGCTCCAGATCTGAACGCGACAATATACTTGAGTGGCATTTAGCTTATTTTCCAGCCATTTGTATATTACCTGAGTCAACAGGGACTATGATATATTCATATATCTATCATGAATCTCCTTGGAGAAGTAACTGCATCAACTTAAGTAATTTCTGAGGATTTTGGGCATGTTTTGTTTTTTTGGTTGCTATCTTATAGTTAACACATGTTGTTCTCTCCCACTTGGTGTCAGTTTTAGTTAATCTGGATAATAGAGCGTAAAATACTGTGAGGATATTTATTTCAATTAAGCATTGCTTGTTGGCAAACACAGATCACTTTCAAGCAAAATAAACACAAAAAACTTGCATATGCCTATAGTGTTGTACTTATATGCTCAAGGTTTAGTAGATTGAACTAATGAGTCAATATATTGATCCTGAGTATACTGATTAAAGCATCTGAGTTCATGCTGACATTATTGCCACGCGTGACAGAGTGCTTGCTTTGAACGGTAGACAACTGTAACATTCGTGCATTAGCAAAAAAAAGATAATTCAAACTTTCAATTCTGAAATTTCCCTTAGGAGATTATTGACAACCAATGCTTTTATTCAGTAAGCCATCCATTTCAGTTTTACTAGTAGCCCCTGATAAACTAGCCGGTAATCATATGAAAAAGGTAGATCAACAGTAAGTGTTTGTGTTATGATTTGATCCCCTGTTGTTAATTTCTGGTATTCAGTTAACAATCTTTAGTTCCTCTTGTTATACTCCGGTCTTTCTTTTGTGAATTTTACAGCTTGGTATTGGGTTAACAATCTACTAGCTTACTGTTGTATGGTACAAGTAGAAGATCTCTCTCTTTTTCTCCATAGGTCACACCAGATGCCTCAAAATATATATTAAATTTGATATTCTGATTATATCAAGAACATGGTAATTATTAGAAAATTCCATTGTGTTAATTCTTAGAAAAAAGCACAGTAAATGGACCAAGATGGAAACCTTTTAACCAACATAGATATTCATACTTCATCTATTCCAATGTTCCTAGCCATTCACATTTGCAACTGTATCCAACAAAAGGACTCCCTGTGATGGCATTTAGCAAAATTTTCAACCATTTTGCTTACCTATTGGCCTCCAGCATGGCTTCTATCGGCTACTAACACTTGTCGGCTTCCTACAGGCCAATTTGTTTTTGCTTCCTATAGGCTTACCGATAGTACTTGCCTATCGGCTTCCTACATGCCTCCTATCAGCTACTGTATGGCTGACATGATCCTATCGTCTCCACTCTGTTTCTTATCCTCTCCTCTATGTTTGGCAGTAGTAGCTGCTCTATTTGTTTTGGCAAGCTGGTGCTGCTCTATTTGTTTTGGCAAGCAACAGCTGCTTTTTTTGCCTCCTCTCCTCTCCTCTTCTCTCCTCTCCTCTCCTTTTTACCTATGATGAAATTGTCATCTCCATATATTATCTGAAATGAGCTGATGATCAAATTTGGCCTGTAGGAGTAAGTGATTTCCTATGTTTTCACTACTGCTCCTACTACTTCTACTACTGTCCTACTACTACTAATTTCTGCCTTTTGCTTATAGCAGTAAGTGATTTCCTATGTTTTCACATTGGCCGGTTTCTACTGTTAATTATATTTGTGATATTTTCTTGGACTACTCCTCCTCCTCCTACCACTCCTCCTCCTCCTACTACTACTACTCCTTCTCTGTTTTTTTGCTTATATAATGCTAGTGTGTAGTGACTATTGCTACTACTACTATTTAACTACTACTACTACTCCTGCTCCTACTACTACTCTGCTGCTACAACTACCACTACTCCTACCACTACTCCTCCTCCTACTACTCCTCCTCTTACTACTCCTACTACTCCTCTTACTACTCCTACTACTCCTCCTCCCTCTACTTGCTACTCCTACTACTGCTCTTCTTTCAGTGATGCTCCTACTACTACTCCTAAGTGACTGCTGCTCTTACTCTACTACTACCACTCTACTGCTACACTTACTCTACTCTACTACTTTCTACTTACTACTACTACTTGCTACTCCTAAGTGGCTGCTGCTCTTACTCTACTACTACCACTCCTTCTCTGTTTTTTTTTGCTTATATACTGCTGGTGTGTAGTGGCTGCTGCTGCTGCTACTACTACTACTACTACTACTACTACTACTACTACTCCTCCTCCTCCTCCTCTTACTCCTACTCCTCCTCCTCTTACTACTACCACTCCTTCTCTATTTTTTTTGCTTATGCTGGTGTGTAGTGGCTGTTGCTACTACTACTACTTAACTACTACTACTCCTACCACTACTCCTACTAGTACTCCTCCTGCTCCTACTCCTCCTCCTCCTTCTACTCCTCCTCCTCTTACTACTCCTCCCTCTACTTGCTACTCCTACTGGTGCTCTTCTTTCATTGATGCTCCTACTACTACTCCTAAGTGGCTGCTTCTCTTACTCTACTACTACCACTCTACTGCTACACTTACTCTACTCTACTACTTTCTACTTACTACTACTACTTGCTACTCCTAAGTGGCTGCTGCTCTTACTCTACTACTACCACTCCTCTATTTTTTGCTTATATACTGCTGGTGTGTAGTGGCTGCTGCTGCTGCTACTGCTACTACTACTACTCCTACCACTACTCCTACTACTAATCCTCTTACTACTTTCTACTTACTACTACTACTTGCTACTTCTAGCTACTAATTGTTGGATGCTGTTGCTTTTTTGCCAAATCTCCCAGGACTCGCCCAGGACTTGTTGTCCTGTATTTTTCCATCAGCTGCTGCACTATGTTTGTTAAGCAGCAGTTGCTTTTTTTTTTGCCAAATCTCCCCTCTCCTCTCCTCTCCTTTGTTTTGCCGATGATGAAATTGTCCAAGTCCATACATTATATGGAATATGAGCTGATGATCAAGAACTTGTGAGGAACTTGGCATCATTAGCAGCCACCCCTACATTACCTTCTCCTCTCTTCTCTATTATGATGCCTTGATGCTCCAAGTTCAAGATCAAATGATGATTGACATGTTTCTGAGGCCTCTACCACTGCTACTTCTCATTTTTTTATATTGTTGTTTTATAGGACTACTTTGGTTTATAGACCTTTTTGATTTCTTATACCTTCTCGCGTACCTAAAGCACACTTTCTTGCATCTTTTAGAACAAAGCGCGAAATAATGTCGCGGACAACAGACCATGCAGCTCGATGCCCCGAGCATGATGAGCAGCCAACCCTTGAGGAGCAAGCACTAGAGGACCAGCTTACTCAGGAACAGTTCGATAACGAGGTAGAAAAAGATCTAGAAGTGATGCTTACTCAGGAGGAGTGTGACGAGGAGGAAGGCCCTGAAGGAGAGGCTGCTGAAGGCGAAGAAGAAGAGGATGATGAGTCAGAAGAGGGATATGAAAGTCCCGAGGATCCTTTCCCACCTGAAGCAAGAAGGAGGCCAACGGAGGAAGATTTGGACAAGGATTTTGACCCGAATGAGGAGGTAGGGAAGAAGCCTTAGCTTGTAAATTTTGCTAAAGCTTTGGATGTGTTACCTCTGCTAACACTTTGACCTGTCCTATATACAGGTCCCTCCTAAAACTCAGAAAAGACGACGTCGACGTCCACGACATCTCGCTGGACAAGACGGAGTAGAGGAAAGGAGAGCAGAGGCAACAACCACAAAGACGGATCACGATGCCTCTGCTCCACAAACTCAAGACACAACCACGACTACCAAGCCTAAGAGGAAACGAGGGGATAGAAAAGGAAATCTATATCCAGATAAGGCTTGCTATGTGATAACGGAGGTTGGGCCAGCAGGGGAGATCCTTGAGCCGAAGGAATTAAGAGGACGATTCCGTAATGCGATCGAGGCCCTAGTAAGAGATAAATTGAACCCAGCAATCCCTAACTGGAAAGAGGTACCAGAGAACATAAAGAATGCACTATGGGATAGGCAGCTGAAGGTCAATTTTAGATTTCTGGAGGGTAAGCACGAATTGGTAAAAAAATGCTATCAGGATGATGGGAGAGTCATTGCGACGTTGGAGGTCGGAGTTTAACACGAAGTATATCCAAAAGTGGTTAACTCCCTTCAACGAGTTTGGCAAAATAACTCCTAGTCAATGGGAGGAGCTCATGGCTCAGAAGACTTCAGCGGAGGCATTGGAGCTCAGTGCTTGTAACACTGAGCTAGCGAAGAGGAACAAACACCACCATCATCTAGGCCCTGGTGGCTACTATGCCAAGGAAGAGCAGTTTAGAAAGATGGATGAAGAGGCCACAGCTGCTGGGAATATCGATGTAATGAAGTTGAAGGTACGCTCAAGGAATTGGATATATGCAAGGAGTACAGAACCATCCGGCAGTAATCTTAAGTTTGATAAGCCGGAGACCCAAGAGGCGGTATCAAGGATACTAAAATATGCTGAAGACAAAGAGAAGGGCTCATTCAATCCTTCCAGAGAGAGGGACGAGCTTGGCCTTGGCTTGGGAAACAAGGAGCACACAGGCCACACCAGGGGGCTAGGGAAAAGGATGACTTGGAAGCAAGGATTCGAAGAGGACAGGCACATGTACAAGAAACATGGCCGAGACCAGGAGACTAGTCTTGAGCTCCAAGTGAAGGCTCTAGTTGCGAAGGCGCTGGAGGAGCAAGGAATGTCTATGGAGCCACGTATATTAGTGACGCCACCAGGAGAACTGACATTAGTTGGTAGCCCTCCGAAAGTTCCTAGCAGCCAAGGTTCCACTGCAGCCACAACCTCAGTCAATCTCATACGGGAACCTACTAGTTGCACCTTGGTGTTTCTCAGCGGCCGGCAGAACACTGTGATGGAGGTGGCAACGGGTGTTGCACATCCTCCCGGTGGCTTACACCACAATAATAACATACCGCCGGACTACACTAGGGTCGAGGTGCATATAGTGAAGCCCGAGTTCATGCAGTGGAGGATAGACTACGCAACTCCCGAGGGGCTGGTGTTACTCGGAGACGTTATGGGGCAGTTCATCCTCTAGCACAAACGGGACATTATATTGACTACTTCTTCGCCGCCTCCCCCTCTCCCAAATTTGGAGCGAGTTGTTGAGGCCGGGGAGATATTTTCACCGTCTCGTGACCCCCACATTCCTGAGATGCCACATTCTTCCCCGCCTCCTATCGAGCATGTGCCTGATGAGATGCCACAACCTTCTCCAGCTCGTACCGGGCAAGTGCATCATGAGATGCCACAGTCTTCTCAACAAGCACAACCGATACATGAACAACGAGTGCCTCCTGAAGAAGGTGATGCACAAGAAGATGAGGACGTGCCTTAATGGGAACTCCGAAAGAAGATTCCAATCCACATAAGGCCAGTTTATGTTCTGATCAAAGACGTCTCGTCGGTGTCCAAGTGGTATTCCCATGATCAGTTCAAGCCTGAAAACCAAGTTAAAAAAGTCCCATCACAGGGTTCTGAGGAGGACATCAGTAGCAAACTTCACCAAATTGCAAAGCAGTATCCAAATGTTGATGCCATCAAATGGTCAAAGGATTGCCCGAAAAAATATGAAAGAGGCAAGCCCTTCCTACCAAACCGGGACATCCAGCGCCTACCACTTGGAATGAGAAGGTTCCATGATTGGTACTTGCGTGTTCTCCCAACGAGCATAGATATCATACAAGCATGCTTTCCCACCGACACATTTGGAAGCCCAGCCGAGAAAATTGTCTTTGACTTCAATGACATGCACACATGCTTTCACCTGGGAGAAATGGAGATGAATCTAATTCGCACGTGGTGCCTGTAAGTCCTTATCCTCCCGATATGATATGAATGTAATCTTTGAATTTTGTTGTAACTAACCCACGCCGTGATTTGTAGAATGCAAGTGCACATTGTCAAACAAATGCCAAGTGTGAAAGCCGGGTATGTAGACCCTCAAGCTATAGCCCAAACAAATTTTAATTACCCTAAACGGTGGACACTGGATGCCAAAGAGCTAGCAGCTGCAAAGACTCTTCGGGAGAAAGAGCGCATCCGTAGTGCGAAGCTAAGGGAAGAGTCCCTTAAGGTTGCGGCATACATTGCTCTGGCTTTCAAAAATCTCCAACAACACTCTACTATATGGCTACCATACAACTTCGAGTAAGTTCAACTATAACTTAAAGCTATGTTCGATATATTTTATTCGATGTAAAAGAGCTTATCTAGTTCTATGATTAAATCCATGCAGCAACCACTGGATTTGTATAGCCGTCAATGTCGGGAAGAGCATGGCATGGGTCTTTGATTCAATAGATAAGGACCCGGCGACATACAAAGACTTCATATCGATTCTCAAGACGTATACATATCGACAATCCTCATTAGCTTATATGTCTATATACATACTTGTAACGTTCACTTATGCATACTAACAAGTTGTATTTGCTAAAATAATTCGAACAGGGCATTTAGGTTCTATGTCTCTCATCATCACGGAAGGCATGATCCAGCGAGGAAGGAAAAGCTGGCTATAAAAACACTATGTGCGGTAAGTGTAACTTACTTCTTTAGTACTCCGTTACATGGCTGTCAAAAGCATTACCTAATATTTTCATATGCAAAACACACAGTGCCCCAAGCAGAGGCCTAGGAGTGTACATTGTGGATACTATATATGTTCTATGATGAGTAACACCGGTGCCTACAGGAGACACCCCTTAAGGGTAAGTTTGAACCTCTTCACCTGTAGTATAAAAACTTCATAAATGGTATGAAATACTAAACTGAAACTTGTTTTCTTGTAGTGGAGAGAAGAGAAAGGAATGAAAAGAGACCCATACAAGGATGACCAACTCTTAGAGCTCGTCGGCGACCTTTGCAACTTCATATTGGACCAGATTGTACACGTCAGAGGCGCCTACCATGATCGAGAGTCTGACTTAGGTACAAATCCTCAGTACCAACACCTTCATGAGACTGAAAGGCTAGCTCTAGGACGTTGATAACAATGTGTATGAAATTTGTATATTTAATGATGGATTGTATATATATATCATTACGAATTGGACTTGTAATTGTACTTTATATAATACTATTGTGCTTGTAGTCGCGTTCGGAACGTTGGTCGCATGGCGTTCGGCAACGCGAACGCGGTTTGGAACGTTGGTCGCGGGGCGTTCGGCAACGCGGATGCTGGATGGAATACGCAGAAACAAACAGTTCTGGTCGAATTTGAATTGTAAATTTGAATTTTTTTTGGCGGGAAAATGTACTGTAGGGGCGGTTCTAGATTGAACCGCCCCTACAAATCGGTATTATAGAGGCGGCTGGCACTACAGCCGCCCCTACAAATAGATTTGTAGGGGCGGTTGGTTCTTGAGCCGCCCCTACAAATAGATTTGTAGGGGCGGTTCATAATACCAGCCGCCCCTACAAATCTATTTGTAGGGGCGGCTCAATCACCAACCGCCCCTATAAATCGATTTGTAGGGGCGGCCTGGGAACCGCCCCTACAAATGCATGATTTGTAGAGACAGTTCGGTAGGGGCGGCTGGCCAAACTGCCCCTACAAAGGGTTACCAGCCGCCCCTAAAAATGCTTTTTGTAGTAGTGGAGCAGTACGCACACCCCCTACCTAGCGCACCACTGTCGATGAAATATGGTCGGTAGTCTACCTAGGGGTATGCCCAAGGTAGTAGATTGTCGGCAGACAGATGCGCAAGCCACAAACAAGATGGTGACGCAAGACAGACATGAGGTTTTATCTAGGTTCAGCCACCGCGAAGGCGTAACACCTATGTCATGCGTCTGATTGTATTGTTGTATGTCAATGAGAGATGTTTTTTAGAGGGGTCCCCTGCCCGCCTTATATAGTTCGGGGGAAGGGTTATAGATCTAGAAACTAATCATAGCTAGTTACAATTGCCATAGGTGGTCTAGATAAGGATTCCTATTCTAACCGACCGGGATCTTGCTTGATCTCCAAATCTACCTTGACTCCTTGCGCGGGATTCCGAACAGGTTGGCCGAGCCGCACGTCGTCTTCTAGTGGACTAGACCCCCTGATCCAGGCCGGCCCAAGCCTAGCCAGTATGGGTATAGGGGTTAATACCCCCATAGCGAGGGTGCGGCTGCGATGGTGAGAGAGAGGCAGAGCAAAGCGAGTCAGAGCGAGTGAGGAGGGAGGGCGTGTATCGCTGCCTGTTTTGATGCCTGCATCGGCCTGACGCATGGGCCCAACACCAGCGGATGGCCTCCACATGGTGTCTGTGGCCTGACTCTAGTTAGGCATGACTGTGCGCGTGGTGTCGGTTCAGACACCTCTGAACCCAACTGACAAAGCAAGTTCAAGCGATTAGTCCTCCTAATCCGTTGTGATTTAGCAAAAACTTCCTTAATAAAAATTGTAGAGCTACTGTGAGTACTACAAGATTTCATAAAGGAGTTTTGTCTAATTCTCAATGGTTTTCAAACTACAATGTTCCAAAGTAGACTACATTGAAACTAAAACTCGGTTAAAGGCAGCGAAATTTCAAGTTTTGAAAACAACATTTTGTTGATACTTGTTAGCTCTATTTGACCATGTTAGAGACTGAATTAGCTCATGACCCTTAAATAAAGTTTGTTACTCATGACAACAACTACAACTTTTATTTAGGTCACATAGCCATACAAATACTCTAAGCTACTATTCAACTTTAGTCAATCTAGCATCATGAAAATGGCATTTCAAATGAAACCAACACTTAGAAGCAAATTTGGTCTATGTCATGAATATAAACATTTTTCCATTTATCATTCTAGATGTGTCTAAGGTGTTTTCATGACCTCACAACCATTTCATACATTGGTCACATATGATTACAAGCATAAGCATATATATAAAATCAATATTTCATGTGATAAGGTATAAGAATGAGATGAAATTTCATATGCTCATGTGCATGAATGTTTGGATGATGCTTGTGCCCATGAGATGTAGATGCCAAATGCAAAGCTTAACACTATGGTGTTACAGCCCCTCCCCCATATAGGAATCTCCTCCCACGTGGTGTCTTGTTCACTATGGTTATTCCACACCACCTTGTAGAACTTAATGACCTTGCTCCGTGTTACTCTTTCCACTTCTTCTAGCACTCATATTGGTTTCTCTTCATATGTCAAATCTGATTGGATTTTAATGTTGGTGGGTGCAATGACTTCCTTAGGTATGCGAAGGCATCTTTTCAACTGAGAAACATGGAAGGCATCAAATATCGCACTCATCTCTAGAGGAAGTTGTAACTTGTAGGCAACATTTTCTTTTTGTTCAATAATCTAGTATGGGCCTACATACCTAGGTGCAAGCTTCCTTTTTACTCCAAATCTCTGCACTCCTTTCATGGGCGAAACCTTTAAAAGTTAGTGGTCTTCTTCTTTTATCAGCATAACTCTTTTGTCTAGACTGAGATGCTTTATATGTATTGGATAATGTGTACCTACTCTTCAGCTTCGGAAGCGAAGTCAATGCCATAATATCTTCTTTCTCTGGGCTCAATCCAATTCAAGGGAGTTCTACATTTCCGACCATACAAGGCTTCAAAAGGAGCCATCTTGATGCTCGCTTGAGAGCTGTTGTTGTAGGAGAACTCGGCTAAAGGTAGCCATTTCTCCCATAAACCCTTGGAAGATATTATACAAGCTCTCAACATATCTTCTAAGATTTGATTCACTCGCTCAGTCTATCTAGAACTTTGTGGACGGTATGCTAAACTTCTAGTTAGTTTGGTTCCCAAGGCCTGGTGCAAGTGTTCCCAAAAACGAGCTATAAATTATGCTCCCCGATCTGAGATTATGGTCCTTGGTACTCCATGTAGTCTCATGATCTGAGAAATGTATAGCTCAGCGTACTTCCCACCTAGATACCTTGTGTTAATTGGTACAAAATTTGCTGACTTGGTGAGGTGATCTACAATGACCCATATGGAATCGTGACCTTGTGGTGATAGCGGTAGGCCTGTAATAAAGTCCATACTTATTTCCTTCCATTTCTAGCCTAGAATTGGTAATGGCTGAAGTAATCCAGTAGATTTTAAATGAATGGCCTTGACTCTACTACAATTATAACACCTAGCGACATAGGCGACGATCTCTTTCTTCATCTTGGTCCACCGAAAATGGGTTTTTAGGTCTTGATACATTTTGCTGCTACCCAGATGGATAGACAACTTGGATGAATGAGCTTCATCAAAAATTGGATTTCTAACCTCACAGTCCTTTGGTACTACCAGTCAGTCCTCAAACCATAGCACACCTCTTTCATCCAATCTAAAATGCTTGGTTTCCTATTCTTTCATCTTTCTCTTATGTGAAATACACCTACATCTATCTTCTAAAGTTCTATGATTTTGCTCTCAAGTGAACAACTGACGGTGATATTGTGGAACATAGCAGGATGTAACAAATTAAATCCATCTTCCAACAAGACTTCCAAAGGGTTGCAATGAGATTTCTGACTAAGTGCATCTGCTACAACATTGGCTTTTCCTAAATGGTAGTGCACTTCCAAATTATAGTCCTTGATTAGCTCTAACCATCTTCGCTGCCTCATGTTTAGCTCAGGTTGAGTGAAGATATATTTGAGACTTTTGTGGTCAGTATATATGTGACATACGTTTCCAACAAGTAATGTCTCTATATCTTCAACGCATGAACAACTGTAGCGAGCTCTAAATCATGCATAGGATAATTGACTTCATGCTTTCTCAACTATCGAGAATCATAGGCAATAACTCAGCCTTCTAGCATGAGCACACACCCCAAACCTGTACCCGATGCATCACAGAACACATTGAAAGGCTTTTCCATGTTGGGTTGTGCTAAAACCGGAGTTGTAGTTAGCAAGGTCTGTAGGGTGTGAAAAGCGGCTTCACACTCTCGCATCCAACTAAACTTTTCATCCTTCTAAAGTAGTCTGGTCATGGGCTTAGCTATCTTGGAGAAATCTAGAATGAAACGACGATAGTAACCTGCTAGCCCTAGAAAACTCTGAACTTCATGAACTAAAGTCAGGGCCTTCCAATCCATGACCTCTTGTACTTTAGATGGGTGTATAGAAATTTCATCTTTAGATAAGATGTGACCCAAGAAAGGTACTTTGCTCAACTAGAATTCACACTTGCTAAATTTGGCATATAACTTATGTTCCCTCAATCTAGATAGAACAACTCTCAGATGCTCTGCATGGTCTACCTCATTCTTTGAGTAAATCAAGATATCATTGATAAACACAACCACAAATTTGTCTAGCTCGGGCATGAATACTGAATTCATCAAGTACATGAAGTAGGCAGGAGCATTTGTTCATCCAAAGGACATGACCAAATACTCATACAAGCTGTACCGAGTGGAGAAAGCTGTTTTAGGGACATCTTCTAGCCTGATCTTAATCTGTTGATAACCAGACCTCAAGTCAATCTTAGAGAATACCTTTGCTTTCACCAACTGATCGAACAAGATATTGATATGGGGCAAAGGATACTTGTTCTTAATGGTCACAGCATTAAGCGGCCTATAATCCACACATATTCTCAAGGGCTTGTCCTTCTTCTTTACAAATAAAGCTAGACATCCCCATGGAGACGAACTAGGTCGAATGAGACCTTTGTCCAACAGTTCTTGTTACTAAATTTTAAGTTCAGCTAACTCATTTGGTGGCATCCTATAGGGTCTTCTCGAGATAGGTGCTATACCTAGCACTAACTCAATCTTAAATTCTACATCCCTATCTGGTGGTAAACCCGGCATTTCATCTGGAAATACATCAGGAAATTCACAAACCACTGGAATATCACAGAGAGTAGTGGCTTGGATAACACAAGACAAGTTTTGGAGATCAAAACTTCTGGGATGTGGCACTAGAAAAGCACTACCTCCCTTTGGTTCTCTCAACATAATTGTCTAAGTGGATGTGTCAATGAGAACCCCATGGTCGCTCATCCAACTCATGCCTAAGATCACATCTATGGCTAATCCGGGCAATACTATCAGATCCATTGTGTACTCCCTCTCTTGTATAGAGATGAGCATGTCTCTAACTATCTGATTTGTAGAGATAGTAGCCCTAGCTGAACTTATACTATAACCACCCTTGTTTACCTCAATTATTTTTTGATCATACTTAGATACAAATGCTTGGCTCATAAATGAATGATAAGCTCCTAGAATCAAATAAAACAATGGTGGGATGTTTGTTAACAAGAAACATACCTGACGGTGACAACTTCTCCTATAGGGATTTCTTCAACAGCTATGTAATGCAGTATCTAGGACATGCCTTTAGATTGACTATTTCTGATTACCCTAGTTTTGATTTCCATTCTTCTTGGGATGGGGACACACCTTGTCCCAATGACCCAACTGATTATAGTTGAAGCATGGCTGATTGCTCCTTAGTCAGTACTGAGCTTTCTTGCCTTCTGTTTCCCTTGGGTAGGGCAAAGGTGAACGCCCTACGGAATGTCTTCTAGGGGCGATTGCCTTGAGCTTTTGGTCGAGGGGGCCTAAACTTAGGTGCTGGTGGACAAAACTATGGCCTAGCCACCACTAGAGCTCTAGACTGGGAAGATCTTGAGGCGCCTGCCTCAGCTGCTATTTTGTAGCCATTCACTGCTGCATGCAAATTGTTTTGGTTCTCTTGGGTCAAGGCATCACTAACGAACTCATTGTATGTGGCACACCTTGAGTTGGCCATAGTCTTCATTAACTTAGTGCCAAGGCCTCTCTTGAAGCTTTCAATCTTCTTTTCCTCCATATTGATGAACCCTAGGGCATATCAGGATAGATTGTTGAAGGCATGCATGTACATGGTTAGGTTCTTGGTCCCTTGTGTGAGTCTCATGAACTCGGCGGCTTTCATGCGCATTAGCCCTGAGGGAATGTTATGTCCCCTAAAGGCTAACTTGAACTGCTCTCATGTGACCTATGAGTTGGCAGGTAGAGAGGATAGGAAATGGGTCCACCATATCCTGGCTCATCCCTACGGTTGATGGAATGCATATTCTGCCTTCTGATGCTTAGTAACCCTCAACAGACAAAACTTTTGCTTGATCATGTTTAGCCATTCATCCGCCTAGAGCGGTTCTTTGGCCACTTTGAAGATACGAGGCTTGGTGTCTTAGAAATCCTTGAAAGAGCTATATTGATTTGGCTTAGGCCCTTGATGTTGTTAATGGGCATGAGCGGTGTTCTACGCAATGAGGTGTAGTCTATCCTCCATGGCTCTCTGATTACCTAGGAACTATGCGAAGAATTCATTCACAGATGGTGATGGCGGTATTGTTAAGTCATCGTCGTTGCCACCTTGGCTGGTGACTACCCCAGCGCGAGTGCAAGTCATGTGCAAAGTTGCAACATTAAGTGATTATTGGATGATGTCAGGAGATTATAGATGAATTATGTAATCATGCCAAACTGAAATTACTGGAGAGAATCTTAAATTCATACAATAAAATAGAGGCATAATAATTCATTATCGCAACATGACATCACCAATTAGATCACTTATCATACTCATATTGCTTTAATATTCATGTCATAATCCACTAGTAAAATAAAACTAGAATTTCATCAAAGCTCAATCCATAGTGAGACGACATGCAAAGTGCCAATATTACACCGAAGTTAAATCACAAATACCTGAACTTCAAGCTACAAGTCCATTACATGAATAAGAGGGATACATCTAGCGCTTTAACTAGTCACTAGGCTGATTCTAATCTTTAGCGTGCTCACTATCGAGGTCAGAGATAGCATCGTCCTCATCCTCTAACTCCACTTCTTCTTCCTTCCAACCAGTCATGTTCAACCATCATTTCTGGATCTTCTTCCTCATTAAGGATCGGATGCAGTTTGTTTTTTACAAAATGCACCTCATGCTGAAGATCAACCACCATGTTCTGGGTCTGTGCAATCTATTGGCGCAAGTCCCTCTTGACATGGTCTAGCTGCATGGTTAGGGCTTCGGCTCTCATGAGCCTATCCATGCAAGTGGTATAGGACTCCTACCTAGAAGTCCCTAGTGTCCTAACAAGTATAGAACATCTTGATCACTGCAAACATTGTACTTATAGCAGGACTAGAACTATCTACCCACTCATCCTAGTCTTAGATCAACACATTGCGGTTCTAGTGTCCAAACTGCTTTGGATGGATCCACCTGAGGAAAAGTACCAGCAGCGCTACCAGTAAGCTCATCCCCATGCTGACTAACATATCTGACTCAGCACCTCAAAGGACACTACTTGGGTAGCCTCCCAAGGAGTTCTTCCTTCAGATTCTGCCCTCCATTCCTACTAGAAAGGTGCTTGGTTATGAGCTGGTATGGTCAGCTGTACTTCATACCATGGTTGTCCCTTCAGGTATACTTCATTCCAGTAATAGAGGGGCGGTTCATAATACCCCACATAATGTAAGACTCTCCAAAGTAGGGCAGGAGTTCCAAACATCAACAAGAAATTCTCACTTCTAGCTGGTGCTGCCATCTGTACCAACAACATGTGCAAGTCTCATGAGACAAAGTCATAATGGATAAGAGTTACATAACCAAGTAAGAGATTTATAAGGGGAGGAACAAAGCAAGTATGAAATAATGATTTATCATGATGCATACACGTTCTGTACGTCCTTACAAACTTAGGAAAATTTAAAACTTCTAACGGCATACACGGTGGCATACAAGCATTCTCTCATATATAACTGTAACTAGTCGGGCTACACTGTTTCGTTGTTAGTGTACCTACACAAGAATTTTATTTCAGCCCAACCCCACAATTATATATGCAAAATGTAAATCTAGGCTCTAGGTTGCAAGCTAAATACTTCCATATATATACGCATATATATACTTCCGTATCAAGGCTACCCGAGAGTAAATACATCCTATATATACATATAAATATGCATATATAGCCTGCATCAAAGCCAACCCATAATTAAATACTTCCGTATATATATGAGGCATATATACACTTCAGTACCAAAGCTAACTCTCAACATTAGACCGCACGCTCACAACTTGTGGTCATGCCACTATGATGATGAGTGGTATCTTACCTTAGGCATAGAGGCATTTGATCCATACATTACGACTCAAGTGAATGACTTCCATACAATACCACTGCCATATGGACGATGAAATGGAAAACCCCCAAGTTAGTACTTAATTAGCCACCTGAAGTCCTTAACTGGGCATAAAGGAAAGTGATTACTGGCAAACTTTATATTCAAACTCTAGGTTTTAAACACATATATATATAACTATAAGTTGCTAAAAATTGGTTTTGGAAAACAAAAACCTTTGTTTTAAATACACATGTGGCAATTAATGTTGAATCTTGCTCTGATACCAGCTGTACCAGAACCGACCAATTTATAAGAGCACAAGTACAATGGTAGCCCGCAAGCGGTCACACTATCATACTTGAGCCCATACTAAACCTGGTAGTCCATTAAGTATCATGAAGGGTCTCGATTTAACCAACATACAACTAAGATTGTAAATGATTCAGCATAGATGTCACACGTTACATAAGGTTCATAAATATAGTTCATCCATCAGAGTATAAATTAAAGTTATTACAAACCTTGTTCAAGTGAGATAGTACTGGAAGCAAATTAAAAGTTTGAAAACCAACATCTACAACATTGTTTAATTATAGTGCCAGCTCATGATCACACTTCCATAGAAGCATAAGAGATGGATTAATAAGAGATGCGTGCCTAGGGTTTACTCCTCATCCACAGTGGGACTAGAAGCAGTTCTTACAATAGCCATGATAAACTGTACCATCTGAACAATGGGAATAAAACCCTGAGTATGAGAAGGTACTCAGCTAGACTTACCCATCATAAACCAAAAATAAAGTGACTCTAAGGATTATGCAAGGCTTTATAAGTGGAGCTAGCTTGATAACATTTTGCATAAAAAGCTTACCAATTCAAAAATATTGTTATAATTTGGTCATGAAATTAATTATAGCTATTCATCTCTAGATTAGCAACTAACCTATGCCAAACATGTGGTATATCATTTAGTAGCATACAATAGTAACCATAGTCAGAATAAAAATTCATGTTCATCCGAACCATCATATTCCATAACACGGTTACTACTGATGTTGGGACTAGCCAAGTTTCTCATCCATCTGGGAGGTCCTCAAGTGTTTGCTCCTCTCCTTCTAGAGCTATGGCCTAAGGTGTTTCCTGCTGTTTCTCCTCTTCTTCTTCATTGAACTCCAAAACAGTTATCCCTTCGGATGATCCTATATGCATGAGCATGAAATAAGATATCACGAATACAAATATAATGACATGTATAAGACGATATGATGTGATGAATGCATCCCCATAAGTGTTCTTAGCAGCATTGCATTACAGTGATAACAAGTTATATTTTCCCTAGTAACTTAAATAAATGCTTATGTAAATCATTTTCTAGACTACAAGACAACAGCCACTATGTTTTGATCATAATTGGAGTTGTACATATCAAAATAATATGGTTTTTTGATGCCCTGCATTGGCCTAATGCAGTGGGCCCAACTGCTAGTGGACGGCCTCCATGCAGTAGCCAGTGGCCTGACTCTGGTCAGGCCACGACACGCGTGCGCGGCATCAGGTTCAGACACCTCTGAGCCCAACTGATGAAGCAAGTTCAAGTGATCAGTCCTCCTAATCCATGGCTGATTTAGCAAAAACTTCATTAATAAAAATTGTAGAGCTATGTGAGTACTACAAGATTGCTTAAATGAGTTTTGTCTAATTCTCAATAGGTTTTCAAACTACAATGTTCCAAAGTAGACTACATTGAAACTAAAACTCAGTTAAATACTTAGCGAAATTTCAAGTTTTAAAAACAACATTTTGTTGATACTTGTCAGCTCTATTTGACCATGTTAGACACTGAATTAGCTCATGACGCTTAAATAAAGTTTGTTACTCATGATAATAACTACAACTTTTATTTAGGTCACACAAGCCATGCAAACTAGCATCATGAAAATGGCATTTCAAATGAAACCAACACTTAGAAGCAAAATTGTCTTACGTCACGAATATAAACATTATTCCAATTATCATTCTAGATGTGTCTAAGGTGTTTTCATTACCTCACAACCATCTCATACATTGGTCATGCATGATCGCAAGCATAAGCATATATATATAATCAACATTTCATGTGATAAGGTATAAGAATGAGATGAAATTTCGTATGCTTATGTTCATGAATGCTTGGATGATGCTTGTGCTCATGAAATGCATGTGCCAAATGCAATGCTTAACACTATGATGTTACATAATCCCGACATGTCCTCCTATAATTGAATAATCAACAAAACTTGTGGAATTGATTAGTTTTAAAATCCTATTTCTAGGTTTGGTGTTTGTATGCTATGATTTTATGTGATAGTTGGTGATGGAAAATGTGAGTTAAGGACCTGCCAACAACTCCCCCACACTTATCCCTTTGCTCGTCCTCGAGTAAAGTTTAGGACAAAGATGGGTCATCTCCTTGATATGACATCTGCATACAAGTTGTTCCAAGCTTCACCTGCACTTAGTGAACTTTTGAAGTGTCTATCACATTATGATGGGTAATTGATTAATGGAACAACATGGATTCAAATCCCCTTGCATCATTCAATTTAGAAATTGGGCTTTTCATTTGATTTTTAAATATAAACATAGCTTAGCTCCTCAAATGATTCTCTGAAATCACTCATGTATGTGGTTGGTTCCTCACCAAAGCATATCATAGCAATGACTTCTTTCTTTCCTACATCTAAAAAAGCTTATGTGGATCTTTGGGTAGGGGAAGATATGAAGGCATACTTACTCTACATATTTTGTTAAGGCAAAGCTCAGGATCCAAGGAGAAAAGATGTCATAACCTTAGATCAAGAAGTGCAAGTGTGTGGGTAAAATAATTTCTAAATCTATACTATACTCCTTTTGTATGAGTGGTCTCTCTCTAGCTTTTTATTTTGAAACATGGCTATCCTTTTTTTCTTTCTTCTTTTTTATGAGCCTTCATCTGCTTAATTTTTTTCAATAATTTGGGACCTTCATGTGTCCCTATTTTTTTCTTGGACCTTCATGTGTCCATATATATATACTTTTCTCATACTTTTGCATAGCCCATGTCTCTTAAACCACATATTAAGAGAGATCACTATCTTGTAAAACATGGAGTATTTTCCTAACAAACATTTTTTGTCTACTCCCAGTGTAGGAGCAGAGTTTTGGGTGGATGGAGGCATGTTTTTAGCGTATTCCTAGTGTAGGAATAGCTTATGTATGTGGGTGTACGTGATCTTGATCTTGGGGGCATGATAACTTTCTCGACAATGGTCAACAAGACTTGACAAAATACAATGTAGAAATAAGTAGCATAAAATTGGAGGCTTTAAGCTCTAAACACTAGATATCGCTTTGGTAGGAATTTGAACATAATTGAGGAGCATGCTATTTGAATTTTATTTTGTAAAATAATTCCCAAGTTCTTTGCATAAGAGAGCATGGTTCATTTTCATCCTACTATATCACATATTCCAATTACTTAGATATATGGGGTCCCTATGATGAGTTGTCCACAAGTTTAGGAATATTAGCAAGGAATAAAGAGTATGCAAATTTAATCAAAGGATAGCATGGAGATTGAGCATCATTTTGTTTTGTATTTTGAATTTGTTTCAATTTTAAGCTTCGAAATTTCGGGAGAGTTGAGGGTTGAGTTGCACAAACCACCATTGAAGATGAAGGCGCTATGGGAAGTGAGAGATGGTTTGGCTAAACCTAGAGGTTCAGCCAATCTTTTCTAGAGTCATCTGCTTTGTCCTTCTACAAGCTGGATCATTCGGTGTTGTGCAACATGTTAGGGAGATCTCGAGTGTGTGGTTGTTATGCTTGAGAGATCTATCCCACACTTATTCTTATACCTGCTTTTATTCAATAGAAAAACAAATGGAAATAGACAAGGGCTCTACCAGTTGAAACACTAGGGAGCCTTAAATTTATTATAATTATAATTATTATTTATTTATTTTATTATTATCTTTTTTTATTTGTTCACCCAACTTTATATAACTCAAGCAAGGCTAAGATAAAATTTTATAGTATAATTCTAGCCTTGATTTATCTCCATAGATGACTACCTCCATTATTTATGAAAGTAATATTCAAAGTTCATTAATCAAATTTCAACACCATGTTGAATTTTGATTAAAGCAGACCATTTTAACCTAAGAACCATGATTAATTTAAAGGGCCTATGGATATACCACATGTGCAAATGTGGAAACACCGAAACTAGAGCATATGACAAAAATAAGGGAAGCTAGAATTTTTTGCATGATCAAGTTGTATTCTTATGAAGACAAATATGAGTAGAAAAGTTTGGTGAAAATTCAATTACCTTTGCATACCTGAGTGTACTTACCGATAGCATATGTGGATGAAGATTTTAAAGTTGCTACACCGATGACTTGTGTATGGTTCATCTCAAGTTATCACCTAAGGTTAGGCTACACACACAACTAGTGTGTGTGGACCATGGGCCTTAGTGATAGCAAAGGTCTAGGAGAGGAGAATGCTCCTTCTCTTTCCTCTTCTCTCTCTTTTTTTATATATATTTCTTTCTTTCTTTTTCTTTTTTTAAGAGAAAGATTTTTCTATTCTCTCTCTTTTTTATGGCAAGGTAGAGCTGGCATCATTTCAATTTTTTGTTTTTAGCCCAAGATGGCCTTTTGTGTGGATGGAACTTCCTCCTCCACACTTGGACTTTTTGTGTAAAAGTCAAGTGTGCAATGTTGGGGGTCTCCCTTTGAGTGTGTTACATCATGAAAGAACATCAACGTGTATGATTGATGTAGCTTCCCATGTTTTTTAGCATCATATGTACCTTGTTCTTCTTGATCTCAACCTAAAAGGGTTACCAACCAAGAATACCCTTAAAAACATGTTCTTGCTTTTATTGATAAGAAAAGTTTTTATTTTATTTTATATGATAATCATAATTTTTTATGATAATATATGATAATCCTGGTGTATCTCCCGGCAGTGCTTCATTTATGGTCTTAAGCTTGACCGTGGGAACTTCATCCTACAACTATCAATGGTGGTATAGTTCCCAACTTTACCACCAAACATTTAGCATTATCACTCAAGCTACAAGGTTAGTACCACAATGCATCCACGAGATCTGCAATATTTGCGATAGACATATGCATCCACAACCATCCTCCTAAAGAGTTTGTAAATGAGGAGTAGAGTATGGTTGTGGTTTTCATGAAAGCATATGGTACTAAGCATGATCAACTCTAGAGATGCCAAAAGTGAGCATGAAACATAGGGAAACTCAAAAGAGGAACTTTCATTCTCATTTGTGGAATCATTCATTTCAAGCTCTAGAGTTGATGTTTTGAGTTTGTCCATGGACCAACAAGTTTTCTTTGTGTTGGCTAGAGAGACATGGCTCGAATTTAGGCGAGGGTGATAATGGATGTTCAGCTTCACAAGGATGTGAAATGGATGGGGAAATGAATTTTACCTCCTCGACTAGATCATTGTTGGGATTATGCTTTACCATTGAGATTTCTAGGGTGAAAGATAAGAATGGTAGAAGTAGTTTTCCCAAACTTCTCATTAAGACTCCCATGTGGATATTTTCTTGAAAAAGTTTGTCCAACGGGTAGCCTATGAGAAGATCGAACTCAAGGATGGCAAAGATGTGGAAATCTATAAAAACCATTGATTTCATCAATTTTGAGTGGCACGACCCTAGCAATCCCACAACACTCAAAGATTAGTCACGAGGCACATTTGAAGAGCTTATTGGTCAAGACTTGCGGCATTTTGCCCAAAAGGGCTTCAACAAGGAATTCGCACATGATATTAGTCTCGACCATGGGGTTGTGCAGGGCTTGTATGGTGGTTCCCCTTAATGAACAAGTTATGGCCATGGAAGGTGAAAGAATTTGAATTGCTTTGAAAGAATGTTTCACTTCCTTTAGCCATTCCTTTAGTGGTTCTGCTTTAACAGGAACTTCCCTTATGTTCTTTTCGTGCCATGATAACTTCAAGGTATTGCCATAATCCTTGAATTGGATAGGGAACTCTAAAGGATGAGTTACTCATTCCTTCGATGTTCGTGGTTCATGTGGGGGCTCATGAGCCAAACCTTGGGATGGTATGTGCTTGGTTTTGACTGATGAGGACTCCTCCACACTCTACATGACTTTTGCCTAGAGGGGTTTTGTTCTTATGACTGAAGAAAGTGTCTATGGCTATGAAATGCTCAAGGAATTCTACTTGTTTTGTCATATTTTTGTGTGTAAAATGACCTCCGATAGTCACGTTTAGGCATAGGTCAGCATCTATGTCAAGACCCAAACAAAAGAGACGCAAAATCATGCCATCAGGGTAATGACAAGTCTAGGCTGGCATGTATTAACATTGAAAACTGGGCCCAGGCTGCACCTATAGACTCCTTCTCGAACTACACAAAATCGAGGATCGCCCTTGGTAGAGAGCCGATACTGGGACATGGGGAAAAAATGCAAGACAAAACTTGTCTTTAAGTTCATCCAAGTCCCCATTCGTACTTCCTATGGTAAATGTGTACCATTGTTTCACCTTCCCTATGAGGGAGAAGCGAAACAATTTCCACCTTAAAGTTTCTTGTGTCATGCCCGAGATGCTTAGGCATGAGCACATTTCTTCCAAGTCTCACAGGTGATGGTAGGGGTTTTCATTTTCATGCCCTAAGAAGGGTAGTGCCCCAACCATGTCTATTAAGCCTAGGGTGGAGTTCATAGCTAGATGAACGGTTTGGTTTTGGAGAAAGTGGTGGCTCATGGAACTCCCCATTTGAAGTGGAAGAGTTTGCAAGAGATGTTGGCTTCATGGTGACAAAAGGATAAAGTGAAAATATTTTTGTTTTTATAAAAAGAAAAGATATAGATATGAGAACGAACTAGTTTTGTAGAAAATAGCAACTGTTCCCAAGCAATGGCACCAGAAAGCTTGTTGGTATTTCTTAACATTTACATAAATTAATCCTCAAGCGTATGGAATTACCGTTGCAGCTTTCACCTAGAAGTATTTAGGGTATCATATTTTCCACAAGGAACGGAGGTATTTCTTCTAGCTAACTCATCCAACGACAACACAAGGATAGCTAATGAGGGTAGAGAAGGATTCCTATGGCTTATGGTCTAAGGATAGATAAACTCTACTTATACTTGCTCACTTCGGGGACCGAACCACACCTAGTCTGCCAGGAGAGGCCGGCCTATAGCTCAATGCCATACCCGGATGTGGGGGATTACAAGGGATGGACAGGGCTATCACCAACTGCCACCTACCCCTCAACCGGAGGGTATGAGACAAACGAAGGTAGCCTCTAGCCTAGACACCATGTTTATGCTATCAACTACTACTCTAGCCTGAATCAGGGTTATGCGTCATATCAGGAGCCATCTACTAGAGCATCCGCCACTAGGATGGATGATGAACCCACAAACAAGTAAAAGTATAGCTCAACTACTCAAAGACTTTTTAACCAAAGGAACCACGAACACTTACTAAAATACCTGTCGAGGTACAAAGCTTGTGTTCGTCGAGGTACAAGGCAGGGAGACATCGACAAGCCCGACTCTTCCCCAAACTCTCCCTCACATCTCTCCCTACTACTTTTCTAGAGCTAGATAGGGCCTAAGCCCATGAGTGGTGGGAAAACTGCTCCACTGCCTTCCTAGCAAAGTTCTTTTCCATAGGCAAGACCAATGCTCTACGTGGAAGAATCTCAAGTTTTCAACAGCAACATGATGAATCTATCCTTGAGGCATGGGAATGCTTTCAAGACTACATATTAGAATGTCCTCATCATGATATGGAGAATTGGCTACACATGCAGACCTTCTACCATGGATTGACTAATAGTACCCATGAGAATATGGATACCACTACTAGAGGTGCATTTTTATCACTCACAATCACACAAGCAATAGCTCTTGTGGAGAAGATGGCCTCCAACCA
Source organism: Miscanthus floridulus (assembly GCF_019320115.1). Classification (NCBI taxonomy): domain Eukaryota; kingdom Viridiplantae; phylum Streptophyta; class Magnoliopsida; order Poales; family Poaceae; genus Miscanthus; species Miscanthus floridulus. The sequence goes on along the minus strand of NC_089580.1, from coordinate 101,316,686 downwards.
AGGTTGGAATGAAGAACATCTTCAAACCTGCAAGAGAGGTGGAGGTATGCATCAACTCAAGGAGGTGGACATGTTGTCTGCCAAGATGGATCTACTGATGAAAAGGCTTGAAGACCGAGTCAATGAAAAGAAAGAAGTCATGCACATTCATGATTCCCACATGACGTGTGAAGAATGTGGAAACACTAGGCATTCAGGGAATAACTATCCTAAAACCCAAGAGGATGTGAACTTCATCAACAACAACAACTATCGTCCTCAATAGAATCAAGGATGGAATCAACAACAAATGCCAAACTAACAAGGTAATTATTAAGGCAACTATCAAGGTAATAATTACAATAATTTCAATAATCAACCATCTTTGAGAGATTTAGTCTCTGGTCAAGCTAAAATTATGGAGGGTCTATCTAGAAAACTAGCTTCCAATGACAAAATGTTAGAAAATATAAATAATAGAATGGATAGCTTCTCTTCAGCCATTAAAAACTAGCATAGCTTTAATAAAATGATAGAATCACAAATAGCTCAGCTGGCAGTTGTTGTTCCTTCGACTGACAAAGGTAGGATTTTAGGGCAACTGGAACATCTTGAAACTATAAATCTTGTCAATATTCACAATGCAGGATACTACTACATTGAATCATCGACAGGGGCTTGGAATGATGAGTCTCTGTCTGTCAAGAAAGGTGATCTAGGAAGACCTGTCATCCCCATAGCCATTGGACCTCACATATTCCAAGAAGCTATCTATGACATCGGAGATAGTGTCAACATTATGCCAAAGGTAATTTATGATAAAATTAATGGAGGCACTTTGTTATAGACAAACATGTGTTTGTAGCTTGTAGATCAGTCACTCTACTACCCCAAGGGAATTCTTGAAGACATATGTGTATGAGTGGGATAGTCATACATACCCGTAGACTTTGTGGTTTTGGAAACAGGTGGAGATCTAAGGACACCCATTATTTTGGGCCGACCTTTCCTAAGCACCGCAAAAGCCATCATCTATGTGGACAGTGCCAAGATCTGCTTCATAATCAAGGGTAGAAAGGAGAACTTCACTTTCAAGAATCATATACATCACTCTCCTAGTCATCCACAAAAGGCTGTGTCTACCTGAAGAGACAATAGTGACTAAGAAGAGAAATAAACGAAGAAGGAAGACAAGCCCAGGCAGCCACAAGAAGAATTAGTCAAGATGATCAACACACTCCGATCAGAGTATGACCACCTCCTCACTTCACCGTTCCTTACCAAGAAAGAAGACCCTGGTGTACCGACGATCGAGTGTACGATTAGGCAAAAAAAATTTCCATAGCACCTTCTATGACATTGGATCAGGTGTCAACATAATGTCCAAGGTAACATATGACTATTTGTTTGGTGATGAGCCTTTGTTCCCTACATATATGCAATTGCAGATGGTGGACCAATCAATTTGATTTCCTGGAGATAATAGCAAAAGACATCATGGTAAAAATACAAGATTACTATGTCCCTACCGACTTCATGATTCTTGACATGGGAGAAGAAGAAGGCGTACGTATCATCCTTGGATGATCGTTCCTCAACACTACAAACATGATTATCTACATAGGATTGGGACAAATCCACTTCTAATTCACTAGACAAAAGGTACGATGCTATTTCAATAGTTATACAACTTATGAAGAGCCAAAGAAGATCTGCTCCAAGATGAGACGCTGATCATCCCAATGCCGGAGGAATCAATCCACAAAGAATGAAGAAGTAGGACCTAGAAAAGATGAACATACTATGCCAAAATCGAGTCCACAACCCAAACAGGTGTGGAAGGAAAAGGTGATATCATCATTAGAGTCACCATCACAAGAGGTGCAACCATCAAGGTTTCCATCTCAAGGACTAATTGATGCACCTGAAGAATCAAGGACTCCTCTAGTCCTGTTCGAAGGACTCAAAACACTAAACCCTTGCCGGGAGGTAAAATTGGTAGTTATCCATATTTACCCTTTTGCATTGCATAAATTACTTTTACTTTAGCATATTTATCTTTTCTACATTTATATTGCATTTAGAAAAGAAAATAAAAAATTCCATCATTGCACTATAAAACTTTAAGCCCCGTTGTTGCATTTCTTAGCGCTATCACCAAGTGAGGAGGTTTTAAGTCCATCACCGGTAATGGTGCCAGAAATGCTTGTTGGTATTTCTTAACACCATTACTAAGATTGAGTTAATCTTAGCAACGCTGCCAAGAAACACCAACCTATGATAGTCCTTAAAGATTACAGACAATATTCCGCAAGCGTACAGATCTATCATTGTAGCATTTCACTCAGAAGTATTTAGGGTATCATTATTTATATTTTCTAAAAGGAGGGCAAGGTATACATATTCGAGCATAGACATAAACATGATTCCATACTTGCATAGTGGACCATAGTTCATAACAGTGGTAAAAACAATATTTCATGGATAGTGCACACACATCTGGGATAACCTCAAGGATAAAAGGAAGACAAAGAATAAAAGAATGTTCCTACATGGAGCCAGCATGTTCTAATATAGTCGTGCAAAGAACAGTTGATGATCATACAACATATAGTGGTTAGATCTAGAACTAAGTGTAAGATATGTCAGGAGGCCACCTGAGTACTGGTCTGCCAGCATCCTCATGTGACAATTTAGATTCCTACACCCTACCTGAATGTGCGGGATTACAAAGGACAGACAGGGCTATCACCACTTGCCGCCTACCCCTGAACCGTGGAGTATGAAATGTATTCACCTATTCCTATGTACCCTAGGCACCTTGCCCGATTACATAGAAACTACACACATGCCCTCAGGACTCTGACCATATGGATCAACAAGCATAGGACATGGGCACACATGAAGGCTCGATGAATTGCCACCTCAACTTAGCTCTAATTCTACTCATATAAGTTATATAAATGATTAAGTGTAAAGTTCTACATGTTAGGATCATCACACATAAACTATATGTTAGTTTATATACACGATTATAAAACGAGAACTATAGTCTAGTTCATATGCGCTACTATATAAATGATATGAGAGCTTGAATATGGAAGAAGTCTTCATAGTTCTATTCAACAAAAGTTGCTCTTTCTTCCAAGGAGACAAGCTCTCCAAGTAGCTCTTCCCTTGCTCACAAAATAAAACGAAAGCTAAGAGTACAAGATGAGGTAGCGAGGTAGAGGCTCCAAATGATGTGTGTGTAGAATGAGCTCTACTCCTTATACAGCGAAGCATGGTCGGTTTGGCCTCAGTAAAATTAGGAAACTCCCATGGTTGGCATTTCTTAGCATCACTTGTTATTAGGTTGTCATCCCTAGCATAATGCCAGAAATGCATGGTTGGTAATTATTAATGACACTTGTAAACTTTAGAGAAATTTATATATATATATATATATATATATATATATAAAGTATTCGCAAGCACACAGATAATATACCATTGTAGCATTTCACCTGGGAGTATACCACATATCGTTATTTACATTTTTACCACAGGGAGGAGCTTATGGAGTGGTGTTGGCATATAGATATTGACAAATGTGTATACTTATGATAATAATCACTCTCATGCTGTTGCAATGGTAAGTCAAAGGGTAAATAAATAATAAGTGTAAGGTAATAGTGGTATTCCAGAGATAGAATTAGAGACCCATAAAATGTAGTACAGCTAAGTAGGAGATTCGTTAAGAGCAAAAGATTCCTAAGTCATTACTTATCTACTATCTTTTGTACACCCTAATATATACACTCTCATCTATAGTATAACTAACTCTAGATCTATGCATAAGGAACATTACTAAGAAAGATCACGAACAAAGCTTGTCTACCTTCGCAATCACGTTCTACGTGCAATACAAATAGGGAGTGGACTACAAAGGACTCAACAGGAGTGTCACAGCCGCGATCTACCACATGACCTAGAATGCAGAGGGCATCTACAGGCAAACAATATCTAAGCACCATGCTTACATAGTGTTGACCACTTAACTCATGCGCATAATGAGCTAAGCTTTTTGCGAACATGTACATAAACTCATCATTAATCATAACTATATCAAGCATACAACTAGAGCAAACTAAGAACATAATAAATAGCAACATAATAATATTAAAGTATCACAAAGTCATAAATATAGAGATACAATGGCTATACCAGTCTCTAGATGGCAGATCCAGAATCCTGAGCAATAGCCTACACTCTTGTTGAACCTTGCTAGCTAATCTATACTAGAAACTTGAAGAACTAGAGCTCTAATCTCTAATCTATGGAAACCCTAGTTTTTTGTCTAGCCCTAACTTATGATCTGATAAGTTGATTCTTCCTAGAGGAAGGGGGCTTGGATTATATAGCCCTGAGGATACAACATGAGCCCTTGGATCAAACCGACTTAAGCAACGACTTAGATGCATCCTAGGAGGTGGTGGGAAATCGACATAGCAATGAGGCTGATAGGTGGGCCTCTGTTGGGCCAAGAGGCCTCTAGGTGGGGCCGGTGAACGGTCCTAATATGGCTAGAGGGGGGGGTGAATAGCCTATTTAAAAATCTACAAATCAACTAGAGCAATTTGATTAGTATAACAAATAGCGAAATGGAAACTTGCTCTAGCTCTACAATGGTTGCAAGCCACCTATCCAACAATTCTAGTTGCTATGATCTCTAGACACACAATTTGCTATGTCACTACTCACTAAGAGCTCTCACACTTGCTACACTAAAGAGCTCCACTAGATGAACTTAAAACAACAAAGCAAGCTCTCAATTCTAATTACACTAAAGAGCTTGCTACAACTAGTTTGCAAGAATATAAATAAGTGAGTAGGGTGATTATACCACCATGTAGAGGAGTGAACCAATCACAAGATGAATACTAAATCAATCACTGTGAGAATACCAAAGGGTAGGAGACAACCAATTTTTCTCCCGAGGTTCACGTGCTTGCCGGCACTCTAGTCTCCGTTGTGTCGACCAACACTTGGTGGTTTGGCAGGCTAAGAGGTGTTGCACGAACCTCATCCACACAATTGGACACCGCAAGAACCTACCCACAAGTGAGGTAACTCAATGACACAAGCAATCCACTAGAGATACCTTTCGGCGCTCTGTTGGGGAAGGCACAAGACCCCTCACAATCACCACGATTAGAGCCAAAGACAATCACCAACCTCTGCTCAATGATCCTCGCTGCTCCAAGCCATCTAGGTGGCGGCAACCCCCAAGAGTAACAAGTGAATCCTGTAGCAAAACATGAATACCAAGTGCCTCTAGATGTAATCACTCAAGCAATGAACCTAGATTTCTCTCCCAATCTCACAAAGATGATGAATCAATGATTGAGATGAATGGGAGGGCTTTGGCTAAGCTCACAAGGTTGTTATGTCAATGCAAATGGCCAAGAGAGTGAGCTTGAGCTGGCCATGGGGCTTAAATAGAAGCCCCTATGAAATAGAGCCATTGGCTCCTCAGTCCACTAAAAAACGGGATGACCAGACGCGCAGGTCAGATTGACCGGACGCTGGACCCTAGTGTCTGGTCACGTGATGTGTGCCACATGTCCCCTGCTTTAAACATTGATCGCCCGATCTCAATGGTCATTAGTACATTTAAGTTGTGATTGGACGCACTACTTCAAAGTGACTAGACGCAGGACCTCAGCATTTGGTCGTTTCCAGTAAGCATCCAGAAGCAAAAAATCATGACCGAACACATTCGGTCATACCCGACTGGACTCACCTAGTGTCCAGTCACTCAACGTCTCCTCTGTGCGCTACCACATTAGTAGGACCGGATGCACCCTGTCAGCGTCCGGTCACTAAGTGACCCAGCGTCCGGTCAAAGACCGATGCTAGTGTCTTCATGCTTCCACTGACTGAACGCGCCGGTCCTATCAAGACCAGCGTCCGGTCACTTACAGTGACCTCTGTCTTTTTTGTATAGAGCCAGTGGCACCGTCGGACTGTCCGCACTCCACGTGTGGACACTCCACTGGTGAAGTTCCTAACCCTTGCTCAAATGTGCCAACCACCAAGTGTATCACCTTGTACACGTGTGTTAGCATATTTTCACAAATGTTTTGAAGGGTGTTAGCACTCCACTAGATCCTAAATGCATATGCAATGAGTTAGAGCATCTAGTGGCACATTATAACTGCATTTCGATATGAGTTTCACCCCTCTTAATAGTATGGCTATCGATCCTAAATGTGATCATAGTCGCTAAGTGTCTTGATCACCGAAACAAAATGGCTCCTACAACTTATACCTTTGCCTTAAGCATTTTGATTTTCTCTTTCTTCTTTTCAAGTCCAAGCACTTGATTATCACCATGGAATCACCATCATCATGTCATGATCTTCATTTGCTTCACCACTTTGAATAGTTCTACCTATCTCATAATCACTTTGATAAACTAGGTTAGCACTTAGGGTTTCATCAATTAACCAAAACCAAACTAGAGCTTTCAATCTCCCCCTTTTTGGTAATTGATGACAACCCTTTCACAAAGATATGAATTGAAATTCAATTGAATCCATGTTGCTTGCCCAAGCATATTTACCATGTGTAAAAGGATATGGACAAGTTTCATGAACCCCAAATGGTAGCAATTGCTCCCCCTACATATGTGCTAAGAGTTTGGATGGTAGCTTGCACATATGCTTAGATAGGAAATATAGGAGACAATGTCTACCAAATGATGCTAAGGTATAAGAGATGGACCTTTGAAGCGTGATACCAATCGGAGTGCACCAATATACCATCCTTAGCACCATTAGTAACTAGACATACACAAAAAAACTAGAATACCCCATGAGATCAACATTACAAGCAAGGGTCTAGTTTCCATACGATGAACATAAGTCTAGTTACTTTAGCCTATGCATGCTAGTTTTTCATTTTACCATTCAAGCATATAACTAGCATACACCACACAAGCATGGATATTGAAATTTAAAACTTGTGGCATGCAAGCAAATATATGAAATGCACATTCAAATACAACATACAAGTTTATGAGCTTGCTCCCCCTACTTGTGTGCATTTTTTATTGATCCCCTTACAATGTCATTTCATTTGTTTTCATTTATTTGCTCCTCCTATTTTACTATCTTTGTGAATTTCCCTCCCCCTTTGTCAACAATTAGCACAAAAGGTGAGCTCAAATTATAGATAGGTTGGGGTGAAACCATGTGAAATGAGGATCATTTTCCTAATTTGGTTCAATCTAGATTACTTGCAAAAGATATTTAACTTGGTTTGATCCAAGGACAAGCTTCTTCACACCTCCAAATAAGGGTTATCTTGTACCATGTTGAGTTAAACACTTATAGCTTATTTTCTAGATCAAACACTAGGTTTACAAGCCCACAAACATGTCATATGCTACCACTAGATCATTTCAAACATACAAGCAATAGTGATACCATACAAGCATCAAATTCATTTGATTTTCATGAATGAGCCTAGGACATGATAGGAATGACTAGATGCACTAAACAAGTCCTTAGCAATGGATGGATGACATGTCAATCAACTTTACCTTGCTTTGCTCGAAGGAGAGGCATGTCATATAATGGGGGTGCATCAACACATATTGGAGAAGTCAAGTATGTTCAATTCATTCCTTAGCTTGCAAAACCTCTTCTCATCAAGTGGCTTGGTGAAGATATTGGCAAGTTGATCTTCAGTGCCCACACTCTCAATACAAATGTCCCCTTTTTGTTGGTGATCTCTTATAAAATAATGGTGGACATCAATATGCTTTGTTCTTGAATGTTGAACCAGGTTCTTGGTGAGCTTTACGACACTTTCATTGTCACATAGCAATGGCACTTGTTTGAATTTGATTCCAAAATCACTCAAAGTAGCCTTCATCCAAAGCAATTGAGCACAACAACTACCGACCGAAATGTACTCCGCTTCGGCGGTTGAAAGTGCTACACTATTTTGCTTCTTTGATGAACCAAGACACAAGTGAACTTCCCAATAGTTGACATGTGCCCGATGTGCTCTTTCTCTCAACTTTGCATCCCGCATAATCGGAGTCCGAATATCAAATTTACTCAAATCTTGCTCCTTGGGATACCACAATCTAACATTTTGTGTATGCTTCAAGTACCTCAATATTCTCTTGTTGCCTCAATGACTTTCTCTTGGTGAGGCTTGAAATCTAGCACACATACATACACTAAACATCACATCCGGCCTTGATGTGGTCACATAGAGTAGGCTTCCAATCATAGACCGATACATCATCCACCATGTTGCCACTAGCATCACTATCCAAGCTTCCACTTGTTCCCATTGGTGTACTAATAGTTTTAGCATCATCCATTCCAAACTTCTTGATCATGTCCTTGATATACTTGCCTTGACTCACAAATGTGCCATTTTTCATTTGCTTGATTTAAATACCAAGGAAGTAAGTAAGCTCTCCAATCATGGACATCTCAAATTCACTTGCCATCATCTTGCCAAACTCTTTACAAAAATCTTGATTTGTTGACCCAGATATGATATCATCAACATAGATTTGCATTATAAACAAGTCATTTCCAAGCTTCTTGGTGAAGAGAGTGGTGTCAACCTTTCCCATTTTGAATCCCTTAGAGAGTAGGAAATCCCTCAATCTCTCATACCATGCTCTAGGTGCTTGTTTCAATCCATACAAAGACTTTCTCAACTTGTAAACATGGTTGGGTTTCTTTTCATCTTCAAAACTAGGAGGTTGCACAACATACACAAGCTCATTGATGTACCCATTGAGAAATGCACTATTCACATCCATTTGATACAACTTGATGTTGTGGGCACAAGCATAAGCTAACAAGATCCTAATTGCTTCCAATCTTGCAACCGGGGCATATGTTTCTCCAAAGTCAAGACCTTCAACTTGAGTGTAACCTTGGGCCACTAATCTTGCTTTGTTCCTTATTACTATCCCATCTTGATCTTGCTTGTTCCGAAAGACCCACTTGGTTCCAATCACATTATGATCTTTAGGTCTCTTAACTAACTCCCATACTTGGTTTCTTGTGAAGTTGTTTAGCTCTTCATGCATAGCATTCACCCAATCAACATCCTTCAAAGCTTCAGTCTACCTTCTTAGGTTCAATGGATGACACAAATGAGAAATGCTCACAAAATGAAGCCAATCTTGATCTAGTTTGCACACCTCTTGAAATATCACCAATGATAGTGTCCAATGGATGATCTCTTGCAACATTGGTTGGTTGAAGCACTTGCACTTGATTGCTTGCATTTGATTGATCACTTGGTTGAGATGATGAACTAGCCACTTGTTGTTGATCTTGCACTTTGTCATGACTAGTACTTGCTTGAACTTGATCATGAGAACCACTAGCTTGCACATTTGAGTTATAGAGCACTTGATTCTTGTCATCTTCAACATCAATCACCTCTCTAGGCCATATATCAACTATGTCCATGTTTTTCATTGCATTGACCAATTGAGTGGCTCTTACATCATCTAGATTCTCATCTTTCTCCTAGGAACCATTTGTTTCATCAAATTCCAAACCATGAACCTCCTCAAGAGTACCACTAGCCAAATTCCAAACTCTATATGCCTTGTTAGTAGTGGAGTAACCAAGCAAGAACCCTTCATCACATTTCTTTTTAAACTTGCTCAATCTAGTGCATTTCTTCAATTTGTAGCATTTACAACAAAAAACTCAAAAGTATGCTATGTTGGGCTTTCTTCCATTCAATAGCTCATAAGGTGTCTTCTCCATCATGGGGTGATAATAGAGTCGGTTGCTATAATAGCAAGCCGTGTTGATTGCTTCAGCCCAAAATGAGTGACTCACATTGTACTCACTCAACATTGATCTTGCCATATCAATCAAAGTTCTATTCTTTCTTTCAACTAGGCCATTTGATTATGGAGTGTACTTGGCCAAGAATTGATGTCTAATTCCAAATTCATCACACAACTCATCAATTCTAGTGTTCTTGAATTCACTACCATTGTCACTTCTAACTTTCTTGATAGTTGTTTCAAACTCATTGTGAATGCCCTTGACAAATGATTTGAATGTTGCAAACACATCACTCTTGTCAATGAGAAAGAACACCCACATGTATCTAGTGAAATCATCCACATTCACAAATCCATATTTATTTCCACCAATGCTAGTGTATGTGGTTGGTCCAAACAAGTCCATGTGCATCAACTCAAATGCCTTAGATGTGCTCATCATGCTCTTCTTAGGATGTGTGTTACCAACTTGCTTTCTGGCTTGACATGCACTACATAGCTTATCCTTTTCAAATGTGACATCTTTCAAGCCTCTAAGTCATGCTTGATCAACTTGTTCAATTGTTTTATTCCAACATGACCAAGCCTTCTATGCCATAACCAACCCATGCTAGACTTAGTGATCAAACATGTTGACAATTGAGCTTCTCTAGCATTGAAATCAACTAAGTATAGATTTTCATATCTAAATCCTTTGAATATCAAGTTAGAGCCATCTACACTTATGATCTCTACATCATCCACACCAAATATGCACTTGAAACTAAGATCCCACAATTGAGCTAGCCGATAATAGGTTGAAGTTCAAGCTTTCTACTAGTAGCATATTGGAAATGCTCAAGTCATTGGATATTGCAATCTTACCAAGACCTTTGACCTTGCCTTTCCCATTGTCACCAAATGTGATACTATCAATCCCATTTCTCTTATTTTCATTGATTGAATTGAACATCCTTGGATCACCGGTCATGTGTTGTGTGCACCCACTATCAAGCACCCAATGCCTTCCTCCGGCCTTATAATTTATCTACAAAAGAAGATCAATTCTTTTTAGGTACCCAAACTTGCTTGGGTCCTTGAAGGTTAGTTACCAAGGTCTTTGGTACCCAAATGGCCTTCTTCTTTGAGCCCACAATTGGTGTACCAATGAACTTAGCCTTCACACCATTGGCACCCTTAACAAGCATATAACATGAATCAAATTTAATTGAGGATACATTAGGTAACTTGTTCTTGTTAATCTTGCAATATTGCTCTACATGCCCAACTTGCTTGCATCTATTGCAAAATCAGACCATTGCCCTTCACAAAGCTAACTGTGGGAGTGACAAAGGCTGCCTTGCCTTTCTTGGGGGTATAGCCTAATCCCTCTTTGTTGAGAGAAAACCTTTGGCTACCCAAGCACTTTAGCAAGCAGGCATCTCCACCATAGGCATTGCCTAAGGCACGAGTGAGCTCATTCACCTCCTTCTTGAGGGTCTCATTTTCCACCATTAGTGAGGCATCACAAGTGAGACCATCACTCAAAGATGAAGTAGAAGTAGTAGTGCTACAAGAAGTGTTAGTGGGAGCAACTATACCGGGTTTATAAAAAGATTCATCAATAATATCACATGTTAGTCCCACATCACAAGACATAATCACTTGCTCCTTCTTGGCTTCCTCTATTTTGACTTGCTCGATGAGAGAGGAGTGAGCCTTTTCAAGCTTAGAGTGAACTTTGCCAAGCTTCTCATGGGCTTTCCATTAGTCTCTCATGAGTGGCATTGAGCTCATCAAAGGATTGCTCAAGAAATTTGACTTTCTTGCATAATTCTTTGCACTCCTTTCTCTTCATTTCAATGCAAGTGTGCACTTGCTCACACATGTCCAAGAGCTCCTCCTTGGTGTACTCCTCCTCCTCATCATCATCATCATCACTCCTACAAGCATCACTTTCACATTCATCATCATCAGTCACATCATATTTTACCTTGGTAGGCTTTGCCATGAGGCATGTCGAAGATGGAGGGCTTGTTGTTGATGGCGATGCTTGCTAGTGCTTTCTTGATAGATTTCTTGTCATCATCACTAGAGCTATGACTATCCAAAGAGCCATCACTATCCATGTGACCACATAGCCTCCACCTTTCTTCTTTTGGAAGGTCATTCTCTTCTCCTTCTTCTCCTTTTCTTTCTTGTCCTTCTTGTGCTTCTTCTTTTCATCCTCATCATTGTCACTATTGTAGGGACAAGTCGCTACAACATGATTCGGGGCTCTTGCAATTGTAGCATCTTCTCACATATTCTTTACTTTTGGTGTGATGTCTTCTCTTTCTTGCACCATAGCCCTTCTTCTTCATGAATTTTCCCATCTTGCATACAAAGAGGGCCATAGCTTCATCATCAATATCACTAAGATCATCATCATCACTTGATTCGTTCTTGGACTTTCCCTTGTTCTTGGATGATGATGAGCTAGCCTTGAATGCTATACTCTTCTTCTTGTTGTCTTCTTCTTCCTTCTTGTCATCCTTGTCATCCCCTCCCTTTCCACATGGTATGTCTCTTGTGTCATGACATCACCTAGTACTTGGTTAGGGGTAATCTCCTTCAATCCTCCTCTTATGATAAGCAATCTCAACATCTCAAATCTTAGGAGGTAGGCACATTAAGAACCGATGAGAGACATCATCATCCTTGATCTTGTCTCCCAAAGCCTTCAAGTCATTGACAATTACTTATAACCAATGGAACATCTCTAGAATGCTCTCATCATCCTTCATCTTGAAGCTTGTCAACTTATCCTTGATGATGTACAACTTGGCACTCTTCACCACTGGTGTGCCCTCATATGTTTCCTCCAATCTCCTCCACACCTCATTAGCTCTTTCACAATCCTTGATTTGCTGAAACACCTTGGAATCAATGGCATTGTATATGGTGTTGAGAGCCATTGTATTACATTGCTTGTTGGTCTTGTCTTGGTTGGTGGGATTATCGGGATCAATGATAGCATAGTCATTCTCGGTCACCTCCCATACTTGATCATTGATTGAACCAAGATACATCCTCATCTTTCTCTTCCAATAATCATAGCATGTGCCATCAAAGAATGGTGGTTTGCCCCCCACATGGTTGAACACAACTTGAGCCATAATTTGACACCATGGTTGTTAAGCCTTTAATCAAACAGGTGACCATGGCTCCGATACCACTTGAAAGGTCCTAATATGGCTAGAGGGAGGTGAATAGCCTATTTAAAAATCTACAAATCAACTAGAGCAGTTTGATTAGTATAACAAATAGCGAAATGCAAACTTGCTCTAGCTCTACAAGGGTTGCAAGCCACCTACCAAACAATTCTAGTTGCTATGATCTCTAGACACATAATTTGCTATGTCACTACTCACTAAGAGCTCTCACACTTGCTACACTAAAGAGCTCCACTAGATGAACTTAAAACAACAAAGCAAGCTCTCAATTCTAATTACACTAAAGAGCTTGCTACAACTAGTTTGCAAGAATATAAATAAGTGAGTAGGGTGATTATACCACCATGTAGAGGAGTGAACCAATCACAAGATGAATACTAAATCAATCACTATGAGAATACCAAAGGGCAGGAGACAACCAATTTTTCTCCTGAGGTTCACGTGCTTGCCGGCACTCTAGTCTCCATTGTGTCGACCAACACTTGGTGGTTCGGTGGCTAAGAGGTGCTGCACGAACCTCGTCCACACAATTGGACACCGCAAGAACCTACCCACAAGTGAGGTAACTCAATGACATGAGCAATCCACTAGAGATACATTTTCATGCTCCATCGAGGAAGGCACAAGACCCCTCACAATCACCATGATCAGAGCCGAAGACAATCACCAACCTTCGCTCAATGATCCTCGCTGCTCCAAGCCATCTAGAGTAACAAGTGAATCCTATAGCAAAACACAAATACCAAGTGCCTCTAGATGCAATCACTCAAGCAATGAACTTGGATTCTCTCCCAATCTCACAAAAATGATGAATCAATGATTGAGATGAATGGGAGGGCTTTGGCTAAGCTCACAAGGTTGTTATGTCAATGCAAATGGCCAAGAGAGTGAGCTTGAGCCGGCCATGGGGCTTAAATAGAAGCCCCATGAAATAGAGCTGTTGGCTCCTCAGTCCACTAAAAAAAATGGGATGACCAGATGCTGGACCCCAGCGTCTAGTTGCGCTATGTGTGCCACATGTCCTATGCTTCAAACGCTGATCATCCAATGTTAATGGTCATTATTACATTTAAGTTGTGACCAGACGCGCTACTTTGAAGTGACCGGACATAGGACCTCAGCATTCGGTCATTTCCAGTAAGCATCCAGAAGCGAAAAATCTTGATCGGATGAGTCTGGTCATACCTGACCAGACTCACCCACCATCCAGTCACTCAACATCTCCTCTATGCGCTGCCACATTAGTAGGACCAGATGCACCCCATCAGCATCTGGTCACTAAGAGACCTAGCGTCCGGTCGAAGACCGACTCCAGCGTCTTCATGCTTCCACTAACTAGACATGCCAGTCCTATCAAGACTAGCGTCTGGTCAGTTATAGTGGCCTCCATAGTTTTTGTATAGAGCACCAGTGAAGTTCCTAACCCTTGCTCAAATGTGCCAACCACCAAGTGTATCACCTTGTGCACATGTGTTAGCATATTTTCACAAATGTTTTCAAGGGTGTTAGCCCTCCACTAGATCCTAAATGCATATGCAATGAGTTAGAGCATCTAGTGGCACTTTGATAACTGTATTTTGATACAAGTTTCATCCCTCTTAATAGTATGGCTATCGATCCTAAATGTTATCACACTCACTAAGTGTCTTGATCACCGAAACAAAATGGCTCCTACAACTTATACCTTTGCCTTGAACCTTTTGTTTTTCTCTTTCTTCTTTTCAAGTCCAAGCACTTGATCATCACCATGGAATCACCATCATCATGTCATGATCTTCATTTGCTTCACCACTTTGAATTGTGCTACCTATCTCATAATCACTTTGATAAACTAGGTTAGCACTTAGGGTTTCATCAATTAACCAAAACCAAACTAGAGCTTTCAGTCGGGTGGCCCTACTTGGCAGCCTCTCGGCCTCTGCTTTGGTGACGTGGCTTCTAGAGTCCCCTGGAACCTTCTAGAGTTGGTTTTGCAGGGAAATTCTGATTTTTCCTTTGACGTTTAAGTCCCCCTTGATGGTTTTCTGATTAAACCCTATTGAAGACATAAATTCACCAAAACTCATGGAAATTATCAGTTTAAACCCCTAAGTCTATGTTGGTGATCATTTTCATGCATTATTTTGGGTTATATTGATGTTTATAATGTTCGGTAACTACCATCAATAGTTGCTCTTCTCTTGCTCTTGTGCTCTTCTTTTTTGTGTGTTGTTGTAAAGAGGGAGGAGAGAGCCTCCTTTTATAAGTGGAGAGGAGGGGGGTCCTTGGAAATGTGCTTGATCACCATATGGAAGGAGCAAACCACCTTTTAGGTATGTTGAATCCACCCAATATCTATGGAACTGATGTAGCAACGACGGTATCTATCAACCAACTAAATTATGGGCCAAACACGGCTGGTGGGGGTGCGGCCACACCCTAGCTGATCCTGAATGTACACAACTTTGGTGGCATCGCCTCTTGTGATCATTGTGACTTGGCCCATGGTGGTAGTCTATGAAGATAAGGTGGATTTGCCATGGTTATGGGCTTGTCTTCCTCTTGTACAGGGCCTGATTTATGTAGTTGTGGGCCTACTCCTTCTTGGGCTCATGTCAGATGTCCTATAATGTTGCATTTCTTGTATACTTTAGGCTCTTTTCCTATGTAATCCCATCATGTCCTCCTATAAATGAATAATAACCAAAACTTGTGGAATTGATTAGTTTTAAAGCCCTATTTCTAGGTTTGGTGTTTGTATGCTATGATTTTATGTGATAGTTGGCAGTTGAAAATGTGTGTTAAGGACCGCCAACAACTCCCCCACACTTAGCCCTTTGTTCATCCTCGAGTAAAGTTTAGGACTAAGATGGGTCATCTCCTTGATATGATATCTACATACAAGTTATTCCAAGCTTCACCTGCACTTGTGAACTTTGAAGTGTCTACCACATTATCTTGGGTAATTGAATAATGGAACAACGTGGATTCAAATCCCCTTGCATCAATCAGTTAAGAAACTTGAGTTTTTCATTTGATTTTGAAATGCAAACATAGCTTAGCTCCTCAAATGATTCTTTCAAATAGCTCAAGTATGTGGTTGGTTCCTCACCAAGGCACATCATAGTGTTGCCTTCTTTCTTTCCTACCTCTAAAAAGCTTATGTGGATCTTTGGGTCAGGGGAAGATATGATGGCATACGTACTCTGCATATTTTATTAAGCCAAAGCTCGAATCCAAGGAGAAAAGATGTCATACCCTTAGATCAAGAAGTGCTAGTGTGTGGGTAAAATAATTTCTAAATCTATACTATACTCATTTTGTATGAGTGGTCTCTCTTTAGCTTTTTATTTTGAGACATGGCTATCATTTTTTCTTTCTTCCTTTTTTATGTGCCTTTGTCAGGCACGAAAATGTGTCAATCGTGCCAGGCACATGAGCAAGCCAGGAAGGGTCTGCTCAATGGAGCTAGAGATCCGCCTAGCTTCAACATAGGGATCATCGATCCTACGTACTCCTCCTAAGACTGTGCCCATCAATTTGACCCTAGCAATTGACAAGGAGAGAAAGTTTATCAGTAATTTAAGGTGGAACATGCCGGTCTACTGCCCAGACAGTTCTAAGAGTGCCGCTTCAGGAGCAGCCATACGTGAAAAGCGACTGAATAGCCGATCTGCACTAGAAATCGGCTGTTATGGACTATAAAGCTCATGTGTAGCAATTAATTTTATATTGATAGGTCCTGTACACATAGATGTAAATAAAATCATCAGCTAGATAGATGTTGCTAGTGTAAAGCATTGAGCCGATGAATCTAATCAGGAAAAGATATAGCATATGAACAAATCGACTATCTGATACGAATGGATCTACAAATGCTCTGAATCTAATCTGTTCCCACCAACATGAGGTTTGACTGGATTGATGGTAGTTTTGATGATAGTAAGAAACTAAAACCGAAGAATCCACAAACACATCCGTACTTCGATAGGCTTTTCAAAAGACATGCTATACGTGAAGGATCAGAAGAATCGGCTGAAATAGTTGATTCAGGTGAAAAGGACTATAGCGTGTGAACAATCGACTATTTCACATGAACAAACCTATGGACTCCTTAGACTCAACCTGCTATCTCTAAGAGTGGGGTTCAACCGGATCGATGCAGCTGTGATAAAGATAAGAAATCAAACCTTTAAAGCACACAGATCTATCCATGATTAACAGAATCATGGACGCACACCGTAGGCATTAACGCACAGGCGATCAGCTATTTAGCCGACGCAGGCATAGCAAACAGTTAAGGTCACACCTAACCAGGAACAAATCTGCTAACTAGCATCCTCCAATCTATAGTGCCATTAGTGGGGATCGATCGGATCATTACAGCCATAATGGTGAACTATAAACCAGATTCAACTACCCAGCAAACCTCTTTAAGATTATTCATGCCTTAACAGCGTACTATGCATAATCAAGATCGAAAGTAAAAACAGCCAATGAAGCGTAATCTGTCGCTCAGAGTAAGAAAACATCATGTTGTAGTAAAGCAAATGATGCACTGAAAGGATATAAGGTCGATCAAATTCGATCTCGACCAGGTGGATTGATGTTGCTGTAAACTAATAACAATGAAAAACATCAACAAGATCGGTAACTTAATGAATCTACCCGAGGGATGCCACCCTTAGATAGAGTCGATAACTTGACCTTAATCTAGTTCGAGCAGTGGAGGTCGACCGGATCGATGCAGCCATACTTGAACTAGACAAGAGTCGATAACTAGCTTATACAAGAGTCATAGTGGAGGTCGACCGGATTGATGTAGCCGTACGAATAGAAGTATAAGCCATGATGGTACTTACAAACAAGCTGGAGGTCGACCGGTCTGATGCAGCCCTGCTCGCTGAAGAATTTCTAAGATCTACTCTACTCCTATCCTAAGGGGTGGCTAGAGTCAAAAAAGTAAGTAACTTGTATTTGATTGATTGTGTGTCTTTTACAATAGTCGAGGTCCAATATTTATACCCAAAACCTACACATGAATCCTATTTATGCACAACTCATTACCATCTTTGACACAAGAGAATACATTCCTAATTTAAGATAACTTGGACCCTAATCTTTCCCTTTTTGTGGAGTCCAACATGTTTTTTCCTGACGCCAACTGTAGCTTTTATCGTTATCTACTGGCGCTATCTGAAGAGAGCCGATTCTAGCACTACATTCAAATCAACTGATACCGATCTTTTACGTGATCGATTCCTCGATGACACAATTTTGGGAGCATTCGAGTTCCTGCAATTCTTCTTCCCAAATTTTGGTGTAAACAACCTTCATCTGCTCAATTTTTTTTCAATACCTTGGGACCTTCATGTGTCCCTATTTTTTCTTGGACCTTCATGTGTCCATATATATATACTTTTTCTCATACTTTTGCATAGCCCATGTCTCTTAAACCACATATTAAGAGAGATCACTTTCTTATAAAACATGGAGTATTTTCCTAACAAACATTTTTTTGTGTACTCCCAGTGTAGGAGCAAAGTTTTGGGTGGATGGAGGCATGTTTTTAGCGTATTCCTAGTGTAGGAATAGCTTATGTATAAGGGTGTACGTGATCTTGATCTTTGGGGCATGATAACTTTCTTGACAAGGGTCAACAAGACTTGACAAAATTCAATGTAGAAATAAGTAGCATAAAATTGGAGGCTTGAAGCTCTAAACACTAGATATGGCTTTGGTAGGAATTTGAACATCATTGAGGAGCATGCTAATTGAAATTTGCTTTTGTAAAATAATTCCCAAGTTCTTTGCATAAGAGAGCATGGCTCATTTTCATCTTACGATATCACATATTCCAATTGCTTAGATAATATGGGGTCCCTATGATGAGTTCTCCACAAGTTTAGGAATATTAGCAAGGAATAAAGAGTATGCAAATTTATTCAAAGGATAGCATGGAGATTGAGCATCATTTTGTTTTGTATTTTGAATTTGTTCAATTTTAAGCTTCAAAATTCAGGAGAGTTTGGGGTTGAGTTGCACAAACCACCATTGAAGATGAAGGCGATGTGGGAAGTGAGAGATGGTTTGGCTAAACCAGACGTTTAGCCAATCTTCTCTAGAGTCATCTATTTCGTCCTTCCATAAGCTGGATCATTTGATGTTGTGCAACGTGTTAGGGAGATCTCAAGTGTGTGGTTGTCATGCTTTAGAGATCTCCCTCACACTTATTCTTATACATATAGCACCCGGTTTTAAGGACAAAACCAGATACACACCATATGTGAGCCTAGGAAGTCAAATCACACATATGGCTACAAATAGAGGTAAGATCAATAGACAATGCTTATATATATAACATATTAGTATAAAGAATATAACCGTATATAGTAGATAGCCGAAAGACTCTACATTCTTTAGGTGAAGGCTCCAAATCCACAGGGACAACTAACTGGTTGATTACAAGCCTAACTCCTTCATAATATAGCAATCTGGTACCCATCCGGGATTCTTATCCAAAGTATTGAAAATAAAACAAGCGTGAGTACATGTCGTACTCAGCAATATAACATGGGGTTCATGAGGCTCAAAAGGTTGATACTGGTTTAACTACGGTTAGCTTTTATGAGTCACAATTTTAAGCGATTGCGTAGCAACAAGTTTATCTTAAGCCCATATAAACACATGATTAGGTAAACATGAATAATGAATTGCATAAACAATTAACCATTAATGATCATTTATTCTATAAGAGTTCCAAGGCCGCTCATGACCATGAGCATGGCCGATATACTAGTTTTACACTCTATAGAGGTTTTATACTTTCACCATGAGCCATGATTTACCCTTTCGCCAGAGGTCGCGAGCCTCTTAACCCGCTACCAAGGAAGGTTGGCATGGTTCACTATGAAGCCTTTCAAAGGTTCGACTAACAAGTTAGGGCCGCTAAGGATTCCCCATCAACTAGTAAGATCCCTCCCCCAAGGTGTGACTAACAAAAAGACAAAGAAACCAAAGTGCGCTCCCTTGGCAGGCCATGGGATCAAACCAATCAGAGCACCTCTTGTGCCTTTTGGTAACCACTAACAAGCTAGAAAAGGTCCTCATACTTAACTAGAGCCAGAGCCATGTAGCACTCATGGTTGTACTATAAGTCCTGGTTGAGCACTTACAGATAAGTCCTTAGGGAGAGGAATCTATAGCATCACAAAAACTATGCTCTAGCCCCCTTGTTCCTTGTTGCTAAAAAAGCATCTTTTAGTGTTTACAGCATATTCCATTAGTCAAGTAACAAGATCATGGTCTTTAATTGAGCCCTAGCATCACACTACCCAATGTATAAACCCATAGGTGACAAGGTACATGTACAAAGCTAGGAAATTCTTAGTGGTAATCAAGGTAGACACATGCATATGATTAAAATGACATTGACGTGAATAGGACAACAAGGATGATCCCATGCTAACTTAGATCCTTCTTCAAGTCAAAACCTTCAGTGAATTGCTTTACGATTCACCACGTATAGCTCACCGACTAGACAAGATCATAACGCACCACACAAGCATCCATGCAATCATACATGAAGCAAACAATAGAACTAAATTAGAACAGTACACCAAACATATTAAACAATGAGTGAAAAGGTTTTAAAGATGTTCTACACATTGCTACGAACACATAGGTGTGAAAAGCACACTAATCGGAGCTACGATGAAAAAGAAATGACTATCTTAAGATTTATTTTTAGGGGATAAAGAAAACTCCTAGCTACATTCATTTTAACTATATATAAAAACATATATAAGATATTGCAGAGAAATATCCAAATTGAGTTAAGTCATTTTATATTTGAATTGGAAAGACAATATATTCTAATCATATTTTATTTATAATTCTAGTAGCATAATCACTAATCAAGATAGGAATTAAACCATCAATTCTAGAGCGAGCGACATGGTAAACATTGTTACTAATGCGTAGATTACGTTGTTACGAATCTAGCGCAATGGGAACGGGTCAAAATGGAGCTAAAACATAGAAGTTATGTTGAAAATACTCTTTGTATGGCAGTTTCATAAATAAACTGAACTAATTATGAGTTAAAATAAATAAAATCAGATTTTCAAATCTAAGACAGGGACTACGCGTGTAATTTGTAGGAAGTATAGGGTCTCTTTTGCAAAGTTGCCAGCGAAGGGGTGTTTTCTCATTTGGGCCGTGAATCCTAAATCGGACGGCTCTAGATGATACTTTGTATATATGTATTTCCATTATATTTTGGGATTTGTTTTTTAAAAGAAAAAGGGCCACAAAACATATCCATGACATCATGTGATGTCATCAAGCTAGGAATCATAACAACCCAGAATTGGATTGGAGCAAGGCAGAGCACGCACGGCTAACATCTAGTGGCACCATGTACAGCGGCGAGCACCTCGCTAGGGCAACTAGAGAAAAGGCCTAGGGCTTCGGTTGACCAAAAGGAGAGCACTGGGATACCAAGAGAGCGACGACGAGCTCACCTAGGCACTATACGCGAACGAAGATGGACTAGAGGTGGCACCGGGCTTAGCGGAGCGGCAGTGACTTCATACAGAGGTTCGGTGACATGTTGAGAGCAACACAGAGAGCAAGGGAAGAAAGAAAATGGTGCTCGAAGATTCACTACCATGGGGTAAAGCTTGTTGGCTAGCTTGAGTTGATGGAGAAATAGTAGGATGTCGCGGTGGCTTCGGCAGATGGGTTTGGCTCCTCGGCGAGATTCAACTAGGCTACAGCATGAGGTAGGGCTTGGACGGCGGTGTGTAGATGGAAGAATAGGGCATGGAGAAGGGTCTTGGATACTTATAGGGTGGCTCAACTTGCACCCCATGTAGATAAATTCCGAAGCACCTGGGATTCGGTGGCATGATTCGCTCGGATGAGTCCGAGCCGAGCACAACACGAGGTTGGAGATGGAGCTAGCAAACGGGCCTAGTGTGTCAGCGTCTTAAGGAGTGGGTCTTGGTCATCAAAGACATAGAGAGAGAGGGAGCGCCCCCATAGGCTCAGCCCTATTGGGCTAGCCTACCCAATTGGGCTCCCAATGTGGGGAAGGGATGAGCAGGAGGCTAGGGCCTTTAGGCCAAAAGGGGAAAGCTTTCTTATTTTCTTTTCCTTTTTAAATCCATTTTCATATTCAGTTTCAAAAGCATTTGAATTCATTTTGAATTTTAGTCAAAACCACATAGTACAAAAACTCCAATGTAGATGAATGAATGCACCAACAATGTTTCTAATCCTATGATGGTTTTTAATTTAATGATGAGAATTATTTATTTTCCTATGTTCTCATGAGCACAAAAATACAAAATTAAATCAATTTATATCTATTTCAAAAGGAGCAATTTTTAGGGTGTTACAATTCTACCCCCTTAAGATGAATCTCGTCCTCGAGATTTGAAAGATGGTGATAAAAGAGATATTGATTCTCTGCCTTTATTTGATCCTCAATTTCCCAAGTTACATCTTCCTTTGTTCGGTTGCTCCAATACACTTTACATGCTTTAAGTACTCTTTCATTAAGAGTCATCGGGCAATTTCTAAGATCTTGGCTAGCTAATCTGCTTAAGCATGATCATCTCTCATATTGAACTCCTCCAAAGGTGTTTGTTCCTCTACATTGACATCTAAAAACTCAGAGTCCACTTTATTATGCTCTCTATATATACCTTCTAATAGGTCATTCTCGTATTCCTCAGGTGCAGGTTGAATACCCTCATACTCAATTCTTTCACCTGAAGGTGTTGTTAGAAGCACCGAACATTGGACATACTTAATCACTCTTTTGCATGCAGACAACCATCCCATTCCAAGGATAACATCAATGTTCATTAACTCCAAAACAATAAGTTTTGCCTCAAAGTTTACCCCCTTTATGTTAACGCTAACTTTTGGGCATATGTGGTTTGCCTTCATTTCTCCTCCTGGAGAGTTAACTATCACCGGTTTCCTCAATGGAAGCATAGTTATCTTATGATCTTCCACATATTTCCTAGAGATGAATGAATGTGGAGAACTAGGGTCAAACAACACCATGGCGGGAGTTGAGTTTACTAGAATTAAACCACACACGACCTCCTTAGCACCATGAGTGGTAACCATATCTGCATTGTTCAGATGTCTAGGGATGTAGTTTCACTTCAATTTATTTCCTTGCACCTGCTTCTTATGGACATTCTATCCGGGCTCCTACTGCTATTGATTCTGGCTTTGATTACTCTCAGCAAACATCTTAAGATAATCGTTCTCATAATGTTTAATCTCACCACAATCATAACCTTCCTCACTAGTAGGAGTATTGGTCTTCACCAAGGTGATAGTAGGAGGTGATAGACTTGGCTCTTTAGTGCTGAAATGCTGCACTTCATCATTGGGTTGCTGATATTGATCCTGATCTATACTCCCAAGCAGATTCATAGGGCGCGACTAATAATTTGGTTATGTAGCAAAATGGAGACAAGTGTTTCTTAACTGGCGCTAAAGTTCACGCTTTCTCTTCTTCTCTTACATCTCTCGACGCTTGTTCTCAATTACAATTGCTCTATCCACCAACATTTGATAGTCGACATACATAGCGGTCATCAGCTGTAGTTGCAAACCATCATTTAGTCCTTTCAAAAAGTGTTTCTATTTCTTAGCATCACTATCCACCTCTCTTGGAGTATAGCATGACAACTGAGTGAACCTATCATGATACTCACACATTAACATGGAGCCTTGCTTCTAGTTGAGGAACTCATATTGCTTAAGTTCTACCACACCTAACGGAATGTGGTAGGACCTAAAACTCTCGTTGAACTCCTTCCAAGTGATTTGTCCAGCATTGTTGGGATGTCCATATTGGTAAGACTCCCACCAATCCTGTGTTGCACCCTGGAGTTGGTCGGACGCAAAAAGCACCTTCTCATGGTCATCACACTAAGCTATGTCCAGTTGTCACTCCACAACTCTAAGCCAGTCATCAGCTTCTAGTGGCTCGCCTGTATGTGAGAACGTCGGTGGGTGTCCCTTCATAAATTCACCAGGCTTCTCAATAGGGGGTGCTTGATGCTGGTTCTCTAGTGCAATTTGAGCAATAGTCTATAACAGTTGAGTCTGCATCATCAAAGCTTGTCTATAGTTGGAGGATTAGGTGGTGGTGGATTAGAGTTGGGAACATTCCTTACAGCACACTATGAAGCACTTCTCCTGGTAGCAACCATCTATTTTCAACATGTATGCATTAGGATTCAGTCATTCATAGCATTCTTAACTTGTAGCTTCAAGAGATGACAAGATAGGATTGATAGTATGAGAGACAAGAGAAAACCCAACCATAGAGAGATATCCGATTCTTCGAAATGAAGCACTAGCATCTAAGAAACTTCATCTTCCAAATCCTTCACTTGGCTACCCCCTTAAGAAGAGATATACTAGTGACACAAAATGGTAGCTTGCACCTTCTTCTAGATAAGTTAGCTAGAATAAAGGCGTTCTAACATCCTAGAGAAACTCGTGCATAGGCAAGAACATCTAATCTGAGAATTCTCGCGAGCAAAAAAACAGCAGTGCAGCAAAACAGCTGTAAATATCATTCTGTTAATCCAATAGCTGTAGTTTATATTATTGGAAAGCTTATGAAATTCTCTACAACTTTCGTGTAGAATACTTTTTCAAATTATGCAGTCAAAATAGTCAAAACTAGTGCACAACAGCAACTGCTCCAGGTTTCAGACAGCACAGGTGCATCATCTTGTGATTTTCATAACTCCATAACCAAAATAGCTATTAGGGTGATTCTTGTGGTTGCAGAAAGATATTGAAGTCGACTACTTTCCAGAATTTTTTCATGATTTTTGGTCATCCAAAAACAGAGATATAGGTTAATAAAGACAGGTTGCTCGGAAAGGCAGGATAGAGAAAACAGGAGATAACCAAAACTCGACTATTTATTTCATTAATCCTTATACCTTAGGCCTATAAACTAAATGAAATCGTGGAAACACCCAACAAGATCATTGCAATCATTACAAAGATTCAAAACAAGCATAAGCATAATGAGAATTCAACAAAGCAATAAAGGTGCACAACTCAATCATTGACTCAACTTGCGATGCTATCGTCCTCATTGTACTAGGGGTAACAATCCTAAGACTCATCTTCAAATTACGCAAGAAGGTGGTGAGGAACAGTTCTAAAAGCATATGAAATCAAGGAGTGAAGATGAGAACAAAGACTTTAAAATAAGCACCAAGGTAGAGATGAATAGCATGGGTAGAGATATAGTAGAGAAGACAATATCAAGATTCATAGAGCAAGGGTTTTTGTAGCAACTTCTAAACCTTATAACGACCAGTTTCTACTAAGCTTGCGTCCTACAGTTAGCATTGCTTTGATACCACTTTGTAGCACCCTATTGTAAGGACAAAACCAGATATACATCATATGTGAGCCCAGGAAGTCAAATCACACATATGGTTACGAATAGAGGTAAGATCAATAGATAATGCTTAATATATAACATATTAGTATAAAGAACATAACCTTAGATAGTAGACAGCGAAAAGACTCTGCATTCTTCAGGTGAAGGCTCCAAATCCATAGGGACAACTGATTGGTTGATTACAAGCCTAACTGCTCCATAATCTAGCAATTTGTTACCCATCTGGGATTTTTATCTAAAGTATTGAAAATAAAACAAGTGTGAGTACATGTTGTACTTAGCAATATAACATGGGGTTCATGAGGCTCAAAAGGTTGACACTAATTTAACTATGGTTAGCTTTTATGAGTTACAATTTTAAGCGATTGAGTAGCAACAAGTTTATCTTAAGCCCATATAAACACATGATCAGGTAAACATGAATAATGAATAGCATAAATAATTAACCATTAATGATCATCTATTCCGTAAGAGTTCCAAGGCCGCTCGTGACTATGAGCATGACTGATATACCAGTTTTATACTCTATAGAGTTTTTACACATTCACCATGAGCCATGATTTACCCTTTCGCCCGTGGTCGCGAGCCTCTTAACCCACTACCAAGGAAGGTCGGTAGGGTTCACTATGAAGCCTTTCAATGGTTCATGTAACAAGTTAGGGCCACTAAGGATTCCCCATCAACCAGTAAGATCCCTCCCCCAAGGTGTGACTAACAAAAAGACAAAGAAACCAAAGTGCACTCCCTTGGCAGGCCGTGGGATCAAACAAATTAGAGCCCCTCTTGCGCCTTTCGGTAACCACTAACAAGCTAGAAAATGTCCTCATACTTAACTAAATCCAGAGCCATGTAGCACTCATGGTTGTACTATAAGTCCCGATTGACCACTTATAGATAAGTCCTTAAGGAGAGGAATCTAGAGCATCACAAAAACTATGCTCTAGGCCCCTTGTTCCTTGTTGCTAAAAAACATCTTTTAGTGTTTACTGCATATTCCATTAGTCAAGTTACAAGATCATGGTCTTTAATTGAGCGCTAGCATCACACTACCCAATGCATAAACCCATAGGTGACAAGGTACAAGTACAAAGCTAAGAAATCTTTAGTGGTAATCAAGGTAGACACATGCATATGATTAAAATGATATTAAGGTGAATAGAACAACAAGGATGATCCCATGCTAACAAATATCCTTCTTCAAGTCAAAACCTTCAATGAATTGCTTCACGATTCACTACGGATAGCTCACCGACTAGACAAGATCATAACGCACCACACAAGCATCCATGCAATCATACACGAAGCAAACAATTGAACTAAATTAAAATAGTATACCAAACATATTAAATAGTGAGTGAAAAGGTTTTAAAGATGTTCTACACATTGCTACGAACACATAGGTGTGAAAAGCACAGTAACGAAGCTGCGATGAAAAAGAAATGACTATCTTAAGATTTATTTTTAGGGGATGAAGAAAACTACTAGCTACATTCATTTTAACTATATAAAAACATATTTAAGATATTTCAGAGAAATATCCAAATTGAGTTAAGTCATTTTATATTTGAATTTGAAAAACAATATATTCTAATCATATTTTATTTATAATTCTAGTTGCATAATCACTAATGAAGATAGGAATTAAACCATCAATTCTAGAGCGAGCGACATGGTAAACATTGTTACTAATGCGTAGATTACGTCGTTATGAACGGAGTGTCCACCAAACCTGAAGCCTAGTCGCCAACAACCTAAGTCTCTTACTAAGTGAGAATATCGGATCGTCCATCACCACGGCGGAGCGTCTAACAAATTATAAAGAAACAACTCCTGAGACACTAAGAGCACCTAGTTCCTACTCTAGTCTCCATGATTTCCAAGGAGAATCTGCCAGAGCCAATAGAAGCAACTCACCTCGACACCCGGCATAGCGGAGTATCCGTCAGTAGGACAGAGTGTCCGACAATCATAGTGAATATGAGGTTGGTCAGTAAGTGCACTCAACGGGTCACCAATACTAGATCCTATCCCATAACAATTATTCGATAGTAGATGTCTCTTCCTAAGCCCCGATTAGAGATCCTAGTTTCCTTATCTATTGTCCAATCATCTCCAATCCTAGGATCCTCTCCTTTCAGGTTCAGATATCTCATTTCATGAAGATCATGTGCGAGACGTCACCGCTAGCTTGGAATCGTTAGGATCGGCAGCACTAATAGGCAGGCACCTTACTATTACAAACCCTACTTTGGATACTTCTCAAGTCACATTATGAGTTATGCATTGCATTTAGTGTTGGATAATGAACTCTTTCACATAACACTTAGAGTAACTCTATAATCTATTAGAAGCCTCTCATCTTAAGAATGGGAATGGGAACGCTTAATGCTTATTGCTTAGTTGCATGGGTAACGGTAGAAGTCGAGCATGAGAATGGAACTCATATTCGCGCATGTAGGATGCTACACCTAGATAATTAACTACTAAAACCAATGAGGGTACAACTTGACCTAACTAACCAACCTAACTAAGGAATAATACCCCTAATATGATAATCTTGATGATCACCTAAACATCTTGCTCATGCGAGGGGTAGGTCGTTGTGGGGGTATTAACCCCTATACCCTTATGGCTAAGCTTGGGCCGGCCCAGATCGGTGAGTTTGGTCCACCAAAAGACGACGCGTGGCCCAACCAACCTGTTCGGAGTCCCGCGCAAGGAGTCAAGGCAGATTTGGCGATCAGGCAAGATCCTGGTCGGTTAGAATAGGAATCCTTATCCGGCCACATATGGCAATTGTAACTGGCTAGAATTAGTTTCCAGATCTGTAACCCTGCCCCTCGGACTATATAAGGCGGGTAGGGGACCCCTCTAAAAAACATCTCTCATTGACATACAGCAATACAAATCAGACGCAGGATGTAGGTATTACGCCTTCTTGGCGGCCGAACCTGGATAAAACCTCGTGTCTGTCTTGCGTCACCGTCTTGTTTGTGGCTTGCGCATCTGTCTGCCGACAATCTACTACCTTGGGCATACCCCTAGGTAGACTGCCAACCATATTTCATCGACAGTCGTCGTGAGTGTCAGATCTCAAATGACATAGCTCATGGAGCAGTAAGGACCATGTATTGCAATGCATAAGTCCGAGTAACCACCCATATAGACCACATGTCGTGGATGGGGTCGACAAGCCAAGTAACTAATTGCGACCGGTTTATCCATGAAACTGGCAAAGAGGTGGCGTCAGTTGGGAATGTCTAGGACATTGACTGAGAACCCAGTCAAACCTTTCATGTGACACTCGGGCCAAATTAGGAAAAGGTTGGAAAGCATGAGGCAACCCTTACCCGGGCACGGGTATGGTGGTTAGTCCTGATTTCCATGTGGGTACAGTTGTACACCTCTGTAGAGTCTTGAAAGCCTAGAGTCCTTCAGAATGGAACTATTTGGTTGTTCTTTCTTTCTATACCCATGGTAGCATGAATGATGGACTATGAGCACCTTTGTTATAATAATAAATTCTTTAATTCTAACGTTGAGCATATCATGTCATACTCTTAATGAATATCAATGCTATCCGCACTTATACAAATGCCTGATAATTACCCTGTGCATCCACCAAATACTATATGTTGGAATTAAGTCCTGTGAGTACGCAATGTACTCATGGTGCAGCCATTAAATTATTTTGCAGGTACATAGTAGACCGCGTCGACCAATCGCTTGACCACCGTAGCATAGTAGCACTTGGAATGGGCGTGACTCCAAGCGTGTTACAAGTTAACTCTGGATTCCTTGGAGGAGCAACTATGAGTATGAACATTGGTTGGGTGGAGTGACTAGGTCCACTAGGTGGATCGGGATGTAAAACTTGTGTAAGGCAGTCTGATTTATTTGAATATAATTGTATTAGTTGAGTTTCATCTATTGGTCTAGTGATGGGTTAATAATTGGAATACCTTGTGCCACTCAACTTGATCCTGAAAAGGAGTTGCTAGTGTGCTCCTGGGTGCCTTGAAGTTGTTAATTCGACATCCTCCATCGGCTTCAGTATCGATCCCTGACAGGGTAGGCATCGGGGCGCGACACCACCGCCTTCACATGGTGGGTTGTGGGATGGACATGGATCACTCTTGGTGGGTGCTTTGCCTAGTTGAGTCGAGTTAATGGGCGTCTCCCTTGTTCCTTTACGCAAATCAGCGTCGAAAAGCACCTTTTAGTGAATTTTCTCCATGTATTTGTGTTGTGACCTACAAAATAATATCCTCCAAATACATGTGGAATTTAGTTAATAGTAAATGCATATGTGTTTAACATTGTCAATTTCTCCTCTTTTTGTACCTTAGTTGGTGGTCGGATATGATCGTTAAAGACCACCAACAAGATCCCCCAAGCTTAACCTTTGTTCGTCCTGAGCAAAATGTGTTTTTGAATGCATGCAAACTTGTTTATTTTATATCTAGAGTTCCTGTCCTCCAAAAATTATGAAATTTTTGTGGTAAGCTATTCTTGACATGTACGAGCTCTGGTAAAAATTTGAGGGTCAGTGCATGTATAGATTTGTAGTTATAGATTTTTTATTTTATAATTAGGTAATCCTTGTATGAATTTTTATAAATTATTTATGAATCCAATATTCATGAAATTTGTTGGAGGTTATCCTAGTACCATATGGATGTTAGAAAAAATATAAAATCTGTTGCTTGACACTTTTCACTAGAGTTTTCTATTTTTGCTATTGTAAGCCTTTCTGCCTTGTCATTTTTGTATAGAATTTTCTACTTGGTAAAATGGCATGAAACTTTTACAGTAGTCTTTTGGTAGCATTAGTAAGGCACTGTAAATTTTTGAGAATTTATGATGCACATTTAGTATATGTTTATTATTTAACATAAGTAGCTAAATAAAATAATAAAGGCATTTAAATAAATACTTTGGGCTTTACTATTATGTTTTCTTGAGTGTATTTAGTATGCTTGCACTGTTGGTAGACTTTGTGTTGTAAAAATTTGAATACTTACATGAAGTAAAAGTATTGTTGCTTTATAATTCGAGTTGGAAGGATTTAGGACAGATTATGTAGTTTTGTGTGTTGCATGCTTAAAATGGTGTTTGCTGTAAAAATGGATAATAACAAAGTTGTAGATAACTTCTTCATGTATCTTGTGTTAAAATTTCTGGACCATAGGCCAAAGGGTTTAGGAGTTATGGCTGTTCAAAGTTAGTATTTCCGAATTGCTTGCTCTCTGGAAATTTCTGGACAGCACTGGATGGCTTGTCTGTTTTGATTAAGATAAATTGTGAATTAGCTTTTGGTGATTAAATACGAATTGTATACAATTTTATAAGATTTCCAGAAAGTCCAAGATCACCACATTTGGATAAGTAGAACTTCAGTTATGAGTAAAATAAGTAGCTGCTGTTTTGTAGTGTGGTACATGAACTGCTGAAGTGTTGATTGAGTAATTAAGAAGAGATATGCACATACTCAGTAAAACATGATACACTTGTTATTACTTCAGCACCATGATGTTAAGAATACTTACAAGAATGCATTCATCACGTATCATCAGATTATACTTGTCATGCATACATTCGCAATACCTTATGCCATATTCATGCATCTAGGATCGAAGGAAGAAATAACGTTGCTGGAGTTCGACGAAGTAGAGGAAGGGGACCAGCAGGAGAATCCTCAAGCCGTAGCTCCCGAAGGCGAGGAGCAGAACCTAGAAGAGCTTCCGGAGTGCCCTGATCACCGCCCCACTTCCTTTCTGAAAGGCAAGCCCCAGAGCATTCTAAGTCTCCCAGTATTTTACAAATGATTACTTAAGTTCTTATGATTGCTGCATTAGGTTATAAGAGTTGAATAGAACCACTTGATGCATATAAATTCCTTGCCTATATATATACACCGTAACCCTGTGTAGGTCCAGGATCGAATATATGCTTAGCCATGCTTAGACCGGTAGAAGTCGGGTGATTTCCTATCACCTGCGAGATATAGGTGGATACCGGAGCATGGTTGGCTATAATTGCTATCGTGGAACAGAACCATGGGGTAAAAGAAAAATCAAGGCTGGGTGGAGTCTATGCGTAGGTTGACTCATGTGATTCCGTCTGTGCCGAGTAAGGACCGTACCATTGTTGGCGCTTCTGACAAGATTGAACGCATGCCTATCATTTAGCTGGCCGGATAACTCGTTCTGACCGCGAAGCCGAGTAGCTCAACTCAGGCCAGGTCCTGTTCTGTTGTGCGCTCCTTGCAGGGAGCCAAACTGAGCCCAAGGGCAAGGTAGGTCTGAACGTCCTGGCATTTGGTGTCCCCGATTGTGCGGCATGGTACAAACCCACGAAATGTGTACCCGAGTTGTACCAAAGGTTACCTAAGGCGACTAATGATCTGGTCTGCCTGGGTTTATGTTAGGAATAAATTCCCAGCTGGTTGAAATTGATTCGAATCGCTGTCTCTCCCAGATAGTGAGAAACTTGGCTAGTCCCAACATCATAGTAACTGTGTTATGGAACATGATGGTTCGAATGAATGGAATTACAATACCTGCTATGGTTACTATTGTATGCTTTAAAAATGATATACCACATGTTTGGCATAGGTTAGTGGATAATTTAGAGATGGATCGTTATAATTAACTTGATAACGGGATCAAAATTGTATAACTGAGTTAATCACTTTTATGCAAAATGTTGTCAAGCTATCTCCACTTATACAGCCTTGCATGATCCTTGGAGTCATTTTATTTCTGGTTTATGATGGGTAAGTCTAGCTGAGTACCTTCTCGTACTCAGGGTTTTATTTTCCCATTGTTGCAGACGACACTGTATATCATGGTTATTGCAAGAGTTGCTTCTATCCCACTGTGGATGAGGAGTAAGCCTTGGGCGGGCTTCTTTATTAATCCCTCTACATGCTTTTGTGGACTGTGATCGTATTTTGGCACTGTATTAAACTATGTTGGAAACTTTACTTTCAAACTTAATTTGCTTCCGCTTTTGTTATCAAACTTGGTTTGTAATAACTTTGTTTCATACTCTGATGATGAAAATGTATCTGTGAACTTTATGTAATATGTGACATGTATGTTGAATCATGTACGATCTTGGTTGTTGTAAATTGTTTATCGAGACCCGTCGTGGTACTCGACGGACTACCGGGTTTATATGGGTTCAAGTATGACAGTGCGGCCGCTTGCGGGCTGCCATTATACTTGTACTCTTATAAATTGGTCAGTTCTGCGATAGCTTACACATAAAACTACGATGGAACAAAAGAAAATCCTTGCTCACATCCTAGAAAACATGGTTCTTCCACCATAGAACCCAAACCCCTCCAAAAGAAGGGCATGTCAAGCTTTGAGGAGCCCTCATTAGTCAGATCCAAATCCATACTGTCGACACAAAAATGTGGCGATGTGATCAATACACATCAAGCCAGAAGGATCTACTTGGAGTAAGCTCGGAGATCCACTTGGCTTCAACATAGGCTAGCCGATCCTGTGAACCCCGAAGACGTGCCAGTCAATTTGACCTGCAATTGACAAGGAGAGAAAGTCTTATCAGTTGTTTAAGGTGGAACATGCTGGTTTTGCCCAGACAGTTCTAAGTGTGCTACTTCGAAAGCAACCAAACGGGAGAATCGACTAAATAGCCGATATGAGGAGAAATTGACTGTTAAGGACTGTGATGTTCGTGGGTCATGACTGATTTATGATAACAAGTACAATGCACCCAGATATAAGTAACATCATCAGCTAGGTGGATATAACCAGTGTAAAGCATTGAGCCAATAAGTTTAACGAGAAGAGATATAACATGAGAACAAATCGACTGTCTAGTACAAATGAATCTACAAATGCTCTGAATCTAATTTATTACCATCAATAGTGAGGTTCGAGTGGATCAAAATAGCTATGATAATGATAACAAACTAAAGCCAAAGAATCCATAAAACCATCTATATATTGACAGGTTCATGAAAAACATGCTATTTGTGTGAAAGCGCAGGCAAATCGGCTAAAATAGCCGATTCAGGAAGAAAAGGGATTACAGCATGTGAACAATAGACTGTTTAACATGGACAGATCTATAAACTCATCAAATCTAACCCGTTATCCTTAACAGTGGGGTGTGACTAGATCGATGGTAGCCATGATAAAAATAACAGATCAAAGCTTTAAAGTAAACAGATCTATTCACATTTAACGGAATCATGAAGACACTATAAGCATTAAATTATGGGCGATCAGCTATTTAGCCGATGCGGGCATAGCAAGCAGCCAAGGTCATGCTTGGTCGAAAGCAAATCTACCAACTAGCGTACTCTAATTTAAAGTGCTAACAGTGGGGATCGACTGGATTGTTACAGCCATGATAGCGAGCTATAGACCAGATTCAACTAGCTAGTAAACCTTCTCAAGATTAGACATGCTTTAGCCATTTACTATGCACGATCAAGATCAAAGTAGAACGACCGATAAAACATAAATTGTCATTTAAAGTAAGAACCATCGTAATGTAACAAAATAAATGATGGACTAAAAGGATGTGAGGCTGATCTAGAATGATCTCGATCGGGTAGGTTGATATTGCTGAAACTAATAACAACAAGAACATCAGCAAGATCGATAACTTAATGAATCTACCCAAAGGATGTCACCCTTAGGTAGAGCCGATAACTTGACTTTAATCTAATTCAAGCAGTGGAGGTCGAACTTAATCGATGTAGCCGTACTTGAACTAGATAAGGATCGATAACTAACTCATACTAGAGCTTGTAAGAGGTCGGCCGGACCGATGCAGCCTTATGAACTGGAGTACAAGCCATGATGGTACTTATAGACAAGCCGGAGGTCAACCGGATCGATGCATCCCTGCTTGTTGAAGAACTCGACAAGATCTACAGTACTCCTACTCCTAAGGGTTGGCGTGAAGCCAAAAAAAGTAATTGGTATTAATTGATTCAGGGATCCATGTTACAATAGCTGGGGGCTTGTATTTATACCCTGGGCTGATAAGAGTCCTAAACGAACATGACTAGATAACAAAAAGAAATATCAAGATACATGGACTCTAATTTTTGCTTTTGCAGAATCCTTACTGATGAAGCTTCCTTGTTTGATATGTGTCCTTGTTTCTTTCATCCTGATATGCACCTGGCCGTCATGTCTCTCTCAAATTTATTAAATAATATTTCCTAGCCAGCTCATAAATAACCCTTGATTAGGAAACTTTCTTGCTTTTGACATCATCGGCCGATCACTTCCTTTCTAGGATAAGCTTACCAAATTTTGGTGTAAACACAGGCCCCCTAGTTCGGAGTATGAATTTTCATGCTTCAAACTATTTCGATTCAATGGTCTTTTTCCCTAAGTCGATGACAACTGATCGAATCACTGAAAGCTGCATCGGCTCCATCTTCTTGATCTTGATAACTCTAAAACTAATCTTTCTCTACATCCTCGTCCATCTGCTTTAGCCGATTAGGAGTTGTGCCCCCCCCCCCCGAGTCTATGATTACAATTGGCTATCTAAAGGCAATAATCATGAACATCGGCCTCTTCCCTGCTATTGACCATTAAGTATCTATATATGTGACTAGCCGAAGAGCACCATGCCTAATCGATCGCACAAATATGAACTATTAGCTAGCAACAAACTCGATCATAACAACACAGGTTAAGTGGCAGTATAGAAAAATGCTGCATAAAAGCTCAGGTATTCTAGCCGATAGTCTTCTTCCAAGGAGTCAAGGAATTCACTGGCAGCAATATTACCTTATTCCAAGCCTCACCTACACATGTGAACCTTGAAGTGTCTACCACACCATCTTGGGTGGTTGAGGAATGGAACGGATTAGAATCCAATCATCCTCGCTTCTCCTGCTCATAAAACTTGGGGTTTTGAAAGATTTTCAAAGTAAAACATAGCTTTGCTCCTCAATTGATTCTTTTAGATCGCTCGATGTGAATAGTTCCTTCTCAAAGCATTGCTTTGTCTCTCTTTATCCTACTTCTAAAAAGCCTAGTGTGGAGTTTAGGTAGGGATAAACTATGTAGCGTACTTACCTTGCATATATTGTAAGGTCAAATCCTGGAACCAAGGAGAGAAATGTCATACTCTTAGATCAAGATGTGCATGTGCGTGGAATATTTGGTGGCTAACCTAATTCTACTTTGCTCTCTGAAATATATTTCTCCCTTTTGGAATATTTTTGCGAGAACATGAGTTATCTTTATTCTCATCTCCTTTCCTTTTTCTTTTTTTTTCTTTTTTACTTTGGACCTTTTTGTGTCCATCTTTTTATATTTTTGCATAACCATGTCTCTTTTTACAACAACTTTTGAGAGAAATATTATTCAGAACTTAGAGCATTTATTCTGATAAAACCTAGAAACATATTTTTTGTCTTCTCCAAGTGTTGGAGCAAAACATTTTAAGGTGGATGAAAAGCATGTTTTTGTGTATTTCCATTGTAGAAGCAGCACACATATGTAGCGTGTATGTGATCTTGATCTTGGGAGCATGATAAATCTCTTAACAAGGGTCAACAAGACTTGACACAACTCAACACAAAGTAAGTAGCCTATGTGGAAGGTTTTGGATGCTAACATATGGCCTTGGCAGGAAATTCAATATCATTGAGGAGACAAGCTATTGATTTTCAATTTTTGTAAGAAAATTTTCCAAGTACTTTGCAAAAAGAAGTAAGGTTCCCTTCTTCACACCATATCTCATTCATCAACTACTTAGACGGCATGCTTCTCCTATGATAAATTGTTCACAAAGGATAAGAAAAGCAAGGAATAAAGAACATGTGAGTTGTCCATAGAAAGTCATATACCTTTTATTTGTATGTACGCTCCTCCACTCCACACTGATGAGTGCCTCTTATCATGTGAACAAGAATCCTGATAAACTCTTGGCCAAGCCTTCTCAAATTGATGTCGTCTCCATGTAGCTACTACTTTTTGCCTGATCGGCCGGTGTTGTCCGTAGCCACAGGTGGAGCAAATGGCAGGTTCTTGAGAACCTAAAACACAATCAATTTCTCCTTTTTTTCTACTCGTTCATCGGTTATACATCATATTTAGAAAAAAACAAGAGTCGATGAACCAGGAGTCGATGAAAAAGTTCAACATTTGTTTACTTCAGGTTCAATGCCTCCTGCAAGAAAAATATAGTCGATGGAGGTTCTCGGCCAAGAGTGCTTTACTAGAGGAGTGTCCTTGATGAATAGTAGCAAACATAAGAGTAAAGCTAATGATTTTAGAAGTACGAAGCGAAGATGATAGAAAGCAAAGATGATCCACCAACACATGTCGACACAAAAATGTGGCGATGTGATCCACACAGCAAGTCGGAAGGATTTGCTTGGAGTAAGCCTAGAGATCCGCTTGGCTTCAACATAGGACCAGCCGATCTTGTGAATCCCGAAGACGTGCCAGTCAATTTGACCTACAATTGACAAGGAGAGAAAGTCTTATCAGAAGTTTAAGGCAGAACATGCCGGTTTTGCTTAGACAGTTCCAAGTATGCTGCTTCGAGAGCAGCCAAACGGGAGAATCGACTAAATAGCCGATACGACGAGAAATCAATTGTTAAGAACTGTGATGTTCATGGGTACGACTTGTTTATAATAACAAGTACAATGCATCTAGATATAAGTAACATCATCAGCTAGGTGGATATAACCAGTGTAAAACATTGAGCTGATAAGTTTAACAAGATGATATATAATATGTGAACAAATCGACTGTCTAGTACAAATGAATCTACAAACACTTTGAATCTAATTTGTTATCATCAATAGTGAGGTTCGAAGCGGATTGATACAGCTATGATAAAAATCATCTATATATTGACAGGTTCATAAAAACATGCTATATGTGTGAAAGCGCAGGCAAATTGGCTAAAATAGTTGATTCAGGTAGAAAAGGTTTTACAGCATGTGAACAATCGACTGTTTAACATGGACAGATCTATAAACTCATCAAATCTAACCTGTTATCCTTAACAGTGGGGTATGACCGGATCGATGGTATCCATGATAAAAATAACAGATCAAAGCTTTAAAGTAAACATATCTATTCACATTTAACGGAATCATGAAGACACACTATAAACGTTAAATTATGGGCGATTGGCTATTTAGCCAATGCGGGCATAGCAAGCAGTCCAAGGTCATGCTTGGTCGAAAGCAAATCTACCAACTAGCGTACTCTAATTTAAAGTGCTAACAGTGGGGATCGACCAGATCATTATAGCCATGATAGCGAGCTATAGACCAGAGTCAACTAGCTAGTAAACCTCCTCAAGATTAGACATGCCTTAGCCATATACTATGCACTGATCAAGATCAAAGTACAACGACCGATAAAGCATAATCTGTCATTTAAAGTAAGAACCATCGCAATGTGACAAAATAAACGATGGACTAAAAGGATGTGAGGCCGATCTAGATCGATCTCGATCGGGCAGGTTGATATTGCTGAAACTAATGACAACAAGAACATCAGCAAGATCAGGTAACTTAATGAATCTACCCAAAGGATGCCACCCTTAGGTAGAGTTGATAACTTGACATTAGTCAAATTCGAGCAGTGGATGTCGAACTTAGCCGATGCAGCCGTACTTGAACTAGATAAGGATCGATAACTAACTTATACTAGAGCTCATAAGAGCTCGACCGGACCGATGTAGCCTTACAAACAAAATGTATAAGCCATGATGGTACTTATAAACAAGCCGGAGGTCGACCGGATCGATGCTAGCCCTACTTGTTGAAGAACTCATCGAGATCTACATTTCTCCTACTCCTAAGGGTTGGCATGAAGCTGAAAAGGTAAAGACTATTTTGATTGATTGAGAGATGTCTATTACAATGGCCTGGAGGTTTATATTTATACCCCGGGCGGATAAGAGTCCTGAAGGGACATGTCTAACAAGATATATCTAAAAAAAATTAAAATATTTAAGATACAATGACTCTATTTCCCTTTTGTAGAGTTCTTGCTAATAAATCTTTCTTTGGCCGACGTGTCTTCTCTTGTTTAAATTAACTGGCAAAGATCCTCTATGCAAACACCTTGCCGAGCATGTATATGAATATGACACCTAGCCGGCCATGTACATGCACATACAAGATATACGTGTCCTTGTTCGTTAAGCAAATGGAATATGATATTCTCAAATCTTCCATAGTATATTTCTTAATTTTCTCTCCTAGGCAAACAAGTTGCACGTAAGATTATTCTCATTGTACTTGCCTTCCATTTGCTTCCATATTCCTTTAACATCTGATCTTGCATGCACGTGATTTGTATACAAACATGACATCAAGCCAGCCAATATATACACATAAACGTATATGATAGTGTCTTGGCTTCCTTTATTGTTGATATGCACCTAGACGCTATGTTTATCCTGGGCTTTCTTCAATCTTCTTTACGCACGTACAAGCCAACTCTCAATCTGGCTGGCTTTTCTTTTCTTCATGCACGTACACCATCAAGATTCAGGTAATTAACGTGATACGCATGGAATTTGGAGACATGTTCCCTTTTCAATTGATGAATATGTTGGACTCCCTCCCAGCTAGGCCTGTATGGAACCAATCCATTGCACAGCCTAGCGTATCCCAAGTGTATGAAACCAGCAAGTATCCTGCCTGGACTCAAATTCCATTGTCCATAAGCGATGTCCTCCCATGTTTCAGAACCTCCAGCTACCAAGCAAGTCACATGTGATGGACCCCAAAATATATCAAATAATATTTATGGGCCGATGAGAAAGTCCCCGATGTCAGGTATCTCCAAATATTTTTAAAGAATATTCCTCGGCCGGCTCGTAAATATACCTTGATTAGGAGATTTTTTGCTTTCAACATCATCGGTCGATCTCTTCTTTTATAGGGAAAGCTAACGAAATTTTGGTGTCAACACATGCCCCCCTAATTCGGAGTATGAATTTTCATGCTTCGAACTATTTCGATTTGATGGTCTTCTTTCCCTGAGTCGATGACAACTGATCGCAATCACTGAAAGCTGCATTGGCTCCATCTTCTTCTTGATCTTGATAACTCCAAAATTGATCTTTCTTTGCATCCTCATCCATCTGCTTTAGCCGATTAGGAGTTTGCCCCTGAGTCTTTAATTACAATCGGCTATCTAAAGGTAATAATCATGAACATCAGCCTCTTTCCTGCTATTGGCCATTAAGTATCTATATATGTGACTAGCCGAAGAGCACCATGCCAAATCGATCGCAAAAATATGAACTATCAGCTAGCAACAAACTCGATCATAGCAACACAAGTTAAGCCGGCAGTATGGAAATATGCTGCATAAAAGCTCAGGTATTCTAGTCGATAGTCTTCTTCCAAGGAGTCGAGGAATTCACTGGCAGCAATATTACCTTATTCTAAGCCTCACCTACACATGTGAACCTTGAAGTGTCTACCACACCATCTTGGGTGGTTGGGGAATAGGAACGGATTAGAATCCAATCATCCTCGCTTCTCCTGCTCAGAAAACTTGGGTTTTTGAAAGATTTTCAAAGTAAAACATAGCTTTGCTCCTCAAATGATTCTTTCAGATCGCTCGATGTGAATAGCTTCCTTATCAAAGCATTGCTTTGTCTCTCTTTATCCTACTTCTAAAAAGCCTATGTTGAGGTCAGGAAGGGATAAAATATGTAGCGTACTTACCTTGTATATATTGTAAGGTCAAATCCCGGTTCCAAGGAGAGAAATGTCATACTCTTAGATCAAGATGTGCATGTGCATGGAATATTTGGTCACGAACCTAATTCTACTTTGCTCTCTGAAATATATTCTCCCTTATGAATATTTTTGCGAGAACATGGGTTATCTTTATTCTCATCTCTTTTCCTTTTTTCCTTTTTTTTCTTTTTTACTATGGACCTCTTTTGTGTCCATCTTTTTATATTTTTGCATAACCCATGTCTCTTTTTACAACAACTTTTGAGAGAAATATTATCAAGAACTTAGAGCATTTATTCTAATAAAACCTAGTAAACATATGTTTTTTCTTCTCCTAGTGTAGGAGCAGAACATTTTGAGGTGTATGAAAAGCAAGTTTTTGTGTACTTCTAGTGTAGAAGCTGCACACTTATGTAGCGTGTATGTGATCTTGAATCTTGGGAGCATGATAAATCTCTTAACAAGGGTCAACAAGGCTTGACAAAACTCAATACAAA
This sequence comes from Miscanthus floridulus, assembly GCF_019320115.1. NCBI lineage: Eukaryota > Viridiplantae > Streptophyta > Magnoliopsida > Poales > Poaceae > Miscanthus > Miscanthus floridulus. The sequence continues at coordinate 101,276,002 of NC_089580.1, read as the reverse complement.
GTAAGCAGCCTATGTGGAAGGATTTTTTATGATGACATATAGCCTTGGTAGGAAATTCAATATCATCGAGGAGACAAGCTATTGATTTTGAATTTTTTGTAAGAAAATTTCCCAAGTACTTTGCAAAAAGAAGCAAGGTTCCCTTCATCACACCATATTTCATTCATCAACTACTTAGACGGCATGTTTTCCCTTATATTTGTATGTACGCTCCTCCACTCTGCACTGATGAGTGCCTCTTATCATGTGAAGAAGAATCCTGATAAACTCCTGGCCAAAGCCTTCTCCTATTGATGTCGACTCCATGCAGCTACTACTTTTTGCCTGATCGGCCGGTGCTGTCCGTAGCTACAGGTGGAGCAAATGGCAGATTCTAGAGAACCCAAAACACGATCAATTTCTCCTTTTTTCTACTCGTTCATCGGCTATACATCATATTCAGAAAAAACAAGAGTCGATGAACTAGGAGCCAATGAAAAAGTTCAACATTTGTTTACTTTAGGTTCAATGCCTCCTGCGAGAAAAATACAGTCGATGGAGGTTCTCAGCCAAGAGTGCTTTACTAGAGGAGTGTCCTGATAAAATGACAGTGTTTCTAGCCGATGATAGAAGTAAGGCTATCATCTTTGCTTTCTATCATCTTCGCTTCGTACTTCTGAAATCATCAGCTTTACTCTTATGTATGCTACTGTTCATCAAGGCCGAACCACTTATATTCTTGGCTGTAATTTGTTGGACCCATGTTGCCAACAAAAGTAGTAATTGGCCTTTCTTTCTTCAAAGCCATGCGTTTCTCCATGAGCTTGTGGCTTTTATTCTATGTCAATCCAGAAACTGGCTGTGTCAGTTTTGATCGGTTTTATGGTCTAGCCAATCGGCTGCAGACTTGATCAACTTGTATAGTCTGGTTAGGATTCCATCAGGTTTTGAGCAACCCTTGCCGACCAACTTCTGTCCTATTTCTTTTAGCTGATTCCATTTGATAAACTTATGTGAAAGCTGCATCGGCTCCATACCAACTATCTTCTTTTTATCTTTATAGCTCCAAAATTAATCCTTACATCTCACAACCAATGTTCATGAATTAATATCTTTGAAGACCTTTTTGGATTCAATATCCTAACCGTTCATGTCGGTGCAAACATATGGGAATGCACCTGCCACACTGCAAGTCGGAAGGAACTGCTTGATGGAGCAAGGCTGGAGATCCGCTTGGCTTCAAACATAGGACCAATCGGCTTTGAGGCTGGAGGTGTGCCAGTCAATTTGACCTTGCAATTGACAAGGACAGAATAATAAGTAGTTTAGGGTGGAACATGCCGGTGTTGCACCAGACAGTTTCGATATATGGCTAGATAGCCGATTCAATGGGCTATCGACTAAATAGTCGATATCCTATCATATCAATAAAGCAAGGATCGCTAAATTAAAAATTATTGGCTAATACCAATGATGATGATACGAATTCAAAATAACACATACTCATGGGTCATAGCGATTTATTATGATTGATTAATCAAGACAGAACAAGTACTATACACCCAAATATAAGTCATATAAAGAAACATCATCAACAGATGGATATAACCAATGTTAAGCATTGAGCCGATAAGTTTAACGAGAAAGGATATAACATGTGAACAAATCGACTACCTAGTACAAATGAATCTACAAACGCTCTAAATCTAATCTATTACCATCAACAGTGAGGTTCAACCGGATCGATGCAGCTATGATAAAGATAATAAACTAAAGCCAAAGAATCCATAGAACCATCTATATATTGACAGGTTCATGAAAAACATGCCATATGTGTGAAAGCATAGGCGAATCCGCTAAAATAGGCGATTCAGGTAGAAAAGGATTATAGCATGTGAACAATTGGCTATTTAATATGAACAAATTTATAAACTCATCAAATCTAACCTATTATCTTTAACAGTGGGGTTCGACCGGATCGATGACATCCATGATAAAGATAATAGATCAAACCTTTAAAATAACCAGATCTATTCACATTTAATAGAATCACTGAAGACACACTATAAGCGTTAAAGTACGGGCAAACGGCTATTTAGCCACTGCAGGCATATCATACAGCCAAGGTCATGCCTGGTCGAAAGCGAATCTACCAACTAGCATACTCTGATTTAAAGTGTTAACAGTGGGGATCGTCTGGATCGTTATAGCCATAATAGCAAGCAATAGACCAGATTCAACTAGCTAGTAAACCTACTCAAGATCAAACACGCCTTGACTGCATACTATGCACGATCAAGATCGAAGTAGAATGGCCGATAAACCATAATCCATCGTTTTAAGTAAAAACCATCGTAATGTGACAAAATAAATGATGGACTAAAAGGATGTGAGGCCGATCTAGATTATCTTGATCGGGCATGTTGATATTGCTAAAACTAATGACTAATAAGAACATTAATAAGATTGGTAACTTAATGAATCTATCTTAGGGATGCCACCCTTAGGTCGATGCGATAACTTGACCTTAATCTAATACGAGCAGTGGAGGTCGAACTTAACCGATATAGCCATACTTGAACTAGATAAGGATCGATAACTAACTTATACTAGAGCTCATAAGAGGTCGGCCAAACCAATGCACCCTTACAAACAAAAGTATAAGCCATGACGGTACTTACAGACAAGCTGGAGGTCGACCGGATCGATATAGCCCTACTTGTTGAAGAACTCGTCGAGATCTACATTACTCCTACTCCTAAGGGTTGGCGTGAAGCCGAAAAGGTAAAGACTGTTTTGATTGATTGAGAGATGTTTACAATGGGCCATAACCCTTTATATTTATAGGGTGGCTAGTCTTTCAAGTACAAGGTATAGAATTGACAAAAGCATCTAATCTATCTCGGCAAAATCTAACATGTACGAGTCCTAAAGCTGTACTACATGACAAATAAATGACTGCAACCTCTTTATTTCCTTAATCACTGCATGCGTGTCAAGTATATATGTACTAGCCAATGTATATTCCTGATATTGTATTTGTCTTGGACTCAAACTGGTTGGAAGCCGTCAAACATGCCCTCTTCGGTTTTATCGTGCTGCACCCAAACTTTCAAGCGGACACGCCTATGGCCTCATGCATATCTTAATCGATAGAAATTCCTGCACATATCTTCACCACGTGTATACGTACAAAAGCATGTCAGATTAATTCCTTGTGTAGCTTGGCCGGCCAAGTAACATAAAATATGTCCCTTCTCAAGCACTCTTCCTCTCATTCCGTCTGAGTCCATACTTATTCCATAAATCATGCTAAGAATCCACGTACACGATGCCATGTCTCATGTATATGGATGCGCACCCCAAGTGTAATTGTCGGCCAAACCAAATATTGATTGGCTAAGTTATTAAAATAATTACGGTAATCATCCCTTCCGTGATCTTGCCTTCTCATTTCGCTCAACGGACTAAATGACCTCTTTTAATTTATCTCCTTTGCTTAGCTCGATGTCTCGATGTTATATTCTGGCTGGACTCCGGCCTGGCTAATTACCATGATCAAAGCTGAGTACGAGGCTATGCTTCTCAAAAAATATATTAAATAATATTTCTTGGCTGGCTCCTAAATATCTCTTAATTAAGATACTTCTTTGTTTTTGACATCATCGGCCCATCTCTTCCTTTCTAGGATAAGCTTACCAAATTTTGGTGTAAACACGGGCTCCCTAGTTCGGAGTATGAATTTTCATGCTTCGAACTATTTTGATCCAATAATCTCCTTTCCTGAGTCAGTGACATCTTACTACAATACTTGGCTTTGATGACTTACTTGGATTGACTGTTCATCTGCTTTAGCCAATTAAGAGCTGGCCGTAGAGTTTATAACTATAATCGGCTATCAAATCACTAGTAAGGAGCCAAAGAATTCATTAGTAGCAATACTACCTTATTCCAAGTCTCACTTATACATGTGAACTTTGAAGTGTCTATCATGCATCTTGGGTTGTTGAAGAATGGAATGGATTAAAATCCAGTCATCCACACTTCTCCTGCTCAGAAAACTTGGTTTTTTTGAAAGATTTTTAAATTAAAACATGGCTTTGCTCCCCAAATGATTCTCTCAGATCGCTTGAGGTGCATAGTTCCTCACCGAGACATTGTTTCGCCTCTATTAACCCTACTTCTAAAAAGCTTATGTGGAGTTCAGGTAGGGAACAAAGTATGGAGCATACTTACCTAGCGTATCGTAATGTCAAACCCTCGGATCCAAAGAGAAAAGTGTCATACTATTAGATCAAGATGTTCATGTGTGTGGAATATTTAGTGGCTCACCTAATTCTACTATGCTCTCTAAAATATATTTCTCTCTTGTGGAATATAAATTCACACTTTTGAAGATAGGATTAAAATGACTTATTTATGAATTTTTGTGCACATGAAATATAGGAAAAAAATATATTTTTCATTAAATTAAAATTCATCATAGGATGTAGAAAAATGTTTGAGCATACATGCCTATGCATTTGATTTATTGATATGAGTGGCTTTGTCCAAAATTCAAATGAATTTAAAACTATTTTAAAAATGGATTTGAAAATTTCTTTAAAATAAAAGAAAAAGCAAGGAAATTAGAAAACCCTCTTCCTATCTCTTTTTGGCCTAGTGGCCTAGCTAGCCTAGCCTGTTCCAAAACCGGTGGCCGACTCACCCTCTCTCTCTCATGGCGCCTCCTCACTCCAATCCCGTAGGACCAACCGTAGAGGACCACCAGCCCAGCCGTAGAAAGCCCAGTTGCTTGGCCTAGCGTGCACCCGACCCGCTCCGCATCCTCTCGTCCTCTGTCCGGCAGACACCTTGGCCCCACTCCCTTTCTTGCTGATGTCCTAGGCCCACTGGTCAGCTCCTTCCCCTATCTTCTGCTCGTGTTCAAACCGGACACCGTTGCCGGTGAGTCCGTGTCCGCGCCATCTCCTCCTTGCCATGCTCCCCATGCAGCACTGCCCCCATAAATACTGACCATGTCCGCACCGCCTCTCCATTAAGTCCAAGAAGATAGCCGCCACCCGATTTGAGTCGTAGCACCGCTGTGCAACCCTAGAGCCGCCGACGCTATCGGTTCGCCGCTCCATTGTTTCTCTATCACCGCAATCATGTCCCTGAGCTTAATGTGAAGGTAAGCAACCCGCAGGTGCTGCGTACACCTTCTCTAACACTCTCTGTCCTTCTCTCTGCATCGCTGAAGCTTCGCCGGTGAGCTCAAGCCGCTACATCAAGCACGGCGTCACCACCTGTGCCATCGTGGCTTTCCCTAACCCCCTAGCTGAGTTCACCGTGCTTCCATATACCTCCCCATGCTATTCCCATGACCACTAAAGGCTAGAGTCACTGATTCGACAAACTCCGGTGAGGTCCGACCCCACCAGCCATGGCCATCGCCCCGTTGGCCTCTGTTCCGGCCAGCCGCGCTCTCTCTCTCCCTCGCTTCTATTTTCAGCCATCCAAAGTAGATGCAACGTTCAGGATTAACTGGTACCCCTTTGGTGGTAATTTTGTTAAAGAGCCCCTTGGCTTTCGGATATTTACGCCCGCCGTTCCTGAGTCGATTTAAAACTGATTTTGATTTATTTTAAGTCAAAAATAAGTTCTGGCTATTTACAACAATGCCACTGCTATTGTTTTAATCACATCTTTCGTGTTTTAACTCTTATTTGGCCCATTTCAAATTTCGTTAGATTCATAACGATGAGATCTATGCATTAGTAACAATGTTTACCATATATCTAGATCTGAAATTTCATGGGTTAAGTAATATCTTGATTAATGATTATGCAACTGGATGTTATAAATAAAATAAGATTTGTTTTACTTTAGTCTTATAATTCAAATCTAAATTTGACTTAATTCAATTTATATTATTTATAAAATATCTTATATATGAATTTATATAGTTAATATAAATGAAGTTTATAGTTTTCCTTATTCTCGAATAAAAGCAACTTAGGTTTTTCACTCCAATCTTTTCTAAATAAAGTGAGATTAGCTTTCTCTTGTTTTTTTAAATCAAAACTAATTTGACTTAATATGATTTAGATATTTGTATAGAATATTCTATATATAGTTTTATCAAATAAATAAAGACTTTAGTTTTCATTTTCACGTACAAAGGAAATCTTGTGTAATTCATAACTTTTTTTGTTATAGCTTCGATTAGAGTGTTTTTCATGTTTGTGTGTTCGTAACGAGACGTAGATTCGTTTTACAAACTTTTCATCTTGATTTTATGTTTGGTGTACTGTTCTAATTTAGATCTATTGTTTGCTTCATGTATGATTGCATGGATGCTTGTGTGGTGCTCTATGATCATGTCCAGTCAATGAGCTATACGTGGTGAATCAAGAAGCAGATCTTTGAAGGTTTAGACTAGAAGAAGGATCTATGTTTAAGGCAAGTATAGCATGGGATCTTCCTTATTGTCCTATACACCTTTAATCACTTAATTCATATTGCATGTGTCTACCTGGATTACCACTAAGGATTTCCTAGTACTTTGTACCCTATGCCTTGATACCTTTGGGTTATTGCATTGGGTAGTATGATGCTAGTGCTCAACTAAAGCCATGATCTTGTAACTTGACTAATGGATTATGCAATAAACACTAAAAGATGCTTTTTAGCAACATAGAACCAGGGGCTAGAGCATTGGGCTATTTTTATGGTGTTCTAGATTCCTCTTCCCTAAGGACTTATTTGTAAGTGATGATCTAGGGCTTATAGTACAGCTATGAGGGCAATATGGCTCTGTCTTTAGCTCAGGATGAGGACCTTTTTTAGCTTGTTAGAGGTTACCTTTATTGGTGTAAGAATGGCTTGCCGAATCAGGTATAGTGCGGCCTCTTATGCCCTTGTGTATTGGCTACGCGTCATTGTGCCATCGGGAAGGGGGGCTCTACATCTATTTGCTGAGTGAATCTAATGGCCCTAACTTGTTAGATGAACCTTTGAAAGGCTTCATAGTGAACTATGCCAACCTTCCTTGGAAGTGGGTCAAGAGATTAGCTACCTCGGGCGAAAGGGTAAATCACGACATCATAGTGAAAGTGTACAACCTCTACTAGAGTGTAAAACTATTATATCAGCCATGCTCATGGTCACAAGCGGCCTTGGAACCCTTACAGAATAGATGATGAACAATGATGATACTGATGATAAATATGCTCATTAATGATTACTATTTATGCTATTCCTTATTCATGTTTACCTGATCATTTGTTTATGTGGGCTTGTGAATAAACTTGTTGCCACCCAGTTACTAAAAGATGACACATTAAAAGCTAATTACAGTTAAACCAGTGCTAGCCATTTGAGCCTCATGAACCCCATGTTATATTTGTTGAGTACGACATGTACTTACGCTTGCTTTACTTTTTAAATCTTTGGAAAAATCTCGGATGGGTACCAGATTGCTAGAGTTTGAAGGAATTAGGCTTGTGATGAACCAGTCAATTGTCCCTATGGAATTGGAGTCTTCACCCAAAGATTGGAGTTGTCTTTCTGCTGTTTGGTGTCTAAGGTTATATCCTTTATACTAAGTATGTTATATATTGAACATTGTCTTTCGATATTACCCCTATTTGTCTCTATATGTGAGATTTGACTTCCTGGGCTCACATATGGTGTGTATTTGGTTTTGTTCTTAAAACCAGGTGCTACAAAGTGGTATCAGAGCAATGCTGACTGTAGGACATAAGCCTATTATAAACTGGTCGTTCTAAGGTTTAGAAGTTGCTACCAAAACCCTTGCTCTATGAACCTTGATATTTTCTTCTCTACTATATCTCTACCCATGTTATTCATCTCTACCTTGGTGCTTATTTTGAAGTCATTGTTCTCATCTTCACTCCTTGATTTGATATGCTTTTAGAAATATCCCTCGCCACCTTCTTGCATAAATCTGAAGACGAGTCTTAGGATTGTTACCCCTAGTATAATGAGGACGATAGTATCGTAAGTTGAGTCAATGATTGAATTGTGCACCTTTAGTTCTTTGTTGAATTATTATTATGCTTATGCTTGTTTTGACTCTTTGTAATGGTTGCAATGATCTTGTTGGGTGTTCCCACAATTTCATTTAGCTTATAGGCCTAAGGCATAAGGATTAATGAAATAAATCATCAGGTTATGGTTTTCTTCTATTTCCTTTATCGTGCCTTTCGGAGCAGCCTGCCCTCTCCGGTTTATATCTCTATTCTTGGAGAACCAAAAATTATGGAAAAATTCTGTACAATAGTAGACTTTGATATGTTTATATGACCATAAGAACCACCCTTATAGCCATTATGGTTTGGGAGTTATGAAACCCACAAGAGGAAGCAACTATGATATCAGAAACCTAAAATAGTATCTATTGTGCACCACTTTAGACCAAAATAATAGCAGAATTTGGAAAATTGTTCTATAAGAAAGTTGTGGAGAATTTGTTAAGATTTCTAACGGTATAAGCTATAACTTTATTGGACTAATAGAATGAGAGTTATGGCTATTTTACTGCACTACTATTTTTCTGCTTGTAAGGAATTTTAGATTTCTTGTTCTTGCCCATACACGAGAGTATCATTGGGATATCAGAACGTCTTGATACTAGTTAGCTCATCTAGAAGAAGGTGCAAACTACCCTTTTTGTGTCCCCTAGTTGATCTTTTCTTAAGGGGGGTACCCAAAGTGAAGGTGGTTTTGTAGATTCTAGCTCTCACTGGGAAGGAATCCTACCAATTCTAATCCACCGCCATCAAATCCCCCATCTATAGAGCAAGCTTTGATGACGCAGACTCAGGTTATTATAGATTATTGCTCAAAGTGTGTTAAACAACCCACATCAAGCGCCACCTATTGACAAGTGTGTTGAAATTTAAGAAGGGTCTGAATGCTCAAGGTGCCATATGAAGTTCAGTTATGCTCTCTAGCTCTCATTTGGAAGAATCGGTTAATCTGACAAGAAAGGTGGTACCCAGAGGATGTATATCACTTAAGGGCTTCATCATCTAGAGTAAGTATCCTTTGCTCAGTCGAAAAATTACTCAATCATCTATGAGGAATGGATGCATTCAGTCAATATGGCTCTACAATTTGAGCTATCCTCAGCTAGGGAGTCCAATCTTCAACATACCTAGGACAAGTAGGTGTTGATGACATAGGAATGAGATATCTAATAACTACAGATGGTTCTATGGAGTCTCAGGAAATCCCAATGATATACTAAGCATGACAAGAAGGTTTGGATTGAAGCAATCAAGGTTTTATGACTTGGAAAAGTGCTATCACTTGGAGAAGCAAAAGTCATTGCCAATGTCTTTAGCAAGAGAGAGTTATGCTAAGAAGATTCAAATGACACCATGGACTAAGAATAGTCGTTTGAGAGTTGACCAACTTGATCTGAGCATCTGAAGTCATTAATGTTTTAAAGTTGGCAATAGAATCTACTTTAGACCAAGAAAGTAAGGAAGCTCTGTTGGAAGGTGAATATTTTAAGAAAAATAATTGATATTATGGACTATAAAGGAAAGGTGGCCTAGTGATTGGAGTTACCTGAGTATTGTTTGGAGTATCTGTCAGAATCTTGGAATCAGTTTGGCAAGTTACTTAGAGTAAGGTTAATAGGTATGCAAAGTAATGTGGGATCCTTATCAAGATGATGGAACTACACGAGGAAGTAAAGAAGAATCCAAAGATGGAGTATCCCTATCTTCTTATTGACATCTTTCGAATCTCGAGACAAGATTCATCTTAAGGGGGGTAGAATTGTAACACCCTAAAATTTGCACTTTTGGAAATAAGATTAAAATGACTTATTTATGAATTTTTGTGCATATGAAATATAGGAAAAAATATATATTTTTCATTAAATTAAAATTCATCATAGGATGTAGAAAAATGTTTGAGCATACATGCCTATGCATTTGATTTATCGATATGAGTGGCTTTTGTCCAAAATTCAAATGAATTTAAAACTATTTTAAAAATGGATTTGAAAATTTCTTTAAAATAAAAGAAAAAGAAAGGAAATTAAAAACCCCTCTTTGTATATCTTTTTGGCCTGGTGGCCTAGCTAGCCAGACCTATTCCACAACCGGTGGCCCACTCTCCCTCTCTCTCTTGGCGCCTCCTTCACTCCAATCCCGTAGGCCCAACCGTAGAGGCCTAGCAGCCCAGCTACAGCAGGCACTAGTCGCTCAGCCTAGCATGCGCTCGACCCACACTGCCTCCTCTCTTCCTCTATCCAGCTAACACCTTGGCCCCACTCCCTTTCTCAGCTGACGTCCTAGGCCCACTGGTCAGCTCCTTCCCCTATCTTCCGCTCATGTTCAAACTGAACACCATCGCCGGTGAGTCCGTGTCCACATCGTCTCCTCCTTGCCATGCTCCCCACTGCCAGTAGTGCACCCATAAATAGTGGCCACATCCACGCCGCCTCTCCATTATGTCCTAGAAGCTAGCCAGCCACCTAATTCGAGCCATAGCGCCACCGCTGCAACCCTAGAGCCGCCGCCGCCTGTTGGTTCGCCACTCCATTATTTCTCTATCACCACAACCGTGTCCCTGAGCTTCGTGTGAAGGTGAGCAACCCATAGGTGCCACATATGCCTTCTCTATCGCTCTCTGTGCTTCTCTCCATGTTGCCAATAGCTTCATCAGGTGAGCTTGAGCCTGCTACTTCAAGCACCGCATCACCACCGTGCCGTCATGGCTTTCCCTCGACCCCCTAGCTAAGTTTGCCATGCTTCCTTATACCTCCCCATCCTATTCCCGTGACCGTTGAAGGACTGAGTCACCTGATTCGATGAACTTCGATGAGGTCTGACCCCGCCAGCCATGGCCATCGCCACTTGGCCTCTGTTTTGGCCAGGCCACGCTCTCTCTCTCTCTCCTTGCTTCTAGTTTTCAGCCGTCCAAAGTAGATCCAACGGTCAGGATTAACCGATACCCCTTCGGTGTTAATTTTGTTAAAGAGCCCCATGGCTTTCGGATATTTGCGCCGCCTGTCTCTGTGTTCGATTTAAAACTGATTTTGATTTATTTTAAATCGAAAATAAGTTCTGGTTATTTATAATAATGCCACTTCTATTGTTTTAATCACATATTTCACGTTTTAACTCCGATTTGGCCCGTTCAAATTTTGTTAGATTCATAATGATGAGATCTACGTGTTATTAACAATGTTTACCATATATCTAGCTCTAAAATTTCATGGTTTAAGTCATATCTTGATTAATGATCATGCAACTGGATGTTATAAATAAAATATGATTTGTTTTACTTTAGTCTTATAATTCAAATCTAAATTTGACTTAATTAAATTTATATTATTTATAAAATATCTTATATATGAATTTATATAGTTAATATAAATGGATTCTATAGTTTTCCTTTTTCTCGAATAAAAGCAACTTAGGTTTTTCACTCCAATCATTTCTAAATAAAGTGATATTAGCTTTCTCTTGTTTTTTTAAATCAAAACTAATTTGACTTAATATGATTTAGATATTTCTATAGAATATTCTATATATACTTTTATAAAAATAAATAAAGACTTTAGTTTTCTTTTTCACGTATAAAGGAAATCTTGTTTAATTCATAACATTTTCGTTATAGCTCCTATTAGAGTGTTATTCGTGTATGTGTGTACGTAGCGAGATGTAGATTCGTTTTACAAACTTTTCATCTTAATTTTATATTTGGTGTACTATTCTAATTTAGATCTATTGTTTGCTTCATGTATGATTACATGGATGCTTGTGTCGTGCTCTATGATCATGTCCAGTCGGTGAGCTATACGTGGTGAATCAAGAAGCAGATATTTGAAGGTTTAGACTAGAAGAGCATCTAAGTTTAAGGCAAGTATAGCATGTGATCTTCCTTGTTGTCCTATACACCTTTAATCACTTAATTAATATTGCATGTGTCTACCTTGATTACCACTAAGGATTTTCTAGTACTTTGTATCCCGTCCCGTGCCTTGAAACCTTTGGGTTATTGCATTGCAGTAGTATGATGCTAGTGCTCAACTAAAGCCATGATCTTGTAACTTGACTAATGGATTATGCAATAAACACTAAAAGATGCTTTTTAGCAACATAGAACTAGGAGGCTAAAGCATTGGGCTATTTTTATGGTGCTCTAGATTCCTCTCCCTAAGGACTTATCTGTAAGTGATCATCTAGGGACTTATAGTAGAGCTATGAGGGCTACATGGCTCTAGCTTTAGCTCAGTATGAGGACCTTTTCTAGCTTGTTAGAGGTTACCTTTATTAGTGTAAGAATGGCTTGCCGAATCAGGTATAGTGCGACCTCTGTCCCCTTGTGTATAGGTTGCGCGTTATTGTGCCATCAGGAAGGGGGGCTCTACATCTGTTTGCCGAGTGAATCTAATGGCCCTAACTTGTTAGATGAACCTTTGAAAGGCTTCATAGTGAACCCTACTGACCTTCCTTAGAAGTGGGTCAAGAGATTAGCTATCTCGAGTGAAAGGGTAAATCACGACTCATAGTGAAAGTGTACAACCTCTGCAAAGTGTAAAACTATTATATTAGTCATGCTCATAGTCACTGAGCGGCCTTAGAACACTTATGGAATAGATGATCAACAATGATGATACTAATGATAAAGATGCTCATTAATGATTATTATTTATGCTATTCATTATTCATATTTAACTGATCATGTGTTTATATGGGCTTGTGAATAAACTTGTTGCCACCAAGTTGCTAAAAGATGACTCATTCAAAGCTAATCGTAGTTAAACCAGTGTTAGCCTTTTGAGCCTTATGAACCCCATGTTATATTTGTTGGGTATGACATGTACTTACGCTTGATTAACTTTTTAAATCTTTAAAAAAATCCTGGATGGGTACCAGATTGCTAGAGTTTGGAGGAATTAGGCTTGTGATCAACCAGTCAGTTGTCCCTAGTGGAATTGGAGTCTTCACCCTAAAATCAGAGTTGTCTTTCCGCTGCTTAGTATCTAAGGTTATATCCCTTTATACTTAGTATGTTATATATTGAGCATTGTCTTTCGATATTACCCTTATTTGTATCTATATGTGAGATTTGACTTCCTAGGCTCACATATGGTGTGTATCTGGTTTTTTCTTAAAACCAGGGTGCTAACATGTGTCGACACAAAAATGTGGCGATGTGATCAACACATAGAAAGCTAGAAGGATCTGCTTGGAGTAAGCCCAGAGATCCGCTTGGCTTCAACACAGGACCAGCCGATCCTGTTAATCCTGAAGACATGCTAGTCAATTTGACCTACAATTAACAAGGAGAGAAAGTCTTATCAGTAGTTTAAGGCGAAAATATGCTGGTTTTGCCCAAACAGTTCCAAGTGTGCTGCTTTGAGAGCAAGCAAATGGGAGAATCGACTAAATAGACAATACGAGGAGAAATCGACTATTAAGGACTGTGATGTTCAGTGGGTCATGACTGATTTATGATTACAAGTACAATGCACCTAGATATAAGTAACATCATCAGCCTAGGTGGTTATAACTAGTGTAAAACATTAAGCCGATAAGTTTAACGAGAAGAGATATAACATGTGAACAAATTGACTGTCTAGTACAAATGAATCTACAAACGCTCTGAATCTAATTTGTTACCATCAATAGTGAGGTTCGATTGGATCGATGCAGCTATGATGATGGTGATAGTCTAGAATCAGAAAGTCCATAGAACCGACCATACTTCAATAGGTTCATTAAAATGTGCCATATCTGTGAAAGCACTAGGTGAATCGGCTAAAATAGCCGATTTAGGAAGAAAAGGTATTACAACATGTGAATAATCGAATATTCAATGTGGACAGATCTATGAATTCATCAGACCTAACCTGTTATCCTTAACAGTGGGGTTCGACCAAATTGATAGCAGCCATGATAAAGACAACAAATCAAACCTTTAAAATAAACAGACCTGTTCACATTTAACAGAATCATAAAGACACACTATAAGCAGTTAAAGTACGAGCGATTGGCTTTTTAGCCGATGCAGGCATAGTAAATAGCTAAGGTCACATCTAGTCAAAAGCAAATCTACCAGCTAGCATGATCCAATCTAAAGTGCTAACAGTGGGGATTGACTAGATTGTTATAGCCATAATAGCGAGCTATAGACCATATTAAACTAGCTAGTAAACCTTCCCAAGATCAAACATGCCTTAGCCACATACTATGCACGATCAAGATCGAAGTAGAACGACCGAAGAAATATAATCCATCGTTTAAAGTAAGAACCATCGCAATGTGACAAAGCAAATGATGGACTAAAGGATGTGAGGCCGATCTAGATCGATCTCGATCGGTCAGGTTGATATTGCTGAAACTAATGACAACAAGAACATCAGCAAGATCAGTAACTTAATGAATCTACCCTAAGGATGCCACCCTTAGGTAGAGCTGATAACTTGACCTTAATCTAATTCGAGCAGTGGAGGTCAAACTTAACCAATGCAGCCGTACTTGAACTAGATAAGGATCGATAACTAATTCATACTAGAGCTCATAAGAGCTCGATGGACCGATGTAGCCTTACGAATAGGAGTATAAGCCATGACTGGTACTTATAGACAAGTCGGAGGATCGACCAGATGTTGAAGAACTCATCCGAGATCTATAGTATTCCTACTCCTAAGGGTTGGCGTGAAGCCAAAAATAATAATTGGTACCTGATTGATTCAGGGATCCATGTTACAATAGCTGGGGGTTTATATTTATACCCAGGGCTGAATAAGTGTCCTAAACAAACATGACTAGATAACAAAAATAAATATCAAGATACATGGACTCTAATTTCCCTTATGCAGAATCCTTGCTGATGAGGCTTCCTTGTTTGATATGTGTCCTTGTTTCTTTCATCCTGATATGCACCTGGACGTCATGTCTCTCTCAAATTTATTAAATAATATTTCCTGGTTGGCTCATAAATATCCCTTAATTAGTAAACTTTCTTGCTTTTGACATCATTGGCCGATCTCTTCCTTTCCAGGATAAGCTTACCAAATTTTGGTGTAAACACAGGCCCTCCAAGTTCAAAGTATGAGTTTTCATGCTTTGAACTATTTTGATCCAATAATCTCCTTTCCTGAGTTAATGACATCTAATTGCAATTGATGACTTACTTGAGTTGACTGTTCAATTGGTTTAGCCGATTAAGAGCTGCCCCTTGAGTTTATAACTATAATCGGCTATTCAAATCACTGGTAAGGAGCTGAAGAATTCACTGGTAGTAATATTACCTTATTCTAAGCTTCACCTATACATGTGAACTTTGAAGTGTCTATCACGCCATCTTGGGTGGTTGAAGAATGGAACAGATTAGAATCCAGTCATCCTCACTTCTCCTGCTTAGGAAAACTTGGGTTTTTTTTGAAAGATTTTTAAATAAAAACATAGATTTGCTCCCCAAATGATTCTCTCAGATCGCTCAATATGCATAGTTCCTCACCAAGACATTGTTTTGCCTCTATTTACCCTACTTCTAAAAAGCTTATGTGGAGTTCAGGATAGGGACAAAGTAAGTAGCATACTTACCTTGCATATCGTAAAGTCAAACCCTAGATCCAAGGAGAGAAGTGTCATACTCTTAGATCAAGATGTGCAAGGTGTGTGGAATATTTAGTGGCTAACCTAATTCTACTATGCTCTCTGAAATATATATCTCTCTTGTGGAATATTTTTTGCGAGAACATGGGTTATCTTTATTCTCATTTCTTTTTCTTTTCTTTTCTCCTTTTTACTTTGGACCTATTTTGAGTCCATTTTTTATATTTTGCATAACCCATGTCTCTTTTTACAACAACTTTTGAGAGAAATATTATCAAGAACTTGGAGCATTTATTCTGATAAACCTAGCAAAGATATTTTTGTCTTCTCCTAGTGTAGCAGCAGAACATTTTGAGGTTGATGAAAAATATGTTTTTGCGTACTTCTAGTATAGAGGCAGCACATATATGTGGCATGTACAGTGATTTCGATCTTGGGAGCATGATAAATCTCTCAACAAGGGTCAACAACAATTGACAAAATTCAACAAAGAGCAACCAGCTTATTTGAAAGGTTTTAATGAGACTAATATATGGCTCTAGTAGGAATTTCAACATCATTGAGAAGACAAGCTATTGGTTTTGAATTTTTGTAAGAAAATTTCCCAAGTACTTTGCAAAAAGAAGCAAGGTTTCTTTCATCATACCATATCTCATTCATCAACTACTTAGATAGCATGCTTTCCCTATGATAGATTGCTCACAAGTGATAGAAAAAGGTTGGAAAAAAGAATATGCGTACCTCCGCTTTGTATCGATGAATGCCTTTGCTCAGACTTTCTTCCAGTATGCATATATCAGCTAGACTTCATCGGCCTTTTGATCTCTGCGTTCCCAATTAAACATATGATATGGCATGACCACACGTACTTCCAAGATTTGATTCATCATTTTTGTGTCCCACGTACATCATGTATATATATGCATGGAAATCTGACTTACATGCACTACATAAAGGGCTCTATCGGCTTGATGCCTTGATCTTACAATTCTAAGCCGATTGCGAGCAATCTTTCATTTACTACTTTTGACTTTTAATAAGGCGATAGTCAGTTTTAGAAGTCCCGCAATCAGATCAACTTGAGAACATAGAGAGAGAGAGCACTGCAAAAAAAATCACTTATCGAAGCCACAAACTATAACAAAGGTCAGGGCTAGACAAGAGGCTTCCTGCTTTGGCCGCTGAGCGTGCTATAGGTGCATCATGGTAGTGTTGACTGCCATTGTTGTCGTCGGACATGTCCTCGCCAAGCATGAGCTTAGAGACCCTATTTTTCACCACGAGCTTAGAGACCCTATTTTCCGCCTAGCTCCTATCTTATCGCCAATGGAGCAGCGGTTGATCATGTCGGCGTGGGGCTTCATGCTGTACCAGTCGAAAGGGCACAACAGTAAATGTCGAGGGTCAGCCGATGAGCTTGGGCACTATGGTGGTCAGCTCAAACAGTCTGCTGATGTCGACTGCTGCTGCACTGCTCCAAGAAGGACATGGATGCATCAGACACAGCGTAGCTGAGGTCACTTGCCATATCAATGAGACTCCATGTGGACAACAATGAGCAACATGTATTGTGTTATGGCCTAGACTCTTCCACACCCTTTGCTCATCGATTGGCTATGCCTCCATGAGAGAATATAGTCAATGTAGAGGAGGTGGTCCATAGCCTTGTTTGCTAGCATCACTTCCTTGTCATCGCCGTTAGCCACAAGTTCCTTGACCTTGCCCCACGGTATCTTGTCGTGGATGGCATTAGTCTTACACCGCTATAATAGCAACACGTGGCCTAGAGTTGCATACACAAGGTTCACCATTGGCTCTTTTTGCATCCGAAGCTGACGTCTCAAAAGCTCCACTACACTTCAATACATGGAGCCGATGTCTTTGATAACTTGGACTATTAGCTATATTTGGAAGCATGAACATTGGCTTTTTTTCTTGATTGCATATGTGATGGTTCCTAGTTGCTTCCTGTGTACACCCTTTTCATGTTGCTAGATCTTTTCTCCTCCATGCTAGGCCTCCGGCCTTTCTTTCTGGCATGCGGCAATATAAGTCATCCTTGGCTGACTTCTAGCAGCTTGCAACAACCAAGCGAACAACTCTTTTGATCTTCTCTTAGCAATATATAGTGCCACACGTAGAAGAGTGCTCAACAGAGGCACGTAGTAAATATGAGGTGTTCACTCTTGCATCTTATTTAATAATAATTCCTAGCTCAAGATAAATCCCTCTTCACCATAAATTTGAGAACTGGGAATATTTACCACTTCAAAATTATTTAGCCGATGGTCCCCTATCAGCTGTCAGGTTGCTAGCTTTTTTCGTGTTTCTGACGCAACCTCTCATTTTTTTTGAAGAATATATTACTACATTGCCCTCCATTTAGAACAAGCCTTTTGAGCTAATTGCCTTTCACTTCCATCTTCAGATTGAGCTTTGTATGTTGTAGGAAAAGACAACCATATTAATAGTAGCCGATAGGCCGATCTCATCGGCTTTATGCTTAACCCACCTTTTGGTTTCTCTTCTTGATTTGTCAACTACTAATTTTGAACTATCAGCTCTCCTGCGGCGTATCGGTTCGTTTACTGTTGAGGTACCTTTGCTATGGTAGAGCTAGGCCATGATGCGTCTGCTAGGCCAGATGGTTCCATCACCTAACATGTATCAACTGAAGTGGAACTTGAGAGAATACTAGCCCCCCCAACGTGTAACAGAACCATCTAATTTATAAGAGCACAAGTACAAAAACAATCATCGAAAATGATCAAATTCTCAGCACTTGAGCCCATATAAACTCGGTAGTGAACTGAAACCACGAAGGATTTCAAACCAACTTGCATACAACCAAGATCACAGTAATTCAACATAACACCTCACATGTTACAACATTTCACAAACAGTTTGCAAATAGATTACAACACATCAGAGTCATAGTTATTACAAACCAAGTCTTGTAAAGTAGCAGGAAGCAAATAGTTTAACTCACACACATGAGTTCAAATACAAGTACCTAGCTTGCCGATCACATCCCACAAAAGCATTTGGATAAGATAAACAGAGATCATGCCCATGATCTAGTCTTCGTCACCCGCCAGGGTGGAGACAGTACTTACAGAAGCCCTGATAAAGAAGGTCATCTACAACAAGAGGGAATAAACCCTGAGTACGAGAATGTACTCAGCTAGACTTACCCGTCAGAAACCAAAATAATTGACACCAAGGATCACGCATAGCTTACTTTAGTGGATCTGGCTGACACTTTCTTTTTGCAGAAAAGCATAAGTAATAATGATCAACTCTTAACCTGAGCTAGCAGTGACTTTTAACCATTAACATGTCATCTATATTAGCACCTGTACTAAGCAATCACTTGATTAAGATGCAAACATTATTAACCATAGCAGGTATAAACTGTGGCAACATTATCATCATTCTCCATTTAACCATATCGTTAAATTAAGTGAATCTACGTTGTCGCTGCTCAGTCAAGTTCTCACTATCCGGGAGAGACGGTGATTCGAATCGATTCCTATCTAGCTGGAGGGGTATTCCTAAACACAAACCCTGCTTCCCCCGTCAGGGTCGCAAACAAGTCACCTTTGGTATAATTCAGGAGTTGCGGGTACGATCAGTGCCACAAAATCAGAGAACCACTCTGCCATGAGTGCTCGGTGACTTAACCCGCCCTTGGGCTTACGCCAATGGCTCTCCACACATCCTTACTACCATCTAGATTATGACCAACTACTCATGATCCTAGCCTGAGTCAAGCTACTAGGCTTCGCGGTCGGAATGACTTATCCGGTCAGCTAAGTGTTAGGCTGCGTTAAACATGACATGAGGACATACAATGTATCGGTCCTTAAATGACATAGATGGAGTCACTATGTCCAAACCTACACAAAACTCCGTCGGTCTTAATTCATTATTAACATGGTTCTTTTCTACAATAGCAAATATAGCCAACCGTGACCCACCTCATCCTAAAGCTCACAGGTCACAGGAAATCACCCGACTTCTACCTCACTAAGCATGGCTAAGCATTTAACCCGTTCTTGAACTTAAATAGGATGCAAGTGCGATATCTGGACAAGGATAGATATATAATGCAACAATTTGTTCCAACCAATTCCTATACTTAATGCATCAGCAACAATAAACAATACTCAAGATATTTGTAAAAACATGGGAGACTTAATATTCTCCGGGGCTTGCCTTTTAGGAAAGAGGATGGGCAGTGGTCAGGGCACTCGGGCAACTCCTCCTCGGCGGCTGCTTCGTCGATTGTCTGAATCTCGGGCTCCTCCTCCTGGCTTGCTCCCTCGAACTCCAGAAGTGTCACTCCCACCAGCACACCTATTGCATGTATGCGCAAGATAAATATCATGGATGCACATGAACGAAGTTAGGGATGCTCAGGGGAATGCACATGCTTACTGCAGTCCGCATATTCTAACTTAAGCTCTATTCAAATCACTTTAACTTACCAAGTTTATACAACCTAATGTACAATTTCTCATCTTAGTTAAGGACCTAGTACCTGCACCTAAGCATGTTCTCAAGTTAGGCTAGTACCTAAACAATCAACAAGAACATTGCAACAAAGCATACACACAAACTATTCGTATTTCTGCAAAACAGGGACTATACAGCTGGTATAGTAAACTAATCATAACCGGAGATCTACAGATCGAAATGACAAGCAATAAGACAATTTAGAAAGCTTATAAAATTTCCTACAATTCATTTTCAGACCTCAGGGCATGATTCCAACCTTTACCTGGTCGAATTTACATAACCACATAATTAGGTCCAAATAAGACAGAGAGCAAGCAAAACTGTGATCCAACTTTGAATGACTGTAACTCCTAAACTACTTGGCCAAATGCCACCCAATTTTAACAGGAGCTAGATACATAAGTTATCTACAACTGTTGTATTCACCACTTTCCAGGAAAACCAAATTATCATGGTGAACTTTGCAAAGTTCCTAGAACTGTCTAGAAAGACATAATGCAAGAAAATAATTATTAACTTATGTGGCAAACATATAAATGGACAAAACCAACTTGACTAATTCGTCACAAATATCAAAAGAACACCAGAAGGTAAGGTGTTCATCACCAATTCATTTCTTTTAATGCCTTTCCTAATTTATCTAATTATTTAAGAGGAATAATAAACATATATGAAAACTGCACCATTTAATCTACAAAAATTATGGTAGGTACTACATGCTCCAAGTAGGATACTGAAAAAAGTTCACATCATTTGAGCTAGTATAACATCCTACACAAAAATGACAAGCCAATAGGGCTTAAAATAACACAAATAGGAAACCCTAGTGAAAAGTGTCAAGAAACATATTTTATATTTTTCTTAGCATCCTTAAGGTACTAGGACAATCTCCAATAATTTTCATGAGCATTGGATTCATAGATAATTTATAACAATTCACACAAGGATCACCTAATTACAAAAGGAAAATCTATAACTCAAAAACTATTCATGTACTGACTCTCAAATTTTTACCAAGAGCTTATACTCATCAAGAAAATCTCACCATATAAATTTCATAGTTTTGGAGCAAAGGAACTCTAGATATAAATTAAACAAGTTTGCATTCATTTAAAACACATTTCAAGTTTCAATTTAATTCTTATAGAAACTCTACTACAAGTGCTAATATTATATTTTTCCTAAATACTACACTTCACCAAGATCCTAACAAAATTGGAACCACCACATTTGGATCTACCAAACTCCAGATATAAATTTCACAAAGTTGCATTCAAAACTAAAGTAATTGAGCTATCCTATTTCTTAACAGTCACTGACAGGGGGGACCCATCGGTCAGCCAGGCCCGCATGCCAATGAAATGAAAATAGGGCACAGCGCGGGACGGCGCAGAATCAGTCGAAGTTCATCGACGGTGACCTTTCCAGCGATGAGGAGGGTATCACCATGACCAACAAGTCCTCCTGAACCTATTGAGCTACTTGGCTGGACCTATCGCCGGAGAAAATGATGACGGAAGTGGCCATGGCGGTGCGGCGGTGCGGCTCAACGACGAGCCATCAAAGGTGATTGAGACAACGAAATCATAGGTTATGCTGAGGTTCACCATCCCAATGCAACTCTAGCGCACACCCTAGCGGGACTCGCGGTGGTCGGAGATGGCCGGCCACGATGACAGGATGCGGCGGTGAAAACACCGGCGAGGACTGCATGCTACACACAACGGCTTACCGTGCGCACAAGCAAGCTAGGCGGGTATGGTGCGATGGTGGGGTCACAAAGGAACTACGGCGATGGCAATTGAGTAACGAGGCATGAGCTAGGGCCAGCAATGGCAACGGCGGAGCTGCTGCGCTGCTGCTGCGGTGAGCGGAGGAGGCAAAGGAGAAGCCGGGTGATGAAATGCAAATGCCAAGAGGTCACGGGCGAGCGTGGGCGAGTGAAGGCCTATAGTGTAACAGAACCAACCAAATCATAAGAACGTAAGTACAAAAACAATCACCGAAGTGATCAAATTCCTGTACTTAAGCTCCCATAATCCTAGTACTCCGGAAATCATGAAGGATTTCAACCAACTCTCGACATACAAACCAAGATCGTAGTGATTCAACACAACACATCATTTGTTACAACATTTCACAAGTAGCATTCGAATTACATCCATCAGAGTTCAAATAACATATTACAAACCAAGTTTGAGTGTGTGGAAGCAACATAGTTTAGTACAAAACATCATAGTTTTCAAATACATTGCCAAGTCTGAGTCATGTCCCACAAAAGCATTATTAGGTACAAGAGCTAGTAGAGACCATGCCCAATGGTCTAGTCTTCATCCCCAGCTGGGAGAAGGCAGTACTTGCAGCAACCAAAGTAGAACTAGTCATCTGCATCAGGTGGGAGATAAACCCTGAGTACGAGAAGGTACTCAGCTAGACTTACCCGTCAAAACCAGAAATAAAAGACACCAAGGGTCATGCAAGGCTTTTGAGGTGGGCTAGCTTGACATAGTTGCATAAAAGAGCTTATGATTATAGTAATCAATTTAACTTAGCATCAAGCTTATCATCATTTACCTGTCCACTAGATTTGCACCTGTACTAGAGCACTCACTTATTAGGAGCAAACAATATTAACCATAGCAGGTATAATAAGGCTGTCATCATCATATCATTATTTCCGAACCATTATGTTATTTAGTGTATCTACTTTGGAGATAAGCCTGTCAAGTTCTCACTAATCGGGAGAGACAGCGACTTGAATCGAATTACAACTCAGCTGAGGGGGTATTCCTAACTCTCACCCTGGCATACTTAGCAAGGGTAGCCGTGGGTCACCTTTGGGACAACTCAGGAACCAAATTCGCGGGTTCGATCAGCGCCAGCACTCTCAGGGATTACCCTTCTGCCAGGACGATCAAGACTTTTAAATCACCTGCCCTTGGACTCATGCCTATGGCTCCCTTCTGAGGCGCACTTTATACTTATCGACTCTTGGCCTGAGGTGAGCTACTTGGCTTCGTGGTCGGTCTCTAGACCCGGCCAACTAAGAGAGAGGCATGCGTTCAACATGAATAGGAAAGGCTCCAAGATTCAGTCCTTAATCGACACAGACGGAGTCACTGCAAACCGGCAAGCCTCCGTCCGGTCTTCATTTCAAATTAAGACTGGTTCTTTTCCACGATAGCAAATATAGCCAACCGTGCCACATGTATATTCCTATATCTCGCATGTGATAGGAAATCACCCGACTTCTACCGCGTTTAAGCAGGGCTAAGCACTATGCGAACCTGAGCTACATAGGATTCAGGGTATCAATATCTGGACAAGGATCGGATAACCAATGCAACAAATGTTTGCATCCAACACCTAAACTTAATGCAACAATATATATATATATATATATATAACAATAATACTGTAACTGCATTTCAGAAATTAGGAGGCTTAATATGCTCCGGGGCTTGCCTTTCACAAAGTTGCACGGCCGGTGATCCGGGCACTCAACGGTGACCTCGTCTGGCACTTCTCCTGAAGGCTGCACCTCCTGAACCTCCGGTGTCGGCTGCTGCTGCTCGCTCGGTTCCTCGAATTCCTAGCAGTGTTACTCCCTCCAGGTACACCTATTGCATGCCGATGCACAAGATAAATATCATGGATGCATAAGAAATGACATGATGCTCATGATGAATGAATCACAGTAAATGTTTAACGAAAACATCACTGGACACTCGTTTACCGATTTAAAATAGCTCTATTCAAATCACTTTAAGCATGTATCTAACTTAACTTAAAGAACAAGATCAACTTACCTAACTTGCATAACCTAAGATAAAGGTGCTCATCTTCAGTTAAAGGCCTAACACCTAGGAACATTACCACCAACTTAGAAATAGTAAAGGCATTCATAAATTAACATTTAAAGTTTCATATGCACACAAGTCGTCCCTTAATTCAATCACAACAAGAGTTCTACAATTCCAAATGACTTGCATGAGGACATTCTGGAAAGCTTATGAAATTCTCTACAAATCAATTGTAAACATTCAAAGCATGATTCTTACATTAACCAAATCGAATTCCAGTAAACCTAGAATCTGTCCAGAAATGACAGGGTTACTAACTTAATTATTTAATGATGATGCAAAAGCATAATTTGACCAAACCAAGTTTACCAACTTGTTGCACATACCAGAGGAACACTAAAAAGTATAGTGCCAACTTCTAAATGAATTATTTAATATCCTTTTCCAATTTATTTAGTTAATTAGGTGATTAAAGCAATATATAGTAAAACTGTTCATAAAAATCTACAAAAATTACAGTAGCTATCTCATGCTTCACATAGACTACCATAAAAATTTCAAAGCCATTGAGCAAGCAAAACTTGTTATACCCAAAATAACAGGTGGCATGTCTATTTTTAGCATAATTAGGAAACCCTATTGAAAAGTGTCAAGCAACTAGATTTCTTATTTTTCCTAGTATCATTCTAGCATAAGAATAGCACCCACCAATTTTTACCCTAACTGGAATCTATAGAAAAATTATGAAAATTCACTCAAGATCTACTCATGCAAACAAGATAATTTTCTATCTCCTACATATGGTGTCCAAAATTTATGAATATTTAACTACAAGCTAGTCATGATATGAGAAGTACACCATAAAAATTTCATGCCTATTTGGAGCTACCTAGAAAAAGATATAATTACCCCTATTTCTTGCATGATTAAAAGAGATAAATAGAAACTCCCATTTTCATAACAGAACATGGCATGTATTATATTTTTAATAGAAACTATACATTATCATGAACTCAACAAAATTGGAACCACATCATTTGGATCTACCAACTAGGATATACATATTTTTGAAAATGTACACAAATTTGTGAAATAATAAAACAAAACAAATTAAGAAAACCAATTCAACTACTGGTGGGCTGGCCTGAAGCAATGACGGCTCGCGAAGCAGGCGTAGGCGCGGCCTAGAAACGGCGCAGCCTAGCCAGGCTCCCGCCTTGGCCTCAGCGGCTGACAACCGGGACCCGCTTGACAGAGAGACAGACAGGGGAGGAGAAGGAGACGGCAGCGTAGCTCGTCGCCGGTGGCTCCTCCGGCGAGGTCAGCGGTGCTACGACGTTCGCCTTGCCCATGTGCATCTAGCGGTGTCCTCAATCGATGCTATTGGCGTGGCTACCGAGGTTGGCGACGAGCATGGCGGTGCACGGCCACGGCATGGCCGACTCCGGTGAGATGACGGCGTCGCAGCCCTAAATGGTGACCATACGAGCTTCAGCAGTGCTCCTAGGACCTAGCGGGAGAAAGAGATAGGATGGGAAGGCCATGGTGACGACTGGCCATGTGGAGCACCATCTTTGGCGAGGTCAGCCACGGCGGCGGTGGAAGAAAATGGCGATTTCACCCTTTCCAAGGCACAATTGGATCGACGGTGGGGTGGAGGTAGAGGGGATCACGACGAGGCTAGGAGCAAGATGGCTGGCGCATTTTTGTGAGGAGGCATGAGCTAGGCAATGGCGATCCCCAATCGGCAATGGCAGAGCTACTTCTCTATTGCTGCGGAGCTATGGGCGAGCGGAGGAAATGGGAATGGGACTAGTGAGCTGGTTGACAGGCGTGTTGGGCGAGCTCAAGTCATGGCCGGCCGTGCTAGGGCATCTGTGGCGTGTGGTAGCATGAGCAGGCGACCGGTAACGCGCGGCGCACATGCGTCGGAAGTTTTCTGAAATGGCTAGCACTGTAGCTGGTTTGAAACGCGATTCAATCATCGATTGACCCGACTGACAGAGCAAGTTTGACGGTGATTAGCTCCTAACCTATGACGATCTAGATTATGCCATAGTTAACAAAGTTGAACATCTATATGTGAACTACAACTCTTACTATTGGAGCTCGAGCTGGTTTGGCTTTGTTAGGGATCTACAAGGTGAATAAGTTGGGTACACGAAACTGAATCCAGTTATAACACTTAGAAATTTTTCAAGTGTTTGAATCAGCCTTCAATTTTGACTTGTGGGCCATGTTTGAGGTTGTTCCACCCATTTTCATGAGTTGATCATAAAACAACTTTTGTTCCTTGATAAATTAGGCTACAACTTTGGTAAAGAGTGCACAGCCATGCAAAGTCTCTAAGTTGGTCTTTTGAATCAGTCAAACTATGGCACTCTAAGGGTCAATTCAAGTCAAACCTCTCCCAAGGGCAATTTTGTCATTTTGATCTACATGAACAATGTCCAAACAATTACCCTAAGTGTAGTTAAGGTGTATTAGACCATGATCAACCACTTTACACAATTGTTATACCAATTCAAATGATCACATGTGATGACACAACAAAACAAGCATTTCACCCAATTGTTGCAATGCAATGTTTCACATGTTTAATGACTTTGTTGTTATTTTATACTGTCACATTACTACCATGTTGCCATGTTTCAAGGTATGAGAAATCCATGTTGCATTCACATGTTGCACTACCACCATTCATAAGCAATAAAGTACGAAACAAATAGAATATGCGAATGTTGCATATGTATGTTTCAATGATAATGACATGATGACATAGATGATGCATATGTTTATGAAATGACATGCAATTTAGTGGAAGCCAAACACCTAGGGTGTTACATACAATGGCCCGATGTGGCCTGGCCAGTCAGGCCGGTGGTGACGCGTGGTGCCACGCGGCGTTCACGTTCAGAAACGGGTTGGCCACTGTAGCTTCGATCAGAAACTGCGATGGGAGCCTGACAGCATAAGTTGATGACGATCGATCTCATAAACCATTGATCATTAGTGAAAACAATCTAAATGAAAGGTGTAGCCCTTCATACAGTCTACAATTTCTATTAAAGGACCAAGGCGTAATTCTTAACCAATGTAGAGTAAAATCATGCCAAAGTTGAGTACACGAAACTAGAAATCAGAAAAAGGACTTAGAAAAATTCTATCTCAGAAATCAAGGGTAAATTTCGTGTTGTGATCAAATTTTGAGCATGTTCTGCACATTTTCATGAGATGGCCATAAAATAACTTTTGTTCCTTATAAAATTTCCTACAACTTTGCTTAAGGGCGCACAGCCATGCAAATAATTTAAGCTGTACTTTTTAAATAGTCAAACAAAAGAGCTCTAGGGGTCAACACAAGTCAAACTATTACTTGGAAACATAATTAGGCAATATGGTCAACATGAACATTGTTCCTAATGACATTCTAAGTGTAACTAAGTTGTTTAAGAGGATAATTATCCACACCACACATTGATCACACCAAAATAACGATCACATGCATTGAAACAAGGAAAAACAAGTGAATTGCTACTTTTGTTTCAAAGCCATGTTTCATATGTTTCATGAGTTTATGGCATAGTACTGACTAACCATGTTTCACTAAAGTATGTGACATGTTTTAAGAGTGAGTTGAACCTATTGCACTTGAGTGTTGCACACTATTCATTTCATAAAACAAACACACATGGAAATATAACAATATGTTGCAATGTTTCAAAAGCTTGTTCCAAACAATCCAGGCTCATGAATGGATGAATGATGCTTATGTTGTGAAATGCAAGTGCAAATGTGCAAGCCAAACACCTAGGGGTGTTACAGCCCTCCCCCCTTATAAAAATCTCATCCTGAAGATTTGACAAGCGTATCATTGTTGATAGAATTCCTTATAACCTTCCCTCAAATAATCTTCTCTTTCCCAAGTTGCATCGCGTTCACTACCCTGATTACTCCACATGACCTTATAAAACTTGACCACCCGACTCTGAGTCACTCGCTCACTAAGTGTCAATTACTCAGATCAGTTTTTCTTCAAAAGTCAAATCAGATTCTAACTTGATATCCCCCAGTGGAACTCTCTCTTCAGGGACGCGAAAGACATTTCTTCAACTGAGATACTGTGAAGACATTGATGATAGCACTCATCTTAGGAGGTAATTGGATCTTGTATGCTACCTTACCACTTTGTCCTATAATTTGAAACAGACCGACATATCTCGACGCAAGCTTTCGCTTCACACCAAATCGTTGGACACTCTTCATGGGTGAGACTTTCAGATAAACGAAGTCTCCAACTTCGAACTCGATAGGTTTTCTACGATGATCAGCATAAGTTTTCTACCTAGCTTGAGCTGCAGCCATATGGGCATGGATAGTACAGGACTTGTTCTTCAGCTTCTTGAACAAAATCAATTCCATAATATCTCCTTTCACCGGCTTCAACCCAATTCAACGGGGTTCTACACTTTCGGCTGTACAAAGCTTCAAACGGTGCTATCTTGATACTCTCTTGATAGCTATTATTATAAGAGAATTCAGCTAGGGGCAACCATTTTTCCCATGAACCCTTAGACAAGATGACACACGCTCTCAACTTATCTTCTAAGATTTGGTTCACTCTCTCAGTTTGCCTAGAGGTTTGCAGATGATAGGCGAAGCTTCTTACTAACTTAGTTCCCAATAATCCGTGTAAGTGCTCCCAAAAGCGAGCAGGTGAACTGTGGCCCTCGATCAGAGACAATAGTGCGAGGTACCCCATGAAGTCGGACTATCTGATTGAAGTACAACTCAGCATAGTCAGTTGGACAGAAGTCTGTGTGAATAGGAATGAAGTGTGCAGACTTGGTTAAACGGTCTACAATTACCCAAATGGAGTTAAAATTCCTCTAAGTAGTAGGGAGTCCAACAATAAAAGCCATACTTATCTCCTCCCATTTCCAACCTAGAATAGAGAGTGGCTGAAGCAATCTAGCTTTTATGTGCATGGCTTTAACTCGACAACAAGTGTCACACCTAGCCACATAAGTGGCTATCTCTTTCTTCATCTTGATCCACCAAAAATGAGGCTTCAAATCATGATACATTTTGCTACTACCTAGGATGAATAGATAATTTCGAGGAATGTGCTTCGAATATGATTTGATTTCTAAGATCGCTATCCTTTGGGACCACTAACCTATCCTTGAACCATAACACTGTCATCCTCATCTACCCAAAAATGCTTGGTTTCTTGCTCTTTTAGCTTGTGCTTGATGTGGAACACACCTGGATCCAGTCTTCTGTAACTCAATAATTCGACTCTGTAGAGTACAACTGACAGTGATGTTGTGAAGACTACAGGATGTAGGAGTTTTGACAAATGGAGGTCACTTTCAATCAAAGAGTGGCAATGAGATTTCCTGCTTAAGGCATCCGCAATGATGTTTGCCTTGCCAGGATGATAGTGCACTTGGAGGTTATAATCCTTGATCAACTCGAGCCATCTTCTCTGATGCATATTCAACTCCGGTTGAGTGAAGATGTACTTAAGACTTTTATGATCAGTGTAGATGTGGCACACATTGCCAAGCAAATAATGTCTCTAGACCTTCAAAGCATGAGCAACTGCTAGCGAGTTCTAAGTCATGCAGTAGGATAATTCACCTCATGCTTCTGAAGTTGGCGAGAGGTATACGCAATGACTCATCCTTCCTGCATAAGAACACCTCCTAAACCTGTGCCTGGATGCATCACAAAACACATCAAAAGGTTTCTCGATGTCCTGGTTGCGCCAAAACTGGAGCCAAAGTTAGAAGGGTTCGCAGGGCAGTGAAAAGTCGCATCACACTCGGGAGTCTAGCCAAACCTTGTGTCTTTTTGCAGCAACCGAGTCATAGGCTTAGGCTATTTTAGAGAAATTCAGGATGAAGCGATGATAATAACCAGCCAACCCCAGAAAACTCCTAACCTCAGTGCACCGAGATTGGAGCCTTCCAGTCCAACACTTCTTGCACCTTGGTGGGATCCACCATAATTCCACCATCGGAACAACACATGTTCGAGAAAAGGTACTTCACAAAGTCAGAATTCACACTTGCTGAACTTTGCATAAAGCTTGTGTTCACGCAATCGAGTGAGAACCACTCGCAAATGTTCAACGTGATCTTCTTCATTCTCAGAATAGACCAAGATATCATCTATAAATACCACCACAAATTTATCCAACTCGGGCATAAACACCGAATTCATCAAATACATGAAGTGTGCGGGGGCATTGGTCAATCCAAAAGACATAACAAGATACTCATAAAGACCGTATCTTGTAGAGAAGGTAGTTTTTGGAATATCCTCAGGTCGGATTTTGATTTGATGATAACCCGATCTCAAATCAATCTTAGAAAAGACTTTTGCTTTAGACAATTGATCAAATAAGATGTCTATGCAGTGGCAGAGGGTACTTATTCTTGATTGTGACTTCATTCAAAGGCCTATAATCTACACACATGCGCAGTGATTGATCCTTCTTCTTCACAAAAATAGCCAGACATCCCCACTGGAGACGAACTAGGATGGATAAGGCCTTTCTTTAGAAGTTCATTCAACTGGGTCTTAAGTTCGGCTAGTTCGTTGGGAGGCATTCTATAAGGTCTTCTAGATATAGGGTGCTTGTACCAGGTAGCAACTCTATCTTGAACTCCACATTCCGATCTAGGGGCAATCCGGGCAAATCATCAGGAAAAACATCTAGAAAATCACACACTACTGGGATATCTACAATAGCCTTTGCTTGCACCTGCATTTGCCACACAAGAGAGATTGATGTCCTTAGGTAGTTGCACTAGAAAACCTTCATGATTACTAGGGTCTCTGAGCATGACTACTCTAGTCGATGTATCAATAAGCACACCATGACTGCTCATCCAATTCATTACCAATATCACATCAATACCCTAGCCCTGGTAAAACTACCAGAACCACCTAATAACTTCATCCCTCTACCTCAAGTTGCACACCCCCAACAACTAGCTTTGTGGGGATAGTACCACTGGCAGCCCTAATACAATAACCCTCACCCTCTATAGTGCATGTTTTCTGATTAAACTTGGACACAAATGTGGGGCTCATAAAAGAATGTAAAGCACCCGAATCAAATAGTACAACTACAGGGTGTTGATCAACCAGAAACTTACCAGCAGTGACTACCTCTCCTAAAGGAATATCAACAATATTAGTGTAGTTCACCTGCCCCTGGCGGCCACCTTGGTTGTTATTCTTCTTGGGATAAGGACACTTCCTTGCCCTAGTGACCTAGCTTGTTGCAGTTCCTAACATGGCATGTTGCTTGGAGGAACATTTGAGCTACCTTGACT
This sequence comes from Miscanthus floridulus, assembly GCF_019320115.1. Classification (NCBI taxonomy): domain Eukaryota; kingdom Viridiplantae; phylum Streptophyta; class Magnoliopsida; order Poales; family Poaceae; genus Miscanthus; species Miscanthus floridulus. The sequence continues at coordinate 101,244,751 of NC_089580.1, read as the reverse complement.
AGTAGTGCCCTTTGGAAGAGCAACTGTAAAAGCCTTGCGAAATCTAGTCTTGCATGGACTCTTCTTCAGCGGTGGGCGGAACTTAACAGCTGATGTCAGGAGGATGGAATGGAGCCTTAGATGTGACTAGAGCTTTGGACTATGAGGCACCTGCCTCATAGGCTCTCTTGCGATTCTTTGAAGCAGGCATAAATAGCATTGTTGTTTTCTTGAGATAAAGCATCACTAACAAAGTCATTAAAGGTAGCACACTTACAATTTCCCATAGTCTTCAAAAATTTGGGGCTAAGTCCCCGCTTGAAACTAGCGATCTTCTTGGCATCAGTGTCAACAAACTCAATAGCATACCTTGCAAGGTTATTGAAAGCCTATAGGTATTCATTCAAGCTCTTGTTCCCCTGTGTTAGCTTCATAAATTCAGTGTGCTTGATTGTCATGAGACCAGGAGGAATATAATTTCCCCTGAAAGTAGACTTGAACTGATCCCAAGTGATTTGAGCGTCAGCGGGCATAGTGGACCGATAATGACTCCACCAAATACCAGCTGGCCCATGTAGTTGGTGAGATGCATACTCAGTCTTTAGCACCTCAGTCAAGCGAAGCAGATGGAATTTCTACTCGAGAGTGTTCAACCACTCATCAGCTTAGAGGGGCTCCTCAGCCTCCTTGAAGATCGATGGTTTAGTGTTAAGGAAATCTTTGAAGTCGCTATACTGATTTGGTTCAGGTACTTGGCATGCACCACGGCCATCACGATTTGCAATCGTGCAGAGAGCATTTGCCATAGTGTGCTGTCCTTCAACCAGTATTGCCATCAATTCCACTGGTGTGAGTAGTGGTGGTGGTGGGAGATCATCCTCATCACCAGCCACACTAGTGGCACGAGTGCGTGGCATCTGCAACAATGTGCAACCAGCAATTATTGGTGATGTTAGCACATTGGAGAGGAATAATATAATTACTTCAAATTGAATTTACTGGAGAGAATGTAAAATTCATGCAATAAAATAGAGACAATAATTCATTCTCCAATCTCCACATCATCAATAGATTACTAGCACCATTCATAGTGCATTCCAACATGATGAGTTTTAAACTTCACCAACTAAGATAAGCATCTCGAAGGGAGAGGATTAAGGTACATTACATGCCACGTTTGAATTAAAAGGTACATCCAACATCTACCATAGTACTGAGTCCATTACATAATGGCGGCAAAAGGTTAAACTAGTGAGACTTGCTAGCTAACTACTCATCGAAGTGGTCACTGTCCACATCAGAGACGCCCTAGACTTCTTCAGGGTCATCCTCTTCCTCTTCCTCTTCATTTGTAGGTTCAGCTACATTGACATTCATCTGCACGTCCTCTTCTTCTTCATCGGCCTCGATCACTTGAGGTCCAAGATTTGGGTAAACTGGTGGAGGGTGAGGAATAGGAAACAGGCTGGTTGTTCAGGTGATGGTATTCAACCTGAAGCTCCTCTAGCTGCTCTTGGAGCGCATTCTCCCTTTGAAAAGTATTGTGGTTAGCCATGATCCATCCCTGACGCCTTTCTTCTACTAACTCCAGAGCTGCATCTCTATGATGGGTCACACGGTCCAACTCCTGTACTGCCTCATCCCTCTCTATGGTGAGGTTCATAAGCTGGTTATGAAGCTTCATCTCTCTCGCGTGCCGCTTGCCCCCACTACTGCAGGCGATAATTTGCAATGCCCTCGAATCTCATCTACCTCTAGCTGAGCTTGCCCACATGCTTCCACCCTATGGCGATACTTGCGAGCACGCAACCTGAACTTGCGCTGGGCTACCATTGCCTTGCCAGCTTCTTCTAATAATCTAGAGAGTGTGTCCTGCCTGACTCGACAAAGCTTCAAGACGGCCATCATAGCACTCATTTCCACATTGTCGCTCTAAACACGTTCACCACGGCCTCAAACCAAGGCCTGGCCAGCTTCTTGAGTCCACTCGGCATCTGTAGGAGCCACTCGGGGAATGGATGTAGCTAGGTCCACCCACCAATTCATCTCGAAACTATGTGCTATGTCCATAAGCACATCAAGAGCAGCAACTTGCATGGCTTCCCATGGGCTTTGCCCATCAGACTCGGTGCTCCACCCACGCCACAACTGGTCTCATGGGGTTCAGCGGCACCACCAAGGTCACATTGTACCATGGCACAGCTCCAAATGGCACTGTCTGCACCCACGTGTAACGGGGCACCTCCGGGTACCCAACTGAGCTTAGCACCCTCCTAGAGCAAGGTAGGCATACCAAACTAGTCCAAAAAAGGTGCTGCTACAAGGAGGAAACACGAGCGCAGGCCATCTGTATCAAAAGGGATGCAACTCTCGTGAGAGGATTTTTTTTGAGAGATGAAACTTAATATTTGGGATAAGCAATTATAAGGGAGGGAGTAATGCAATAAGAATGACATGAGTGAATATGATGCATGCACGTTCCGTACGTCCTCACAAACCTAAGAAAAGTTAAGTTCTAGCGGAATATACGGTGGCATACACACGTTCTCTCGAATAGCGGTAACTAGTTGATCTACACGGTGCGTTGTTAGCGTACCTATAGAAAATTTCATTGCAGCCCAACCCAACAAGATATAATGCTAACAATAAAAGTAGTAAACTAAGATACTCTCCATATATACATCCCCGGATATATATACTTTGGTATCCAAAACTACCCAACAGATATACCCACAATTAAGTACCTTCATATGCACATGTATGCAACATGTAAATATTCTAGTAACCACAACTAACTCTCCCCTAGACCGACAGTTGGACAGGTCATGCTCTCACAACTCACACTTACCTTGGCGTAGAGGCAATTGATCCATACATTACCATTCAAGCGAATGGCACCCATGCAATAGCACGATGCATGGACGATGAAATAGAAACAATCACTTTCCCCCAAGTTAGTAATTATATAAGCCACCTAAAAGTCCTTATGTGGGTTACAAGGGATGTGATCACCAGAACACTATAAAATTTCAGATTTTGAAATTCTTATATATAACTATAAGTTGGAAAACCATTTTCGCAAAAAAAGATTTTGTTGTTAAATACCCGTATGACATATTTAGTGTTGAATCTAGCTCTGATACCAGCTGTAATAGAACCGTCCAATTTATAAGAGCACAAGTACAAAAACTATCATCGAAATGATCAAATTCTCGCACTTGAGCCCATATAAACCCGGTAGTCAACTGAAACCACGAAGGATTTCAAACCAACTTGCATACAACCAAGATCACAGTAATTCAACATAACACCTCACACGTTACAACATTTCACAAATAGTTTGCAGATAGATTACAACACATCAGAGTCATAGTTATTACAAACCAAGTCTTGTAAAGTAGCGGAAGCAAATAGTTTAACTCACACACACGGAGTTCAAATACAAGTACCTAGCTTGCCGATCACATCCCACAAAAGCATTTCGATAAGATAAACAGAGATCATGCCCATGATCTAGTCTTCATCACTCGCCGGGTGGAGACAGTACTTACAGAAGCCCTGATAAAGAAGGATCATCTGCAACTAAGAGGGAATAAACCCTGAGTACGAGAATGTACTCAGCTAGACTTACCCTGTTGGAAACCAAAATAATTGACACCAAGGATCATGCATAGCTTACTTTAGTGGATCTAGCTGACACTTTCTTTTTGTGGAAAAGCATAAGTAATAATGATCAACTCTTAACCTGAGCTAGCAGTGACTTTTAACCATTAACCTAGTCATCTATATTAGCACCTATACTAAGCAATCACTTGATTAAGATGCAAACATTATTAACCATAGCAGGTATAAACTGTGGCAACATTATCATCATTCTCCATTTAACCATATCATTAAATTAAGTGAATCTACGTTGCCGCTTGCTCAGTCAAGTTCTCACTACCCAGGGAGAGACAACGATTCGAATCGATTCCTATCCAGCTGGAGTGGTATTCCTAAACACAAACCCTGCTTCCCCCATCAGGGTCACAAACAAGTCACCTTTGGTACAATTCAGGAGTCGCAGGTATGATCAGTGTCGCAAAATCAGAGAACCACTCTACCATGAGTGCTCGGTGACTTAACCCTGCACTTGGGCTTACGCCAATGGCTCTCCACAAATCCTTACTTGCCATCTAGATTGTGACCAACTGCTCGTGATCCTAGCCTGAGTCGAGCTACTAGGCTTCATAGGTCGGAATGACTTATCCAGCTAGCTAAGTGTTAGGCTGCGTTCAACATGACATGAGGACGTATACAGCGTATCGGTCCTTAAACGACACAGACGGAGTCACTATGTCCAAACCTACTCAAAACTCCACCCGATCTTAATTCATTACTAACATGGTTCTTTTCCATGATAGCAAATATAGCCAACCGTGACCCACCTCATCCTAAAGCTCAGCAGGTGACAGGAAATCACCCAACTTCTATCGCACTAAGCGTCGCTAAGCATTTAACCCATTCCTGAACTTAAATAGGATTCAAGTGCAATATCTAGGACAAGGATAGATATATAATGCAACAATTGGTTCCAACCAATTCCTATACTTAATGCATCAGCAACAATAAACGATACTCAAGATATTTGTAAAAACATGGGAGACTTAATATGCTCTAGGGCTTGCCTTTCAGGAAAGAGGATGGGCGGTGGTCAGGGCACTCGGGCAACTCCTCCTCGGCGGCTGCTTCGTCGATTGCCTGAATCTCGGGCTCCTCCTCCTGGCTCACTCCCTCGAACTCCAAAAGCATCACTCCCTCCGGCACACCTTTTGCATGTATGCGCAAGATAAATATCATGGATGCACATGAACGAAGTTAGGGATGCTCGGGGAATGCACATGCTTACTGCAGTCCGCATATTCTAACTTAAGCTCTATTCAAATCACTTTAAGTTACCAAGTTTATACAACCTAATGTACAATTGCTCATCTTCAGTTAAGGACCTAGTACCTGCACCTAAGCATGTTCTCAAGTTAGGCTAGTACCTAAACAATCAACAAGAACATTGCAACAAAGCATACACACAAACATTCGTATTTCAGCAAAGCAGGGACTATACAGAGGTGCAGTAAACTAATCATAACCAGAGATCTACAAATCTAAATGACAAGCAACAAGACAATTTGGAAAGCTTATGAAATTGCCTACAATTCATTTTCAGACCTCAAGGCAAGATTCCAATCTTTACCAGGTCGAATTTACATAACTAGATAATCAGGTCCAAACAAGACAGAGAGCAAGCAAAACTGTGATCCAACTTTGAATGACTTGTAACTCCTAAACTACTAGGCCAAATGCTACCAAATTGTAACAGGAGCTAGATACATAAGTTATCTATAACTTTTGTATTCACCACTTTCCCAGAAAACCAAATTATCATGGTGAACTTTGCAAAGTTCCCAGAACTATCCAGAAAGACATAATGCAAGAAAATAATTATTAACTTATGTGGCAAACATATAAATGGACAAAACCAACTTTACTAACTCATCACACATTTCAAAAGAACACCAGAAGGTAAGGTGTTCATCACCAATTCATTTCTTTTAATGCCTTTCCTAATTTATCTAATTATTTAAGAGGAATAATAAACATATATGAAAACCTACACAATTTAATCTACAAAAATTACAGTAGGTACTACATACTCCAAGTAGACTACTGTAAAAATTTCACATCATTTGAACAAGTATAACATCCTACACAAAAATGACAAGCCAGCAGGGCTTAAAATAACACAAATAGGAAACCCTAGTGAAAAGTGTCAAGCAATAGATTTATATTTTTCTTATCATCCTTAAGGTACTAGGACAACCTCCAATCAATTTCATGAGCATTGGATTCATAGATAATTTATAACAATTCACACAAGGATCACCTAATTATAAAAGGAAAATCTATAACTCAAAAACTATTCATGCACTGACTCTCAAATTTTTACCAGGGCTTATACTCATCAAGAAAAGCTCACCATATAAATTTCATAATTTTTGAAGAAAAGGAACTCTAGATATAAATTAAACAAGTTTGCATTCATTTAAAAACACATTGCAAGTTTCAATTTAATTCTTACAGAAACTCTACTACAAGTGCTAATATTATATTTTTCCTAAATACTACACTGCACCAAGATCCTAAAAAAATTGGAACCACCACATTTGGATCTAGTAAACTCTAGATATAAATTTCACAAAGTTGCATTCAAAACTAAAGTAATTGAGCTATCCTATTTCTTAACAGTCACTGACAGGCGGGACCCATCGGTCAGCCAGGGCCTACATGCCAGTGAAATGAAAACTAGAGCACGGCGCAGGGACAGCATGGAATTAGCCGGAGTTCGTCGAATGGTGACCTTTTCGGCGATGAGGAGGGTATCACCATGACCAACAAGTCCTCCCTGAACCTATTGAGCTACTTGACTGGACCTATCACCGGAGAAAATGACGACGGTGGCGGCCATGGTGGTGCGGCGGTGTGGCTCAACGGCGAGCCATCAAAGGCGACTGAGACAACAAAATCAAAGGTTACGCCAAGGTTCACCATCCCAATGCAACTCTAGCACACACCCTAGCGTGACTTGCGGTGGTCAGAGATGGCCCGGTCACGGTGATGGGATGCGGCTGGCAAAAACGCCAGCGAGGACTACACGCTGCACACAACTGGCTTACCATGTGCGCAAGCAAGCCTAGGCGGGTACGGTGCTGATGGTGGGGTCACAAAGGAACTAAGGCAGTGGCAATTGAGCAACTGAGGCATGAGCTAGGGGCTAGCAATGGCGACGGTGGAGCTGCTGCGGTGAGCGGAGGAGGCGATGGAGAAGTCGGGCGATGAAATGCAAATATCGAGAGGTCATGGGCGAGCAGCGGGCGAGTGAAGGCCTACAGTGGCCCGACATGGCCTGGCCGGTCAGGCCAGCAGTGACGCGCGGCGCCACGCGGCGTTCATGTTCTGAAATGGGTCAGCCACTGTAGCTTCGATCAGAAACTACGATGGGAGCATGACAGCATAAGTTGATGACGATCGTCTCCTAAACCATTGATCATTAGTGAAAACAATCTAAATGAAAGTTGTAGCCCTTCATACATTCTACAATTTCTATTAAAGGACCAAGGCCTAATTCTTAACTGATGTAGAGTAAAATCATGTCAAAGTAGAGTACACGAAACTGGAAATCAGAAAAAGGACTTAGAAAAATTCTATCTTAGAAATCAGGGGTAAATTTCGTGTTGTGATCAAATTTTGAGCGTGTTCTGCACATTTTCATGAGATGTTCATAAAATAACTTTTGTTCCTTATAAAAGTTCCTACAACTTTTCTTAAGGGCACACAGCCATGCAAACATTCTAAGTTGTACTTTTTAAACAGTCAAACAAAAGAGCTCTAGGGGTCAACACAAGTCAAACTATTACTTGGAAACATAATTAGGCAATATGGTCAACATGAACATTGTTCCTAATGACATTCTAAGTGTAACTAAGTTGTTTAAGAGGATAATTAGCCACACCACACATTTATCACACCAAAATCATGCATCACATGCATTGAAACAAGGAAAAACAAGTGAATTGCTACTTTTGTTTCAAAGCCATGTTTCATGAGTTTGTGGCATAGTACTGACTAACCATGTCACAGAACCGACCAATTTATAAGAGCACAAGTACAAAAACAATCGCCGAAACGATCAAATTCTCGAACTTGAGCCCATATAAACCCGGTAGTCAACCGAAATCTCGAAGGATTTCAAACCAACTTGCATACAACCAAGATCACAGTAATCCAACATAACATATCGTACGTTACAACATTTCGCAGATGTTCGCAAATAGATTACATCATCACAGAGTCATTGTTATTACAAAACAAGTCTTGTAAAACATGCGGAAGCAAATAGTTTAACTCACACACCGAGTTCAAATACACATACTGGTTGGTTGATCACAGACCGCAAAAGCATTCAGATAAGAGAGAGGAGATCATGCCCATGATCTAGTCCTCATCACCCGCCGGGTGGAGACAGTACTTGCAGAATCCCTGATATAGAAGGTCATCTGCAACAAGAGGGAATAAACCCTAAGTACGGGAATGTACTCAGCTAGACTTACCCGTCGAAAACCAAACAAATGACACCAAGGATTATGCATAGCTTAATGTAGTGGAGCTGGCTGACACTTTCTTTTTGCAGAAAAGCATAGGTAATAATGATCAACTCTTAACCTGAACTAGCAGTAACTTTTTAGCCATTAACCTGTCATCTATATTAGCACCTGTACTAAGCAATCATTTTATTAGGGTGCAAACATTAATAACCATATCAGGTATTCATTGTGGCAACCTTATCATCATCCATTTAACCATATCGTTAAATTAATTGAATCTACGTTGCCGCTGCTCAGTCAAGTTCTCACTATCCGGGAGAGACGGCGATTCGAATCGATTCCTATCCAGCTGGAGGGGTATTCCTAAACACAAACCCTGCTTCCCCCGTCAGGGTCGCAACAAGTCACCTTTGGTACGATTCAGGAGTCGCGAGTCCGAACAGATCGACATTCTCAGAGACCCACTCTGCCAAGGTTGTTCGGGACTCTAACCCGCCTTGGACTTATGCCAATGGCTCTCCACACATCCTTACTACCTCCAGAATGTCGCCACTGCTCGCGTCCCCGGCCTGAGTCGAGCTACTAGGCTTCGCGGTCGGAACGACTTATCTGGCCAGCTAAGTGTTAGGCTGCGTTCAACATGACATGAGGACGTACAGCGTATCGGTCCTTAAACAACTCAGACGGAGTCACTATGTTCAAACCTACACAAGACCCCGCCCGGTCTTAATTCATTATTCACATGGTTCTTTTCCACGATAGCAAATATAGCCAACCGTGATCCACCTCATCCTAAAGCTCGCAGGTGACAGGAAATCACCTGACTTCTACCGCACTAAGCATGGCTAAGCATTTAACCCGTTCCTGAACTTAAATAGGATTCCAGTGCGATATCTGGACAAGGAAGGATATATAATGCAGCAATTGGTTCCAACCAATTCCTATACTTAATGCATCATCAACAATAAAAGATACTCAATGTATTTGTAAAAACATGGGAGGCTTAATATGCTCCGGGGCTTGCCTTTCAGGAACGAGGAAGGCTGATGGTCAGGGCACTCGGGCAATTCCTCCGCGGCGACTGCTTCGTCGGCTTCCTGCACCTCGGGTTCCTCCTCCTGGTTGGCTCCCTCGAACTCCAGCAACGTCACTCCCTCCGGCACACCTATTGCATGAATGCGCAAGATAAATATCATGGATGCACATGAACGAATGTCGGGGATGCTCGGGGAATGCACATGTTCGCTGTAGTTTGCATATTCCAACATAAGCCCTATTCAAATCACTTTACTTACCAAGTTTATACAACCTAATGTATAATTGCTCATCTTCAGTTAATGACCTAGCACCTGCACCTAAGCATATTCTCAAGTTAGGCTAACCCCTAAACAATCAACGAGAACATTGCAACCTCATACACTCAAGCAATTGTATTTCAGCAAAATGAATACTATGTAGCGGTGCAGTAAACTAGCCATAACTGGAGATTTATAATTCCAAATGACATGCAACAAGACAATCTGGAAAGCTTATAAAATTGTCTACAATTCATTTTCAGACCACAGAGCATGATTCAAACCTTTACCAGGCCGAATTCATCAATCAACAGAAGTCTATCCTCACAAGGCAGAGAATCAGCAAAAACTGCAACCTAACTTTAAACAGCTGTAGTTTCTAAACTACTGGGCCAATTGCCCTCAAATTTTGACAGGAGCTAGCTACCTAATTTATCTACAACTCTTGTATTCAACTCATTCACAGAAAACCAAATTATCATGGGGAGCTTTCTAATGTCCCCAGATCTGTCCAGAGGGACATGATGCAAACAATTAATTATTAACTTATGATATAAACACTTAATTGGACAAAACCAACTTTACTGACATATGACACATACCACAAGAACACCAGAAAGTAGGGTTTTCATCACCAAAACCTTTCTTTTACTACATTTCTTAATTTATTTAATTAATTAGAGGAAATGGTAAACACATATGAAAACTACACCATTAATTCTACAAAAATTACAGTAGACACTACATGTCCTAAGTAGACTACCATAAAAATTTCACACCATTTGAGCAAGAATAAAAGCCTACACAAAAATGATAAGCCATAGTGGCTTAAAATGGCATAATTAGGAAACCTTAGTGAAAAGTGTCAAGCAACAGATTTCATATTTTTCCTAGCATCTATAAGGTACCAAGATACTACCTACCAAGTTTCATGGCCATAGGATTCATAGATAATTTACAAAAATTCACACAAGTATCTACCAATGATAAAAGGAAAATCTATAACTCAAAAACTACACATGCAATGACCCTCAAATTTTAACCAGAGCTTCTACCATACAAGACTAGCTTACACCCAAAATTTCATAATTTTTGGATCACAGAAACTCCAGATATGATTTAAACAAGTTTGCATGCATTCAAAAACACTTTTCAAGTTCCTATTTAATTCACCCAAAACTTCCACTACAAGTGTTCATTTTATATTTTTCCTAAATACTACACTTCACTATGGTCCTAACAAAATTCGAACCACCCCATTAGGATCTATCAAACTCCAGATATGGATTTTACAAAATAGCCTCAAAACTGGAATAAATGAACTAGCTTCTTATAACAAAGTGACTGACCCACACGTCAGCTGGCCCACACGTCAGCGATACGAAAAACAGAGCACGGCGGTTCGCCCGACGGGGACCGGCGGAGCTCGGCGACGACGAGGACTCTGGCGAAACCGAAGGCACCGGCATGTCCCCCAAGCTACCCCGCGTCGATTGATACCCTAAGCCTAGACCCTAGCGGCCCCTAAGCATGCCGGCCATGGCGCACGACGGCTCGGCCATGGCGCATGGCGGAGCTCCGGCGAACCTCGGCATTCGGTGACCGGGCAAGGCACGCGTAAGCTTCTAGGGATCACGATGGACCTATATATGCTACCGCTAAAGGCTGAGGTGAAGTGCTCGAGCGTGGTCACGGGAGGTCATCGGCGGCGACCATGGCGGCCATGTCACGGTGGTGCGCGATTCGGCAATGCCGCTTACCTAGAGCTTGACTGGTTCAGAGAGAGTGGCGTCTCGGTTCGGGGGGTGCACGCAGCGCTCTGGGCAGGACGGTGATGGCTGTGGTGCCGCGGCGAGCTCGAGCGAGTTCGGTGGGCTGATGGCGTCGGCGGTGTGCTGCTGCGGCTGCGACGGAGAAGGAAGGAGAGTGAATGGGAAAGGCAGAGCGCGCGCGGGTGAGTGGAGAGGCAGCAGGCGTCGTCCACTTCAAGCCGGCCAGCGCGCGGCGCGGTCAGAGCGAGCCGAGCGCGTGGCGGACACGCGGCGGCGACGGCCTGACGCTGGTCGGTCACTGTAGCGAGTCTGAAATTTCATTTCAGTTTCGACAGTCCCGACTGACAGGCGAATTTCAACGATGATTATCTCCTAAACCGTGATGATCTAGCTCAAGAGGTAGTTAACAAAGTTGAACATCTACATGTGAACTACAATTCTTACAATTGGAGCTCGAGCTGATTTGGCTTTGTTTGCGAACTACAGAGCTCTAAACTAGGGTACATGAAACTGAAATTGCACTTAGGACTTAGAAATAATTTCAAGTGTTGAATCCACCTTCAAAGCTGACTTGTGGGACCTTTTTGGGCATGTTGTGCACATTTTCACAAGTTGGTCACAAAATAACTTTTGTTCCTTACATAATTCTCTACATCTTTGATTTAGGTTGCTCATACATGCAAACATCCTAAGCCACACTTTTTAAACAGTCAAACAAAAGGGTTCAGGGGTCAAATTTGGTCAAACCATGACTTGGAAAACTAATTAGTCAAAGTGACCAACATGAAAAATGTTCCAAAGGACATTCTAAGTGTCACTAAGTTACTTACAAGCATTTCTAGCCACACCATGCATTGGTCACACAAGAATCAATCAAGGTATACACTGAAACAATGAAAAACATAAGAAATGTTGCAAATGTTTCATAGTCATGTTTCACATGTTTCATGATCTTGTTGCATAGTATTAACTACTCTTGTTTCACTAAGTGAGTGGCACATGTTGCACTTAAGTGTTGCACACTTTACATTTCATAAAAGAACAACACACATGAAATATACAAAACGTTGCAGTGTTTCGAAATTATGTTTCATGTGCTATAAGTTCACGAATGGATGCATGATGCTCATGTTCATGAAATGCAGTGCAAATGTGAAAGCTAAACACCAGAGGTGTTACAAACCATGTTTCACTAAAGTATGTGATGTAACACCTCGGGTGTTAGCCTTGCATAACTTGACTTGCATAACATGAGCATGAGCATCAAGCATTCATAAATCATCATTTACAATTGAAACATTTGATCGAAACATATGAAACATTGCTTGTTATCTCATGTTTCTTAGAACATATGCATAAGATCATGTGCAAATGAATGCAAGTGGGTAATGCTAGTCACTAAAACACCTTAGCTACACTTAGGTTGACAAAAGGAACCTTGTTCATGAAGGCCACATCTCATGATCAAGCACTTAAGTAATATTTCATGTGTTGACCTGGGTAGCTCATTGAGTGACCACTGCATAAAATGATTGGATGGCCTTAAAAATTTCTTAAACATGCTTAGGATATCATCATGAACAACTTTGGTATTTAAGGCTAGGGCTAGTTTGGTCATTTAGCCATGGTTTGAGTATGTATTATGTTTTCAAAGTGGCATGTTTGACTAAAGTTGAACTAGGTGTTAGAGACCTTGCATGGAGGAGTTCACTAAAGCAAAGTTGGAGTGTTTGACATAAGGAACAACTTTTATTTTTGGGTCATGGACTGATTTAGCTTCTAACATGCTTGAATAGGTCCCACAAAAATCAGAAAAATCAAGAATTCAACACTTGTAAAATTTTTCTAAGTCTAGGTTTACTGACCGACTGTCGGGCTGACATTGGTGATGATATAACTTGGTTTTGGTTGCGAATTAGAGCATGATCCTTTAAGAACAATTGAAGCTAGTACATGGGTCTACAAAATCTATTCAGTATGTTTGCACGAAGGAGCCACGGATTAGCCGAGAAATCGTTTTGAAAACTCGCTGTCAGGCTCGACTTCGGGACTTAACTGACGAACTGCATCGTCTCGGTGGCCGACCGGCTTTAGGCTTCGCACGCCGCGTGGCGCAGGGAACGGCCGCGCGTCGCCGCCAGTCTATCCGCGTAGGCCACGCCGCGCCCGAGCGTGCCTTCATCACGCCAACGCCTGCCCGCACTCAGCCGCACTCCGTTTTCGCGTTGCCTCGGCTTTTCTTCCTCGCAGCAGCAGCCGCCGAGCTCTCGGAGCCCCGCCGTCGCTGTATCCAACGCCAGCTCGCCCTCGCTGCTTCTCCACCCCTGCAACTCCTCCACTAGTGCCTCAGCGACCCACTGCTCCCTCCCGTGCTCGCTGGCCGTGCTTGGTAAGCCACCGCATCGCGTACGCCCTCACCGGAGCTCCGCCGCGAGCCCCGTCACCGTGGCCGAAGCGCCACAGTCCACCTCTCCATGCGTTAGCTAGTGCGTCGAGTGCGTCTTAGGTAGTATATGCTCGTCCGAGCTTGAGCTTACTTCGCCGTGGCCTCCTCCGACGTGTTGCCGTCGTCCTGCCCCGCCGTGCCGCCATTGTAGCCGCCGTAGTCGCTAGCTCCGACGAGAAGGCCACCCACGTAGCTCAATCAATGCGCCAGGTCACCTAGGTCATGCCGTGATGATGTCACCGCCGGCGAGTTCACCGTCGGCGAGCTCTGGCCGCGCCAGCGCTGTGCAGCGCCGCTACCCTATTTCGTGTCACTGACGCGTGGGGTCCCCTGACCAGCGGGTCCCACCGGTCAGCGACAACAGTATTGAAGGCTAACTCATTTGATTCCAATTTTTGATTTGTTTTGTGAATTTTGTATCTTCAGTTTGGTAGCTCCTAAAATTGTGAAATAAATATGATTGTGTTGCTTAGGAAGTGTAGTATTTAAGAAAAATATGTTCTTGGTTTCAACAGTAGAAATTTCTGGAGATTTAAATAGGGATTTGAAATGTGCTTTTGAATACATTCAAATTTGTTTATTTTATATCTAGAGTTCCTGTGCTCCAAAAATTATGAAATTTTTGTGGTAGGCTATTCTTGTCATATATGAACTCTGGTAAAAATTTGAGGACCAGTGCATGTGTAGATCTATAGTTATAGATTTTTCTTTTATAAATAGTCAATCCTTGCATGAATTTTTATAAATTATTTATGAGTCTAAAATTCATGAAAATTGTTGGAGGTAATCCTAGTACCATATGTATGTTAAGAAAAATAGGAAATCTATTGCTTGACACTTTTCAATAGGATTTTCCATTTATGCTATTTCAAGCCTTGCTGCCTTATCATTTTTGTATAGGATGTTCTACTTAGTAAAATGACATGAAATTTTTATAGTAGTCCCTTTATAGCATTAGTAAGGCACTGTAAATTGTTGGGAATTTATGAAGTACATCTGATATATGTTTATTATTTAACCTAGATATCTAAATAAAATAATAAAGGCAATTAAATAAATAGTTTGGGCTCCACCATTATATTATATTAAATGTAATTAGTATGCTTAAACTGTTGGTAGATTATATGTTGTCAAATTTTGAATGATTACCTGATGTAGAAGTATTCTTACTTTATATTGCATGTTAAATAGTTTCCGGACTGATTCTAGAGTGTGATGAGCTGCATGTTGAAACTGATGTAGACTGTAAAAATGGTTAATAACAAAGTTGTAGGGAATTTGATAAGCTTTCCAGAAAGTCCAGGATCACTGTTTTTGGATTTGTAGAACTCCAGTTATGAGTGAAACAAGTAGCTACTAGTTGTGGCATAGTCGATGCATTGTAGAAGTAGTTAAGTAATAATCGAGAAGAGATATGCACCTACTCAAACAACGCGATGCACTTGTTAACATATATGCATTCGAAATACTTATACCATACTCATGCATTTAGGATCGGAGGAAGAGATCACGTTGCTGGAATTCGAAGAAGCAGAGGAAGGGAACCAGCAGGAGGATCCGCAAGCCGCAGCTCCCGAAGGCGTGGAGCAGAACCCTAAGAGCTTCTGGAGTGCCCTGACCATCGCCCTACTTCCTTTCTGCGAGGCAAGCCCCGGAGCATTATAAGTCTCCCAGTAATTTGCAAATGTTTACTTACGTATTTATGATTGATGCATTAGGTCATAAGAGTTGAATGAAACCACTTGATGCATGTACATTCCTTGTCCAGATATTTCACCTTTAACCGGTATAGGTCCAGGATCGAATATATATGCTTAGCCATGCTTAGACCGGTAGAAGTCGGGTGATGTCCTATCACCTACGAGATATAGGTGGATACCAGAGCACGGTTGGCTATATCTGCTATCGTGGAACAGAACCATGGGGTAAAAGTAAATTGAGACCAGACGGGAAGTCGATGGAGAAGCGACAAGACATAGAGGTCTTGGGTGTGGATTTATCCCCGTCTGTGTCGATTAAGGACCGTACCGTTGTTGGCGCTTCTGACAAGATTGAATGCATGCCTCTCACTTAGCTGGCCGGATAACTCATTCCGACCGCGAAGCCGAGTAATTCAACTTAGGCCGGGAACCGTTCTGTTGTGCGCTCCTTCCGAGGAACGATCAGACTGAGCCCAAGGGCAGGCTTGGCCTGAGCATCCTGGCATCTGGTGTTCCAGATTGTGCGGCACGGTACGGACCCACGAAATGTGTACCTGAGTTGTACCAAAGGTGACCTAAGACTATCGTGGCTGGTAGATCTGGGTTTGTGTTAGGAATAAATTCCCAGCTGGTTGAAATCGATTCGAATCGCCGTCTCTCCCGGATAGTGAGAAACTTGGCTAGTCCCAACATCGTAGCAACTACATTATGAAACATGATGGTTCAAATGAATATGGAATTACAATACCTGCTATGGTTACTATTGTATGATTCTAAATGATATACCACATGTTTGGCACAGGATAGTTGCTAATCTAGAAATGGATAGTTATAATTAACCTGATAAAGGAATCATGATTGTACAACGGGTAATTGCCTTTTACGCAAAATGTTGTCAAGTTCCGTCCACTTATACAGCCTTGCATAATCCTTGGAGTCATTTTATTTCTGGTTCATGACGGGTAAGTCTAGCTGAGTACCTTCTAGTACTCAGGGTTTATTTTTCCCATTGTTGCAGATGGCACTGTGTATCATGGTTATTGCAAGAGTTGCTTCTATCCCGCTGTGGATGAGGAGTAAGCCTTGGGCAGGCTTCTTTAGTAATTCCTATCTTTGCTTTTGTGGACCGTGATCTGGCTTGGCACTGTATCAAACTATGTTGGAAAACTTTATCTTGAACTTATTTGCTTCCGCTTTGTTTATCAAACTTGGTTTGTAATAACTTTTATTCGTACTCTAATGATGAAAAGTATCTGTGAACTTTATGTAACATGTGACATGTATGTTGAATCCTGTACGATCTTGGTTGTTGTAAATCGTTTATCGATACCCGTCGTGGTACTCGACGGACTACCGGGTTTATATGGGTTCAAGTATGACAGTGCGACCGCTTGCGGATTGCCATTGTACTTGTATTCTTATAAATTGGTCGGTTCTGCGACAGCTGGTATCAGAGCAAGATTCAACGTTAATTGTCACAAGTGTATTTAAAACAAAAGTTTTTGTTTTCCAAAAACCCTTCTCTAGCAACTAATAGTCAAATAAAGTGTGCCATTGATCACTTTCCTTATGCCCAAATTAAGGACTATTAGGTGGCTATTTAAGTACTAACATGGGGGTTTTTACTTCGTCGTCCATACGGCGTGCTATAGTATGGATACCATTCACTTGAGTGGTAATGAATGGATCAAATGCCTCTATGCCAAGGTAAGATGAGTGTATGACCGCAAGATGTGAGCGTGCGGTCGGGAAGAGTTAGCTTTGGTACGGCTATGTATACATGCTTGCATGTGTATATGGTACATATTTAATTGTGGGTTTAAATTCTTGTCGGGTAGATTGATACGGAAATATATGTATGGGTATACATATATGAAAGTATTTACAATTACATTCTGCATATTTCATTATGGGTTTAGGGCTGAAATGAAATTTTATGCAGGTACATTAACAGCGAAACGTGTAGCTCGACTAGTTACTCTATTTATGAGAGAACGTATGTATGCCACCGTGTCTACCGTTAGAAGCAAATTTTTCCTAAGTTTGTGAGGACGTACGGAACGAGCATGCATCATGTTAAATTACCATTCACATAACTACATTGTTCCTCTCCTTATAAAGATTCTTACTCAGTTATGTAACTCTTGTCCATTATGGCATTGTCTCACCAAGGGTACATGTTAATGGTGCAGATGGCACGCACCAAGCAGACTGCTCGCAAGTCCACCGGAGGCAGAGCTCCTAGCCGTCAGCTTGCTCCACGTACCCATCAACGTCACACGTTCCTTGGAGAGTTTGGGATGCCTACACTCTTATGGAGAGTGCTCAGCTATGTAGGTTATCCTGATGGAATGGAACCCCGCTACTTCTGGGTGAATGAGCGGTTGGGAGAAGGTCTCTTAGTTACAGTGGAGGCCGTTGTCCGTCCCCGAGGTGACGATTCTGAGTGGACAGGTTGGTGTTCTGAGTCGACTGGCAGGACTGCTGAAGAAGCAGCTGGCAGGGCAGCCTTTGGGATCCTGAGGGATATCATGGATCGTTTTCCTCAGGAGCTGGCAGCCGCTTTGGTTGGAGTTTTTCCAAGGGGCAATCCCTCCACTGACTCATGGCAGCAGGCAAGAGGAAGATCTTTGGAGATTGGTACAGCAGAAGGGCAGAACAGCGATAACCCTTCCATGAGCGCTATGTTCGCAATGATGAGAGTGTTAGATGGAGTTGAAGGTAGCCTCAGACGTGTGTCTGGTGCTCTTGGTCATGCCCGCGAAGACCGACGTCAGCTTCAGAGGGAGCACGACGCTGAGATTGAAAGGCTCACCGAAGAGATGACTAGGTTAACTCACCAGCGAAATGCAGCTTGGTCCAGGGAAGATGTCCTGAGGGCTCGACAGTTTGAGCTGGGATAGCAGCTGGCCAATGTGGAAGAATACAACGATAATCTGCATGAAGAGGTTCATCTACTGAACAATCAGCTCCACCCTTATGTCCCACCTGGAGCCGCAAAAATGGATCTAGAAGGGTATGAGGAAGAAGAAGAAGTGGAGCCTGAAGAAGAAGTAGAACCTGAGGAAGGAGATGATTCTGCGTCTGACCTCGATAGTGATCATGATGAGGATTAGATCGCTTAGCATGTAGTGGGAAGACTAATGTATCACCTTTATTCATGTAATGGACCTGTAGTTCGAAGTTGGCATTTGTAACCAGACTATCATGTAATGTTAATCGCACGTTTGGCTAAACATCAATGCAATTCCAGTTCTTTGTCGGTAATCACGCTTTAAATTTGCATGCGTTATGAGCACGATAAGTGGTCAAATTGGTGATGTCATGTTGCGAGAATGAATTATTATGCCTCTGTTTTTATTGTGCTTTTGAGAATTTTCTCTAGTAATTTCAGTTTGGCATGAGTATCTAATTCATCTGCAATCTCTTGGCATCAACCAATAATCGCTTATTGTTACAACTTCGCAGATGACGCGCACCCGTGCTGGAGCTGGTGGCAGCTAGGATGGCAACCAGGATGACTTGCCACCCCCACCGCCACCGTCTGCTCAGGAATTCTTTACCCAGTTCCTAGGAAGCCAGAGGACAATGGAAGAAGCTTTGCGCCTCATCGCGCAAAACACTGCTCGTGGCCACCCACATCAACCAGGGGCCGAACCAAATCAGCATAGTTCATTTAAGGAGTTTCTGGACACGAAGCCTCCGATCTTCAAGGTGGCTGAGGAACCACTGCAGGCCGATGAGTGGCTAAATACCATTGAGCAGAAATTCCGTCTGCTAAGAGTCACCGAGCACCTGAAAGTTGAATATGCTTCTCATCAGCTGCAAGGACCAGCAGGAATCTGGTGGACACACTTCCTGTCGTCTCTGCCTGCTAACGCGCGAGTTACCTGGGATCAATTCAAACTGGCTTTTAGGGGACACCATATTCCCCCGGGCCTGATGCGCATGAAAGCAGCCGAATTTATGAGGCTCACTCAAGGAACAAAGTCACTCACAGAATATATGCACGCATTCAACAACTTGTCAAGATATGCTCCAAGTTTCGTGGATACTGAAGAGAAAAAGATTGAGAGTTTCAAGCGAGGTCTGGGTACCAAACTGATGAAGACTATGGCAAATTCTCGATGTGCCACGTACAATGAGTTTATTAGTGATGCCTTGACCTAAGAAAACCACAACAACATGCATGCAGTTGCTAAGGGTCGCAAAAGGACGTATGAAGCTGGTGCATCCGGGTCTTTCCAGTCAAAAGCGCCTATCACAGCTAGGCCACAATTCCGTCCACCTGCACCCAAGTTCAGGCCTCCACCACCGAAAGCTCAGAATAACAGGCCACAGAAACCGTTTCGTAAGGCGTTCACTATTGCCTTACCAAAAGGAAATGGCAATCAGGACAGCTCCACCGGATTCAGAAGTAATCAACCTTGTTTCAACTGCAACCAACTGGGTCATTGGTCCAAGGAGTGCCCCCACCCCAAGAGGAATGGCAACCCAAATCAGAACAATCAGAGGCAGGTGAATGCCAAGGCACGTCAGGGACAAGTGCATTATACCACTGTAGAGGAAGTGCCCGCCGGAGAGGTTGTCACGGCTGGTATGTTTCTCATCAACAAGCATCCTGCTGTTGTTTTATTTGATTCGGGAGCTTCTCATTCATTTATGAGTCAAGCATTTGCATCTAGGCATGATCAAGAAATAATTGAAGTAAGTAAAGGGGGTTATAACATAAGTTCAGCAGGGGGAACTGTTACTACCAAAAAGATAGTCAAAAATGTACTCATCTTGATACAAGGGAGGGAGTACACAACAAATTTGATAATATTGCCGGGGTTGTCGATAAGTGTAATCTTAGGCATGAATTGGATGAAGGATCATGGTGTTCTTATTGACACTAGCACCCGCACTATTATGTTGAGAGAACCCACGGGAGGGAATGCTTTTCTAGTTCCACTCTCCCGCGATTTCGAACCCCAACATTTAGCCTGTGCTATCCAAACCACCACCATATGTGATATCCCCATGGTTTGTGAGTTTCCGGATGTATTTCCAGAGGAATTACCAGGTCTGCCACCGGATAGGGACGTGGAATTTAAAATTGAATTAGTGCCAGGTACTGCACCCCTATCCAGAAGGCCCTATAGAATGCCACCCAATGAGTTAGCAGAACTTAAAGTTCAATTGCAAGATCTATTGGACAAAGGTCTTATCCAACCTAGCTCATCTCCATGGGGATGCCCAGCATTGTTTGTGAAAAAGAAGGATAAGTCACTGAGGATGTGTGTAGATTATAGACCACTCAATGCTGTGACCATCAAGAACAAATATCCATTGCCCCGCATCGACATCTTGTTCGATCAGCTAGCGAAGGCAAAGGTATTCTCCAAAATTGACTTGAGATCAGGGTACCATCAGATAAAGATCAGACCGAAGGATATACCAAAAACTGCTTTCTCTACTAGGTACGGCTTATATGAGTATTTGGTTATGTCTTTCGGACTAACAAATGCTCCAGCCTATTTCATGTACCTGATGAACTCGGTATTCATGCCCGAACTTGATAAGTTCGTGGTCGTGTTTATCGATGACATATTGATTTATTCAGAAAATGAGTTAGATCATGAAGAGCATCTGAGGATTGTCCTATCTAGACTGAGGGAACATAAGCTATATGCCAAGTTTAGCAAATGTGAATTTTGGATGAGCAAAGTACCTTTCTTAGGTCACATTTTATCGAGAGACGGAATCTCAGTAGACCCATCAAAAGTACAAGAGGTCATGGATTGGAAAGCCCCAACTTCGGTTCATGAAGTTAGGAGTTTTCTAGGGTTAGCAGGATACTATCGTCGGTTTATTCCAGATTTCTCAAAGATAGCTAAGCCCATGACCAGACTACTTCAGAAAGATGAGAAATACAAATGGACACCTGAATGTGAAACAGCTTTTCACACCCTCAGAACTTTGTTGACTACAGCGCCTGTGCTAGCACAACCAGACATTGAAAAGCCTTTTGATGTATTTTGTGATGCATCAGGAATAGGTTTGGGATGTGTGCTTATGCAAGAAGGGAGAGTAATTGCATATGCCTCTCGGCAATTGAGAAAACATGAAGTCAACTACCCTACACATGATTTGGAACTGGCAACTGTTGTCCATGCATTAAAGATATGGAGACATTACTTGTTGGGCAATGTATGTCATATCTATACTGACCATAAAAGCCTCAAGTATATCTTTACCCAGCCAGAACTAAACATGAGACAACGTAGATGGTTGGAATTGATTAAGGACTATAATTTGGAAGTGCATTACCATCCGGGTAAAGCTAATGTGGTAGCCGATGCACTTAGTCGGAAGTCCCATTGCAACACTATGGAAGCACTATTGGAAGATGGATTCAACTTGCTACATCCTACTGTACTCCACAATATCACAATCAGTTGTTCGCTTGAGGGCAAAATCATAGAGCTACAGCAGACAGATGTAGGAATAAGTCACATCAAGAGAAAAATGCAAGAGCAAGAAACCAAACATTTTAGATTGGACGAAAGAGGTGTATTATGGTTTGAGGACCGATTAGTGGTACCAAAAGACCGTGAGCTAAGGAGTCAAATTTTAGAAGAAGCTCACTCGTCCAAATTGTCTATCCACCCGGGTAGTAGTAAAATGTATCAAGATCTAAGAACCCGTTTTTGGTGGACTAAGATGAAGAAAGAGATCGTAGCCTATGTTGCTAGGTGTGATAAATGCAGTAGAGTGAAAGCCGTCCATATGAAAACTGCTAGATTACTTCAGCCACTGCCTATTCTAGGATGGAAATGGGAGGAAATCAGTATGGACTTTATTACAGGCCTTCCAACAACGCCACAAGGTCACGAATCAATCTGGGTCATTGTTGATCGTCTCACCAAGTCAGCACACTTTATACCCGTGAACACATGGTATATAGTTGGGAAATACGCTGAGATATATGTATCCCAGATCGTGAGATTGCATGGAGTACCCAGGACCATAATCTCAGATAGAGGACCACAGTTCATAGCTCGTTTCTGGGAACACTTACACCAAGCTTTGGGAACCAAGCTAATCAGAAGTTCAGCTTATCATCCACAAACTTCAGGACAGACAGAGCGAGTGAACCAAATCCTAGAAGATTTACTTAGGGCTTGTGTTATATCTTCAAAAGGTTCATGGGAGAAATGGTTACCTTTAGCTAAATTCTCCTATAACAACAGTTATCAAGCGAGTATCAAAATGGCTCCATTTGAAGCCTTGTATGGCAGAAAGTGCAGAACTCCATTGAATTGGATTGAGCCCGGTGAAAGGAGATACTTTGGTATTGATGTTGTCAATGAAGCCGAAGAGCAAGTACGTATCATCCAACAACACATGAGGGTAGCTCAATCAAGACAGAAGAGTTATGCTGATAGAAGAAGAAGACCACTAACTTTTGAAATGGGTGACTATGTATACTTGAGAGTATCACCCATGAAAGGTGTGAAAAGATTTGGAATGAAAAAGAAGCTTTCACCAAGATATGTAGGGCCATACAAAATTTTGGAACGAAAAGGAAATGTTGCGTATAAGCTACAACTACCACCAGAGATGAGTGCAATCTTTGATGTGTTCCATGTTTCTCAGCTAAAGAAATGTCTTCGAGTACTGGAAGAAGCTATTGCACCCACCAACGTGCAGCTTCAATCGGATTTGACCTATGAAGAAAAGCCAATTCGAGTATTAGAAGAGATGGAGAGAGTGATAAGGAGTAAGATCATTAAGTTCTATAAGGTGGTGTGGAACAATCATAGTGAACAAGATGCTACGTGGGAAAGAGAAGATTATCTACGAGAAGTTTATCTCGCCTTTTTCCAAGAATGGTAGGTCTTGCAAATCTCGAGACGAGATTTTTATAAGGGGGAGGGGCTGTAACACCTCGGGTGTTAGCCTTGCATAACTTGACTTGCATAACATGAGCATGAGCATCAAGCATTCATAAATCATCATTTACAATTGAAACATTTGATCGAAACATATGAAACATTGCTTGTTATCTCATGTTTCTTAGAACATATGCATAAGATCATGTGCAAATGAATGCAAGTGGGTAATGCTAGTCACTAAAACACCTTAGCTACACTTAGGTTGACAAAAGGAACCTTGTTCATGAAGGCCACATCTCATGATCAAGCACTTAAGTAATATTTCATGTGTTGACCTGGGTAGCTCATTGAGTGACCACTGCATAAAATGATTGGATGGCCTTAAAAATTTCTTAAACATGCTTAGGATATCATCATGAACAACTTTGGTATTTAAGGCTAGGGCTAGTTTGGTCATTTAGCCATGGTTTGAGTATGTATTATGTTTTCAAAGTGGCATGTTTGACTAAAGTTGAACTAGGTGTTAGAGACCTTGCATGGAGGAGTTCACTAAAGCAAAGTTGGAGTGTTTGACATAAGGAACAACTTTTATTTTTGGGTCATGGACTGATTTAGCTTCTAACATGCTTGAATAGGTCCCACAAAAATCAGAAAAATCAAGAATTCAACACTTGTAAAATTTTTCTAAGTCTAGGTTTACTGACCGACTGTTGGGCTGACATTGGTGATGATATAACTTGGTTTTGGTTGCGAATTAGAGCATGATCCTTTAAGAACAATTGAAGCTAGTACATGGGTCTACAAAATCTATTCAGTATGTTTGCACGAAGGAGCCACGGATTAGCCGAGAAATCGTTTTGAAAACTTGCTGTCAGGCTCGACTTCGGGACTTAACTGACGAACTGCATCGTCTCGGTGGCCGACCGGCTTTAGGCTTCGCACGCCGCGTGGCGCAGGGAACGGCCGCGCGTCACCGCCAGTCTGTCTGCGCATGCCATGCCACGCCCGAGCGCGCCTTCATCACGCCAACGCCCGCCCGCACTCAGCCACACTCCGTTTTCGCGTTGCCTCAGCTTTTCTTCCTCGCAGTAGCAGCCACCGAGCTCTCGGAGCCCCGCCGTCGCCGTAGCCAACGCCAGCTCGCC
Source organism: Miscanthus floridulus (assembly GCF_019320115.1). Classification (NCBI taxonomy): domain Eukaryota; kingdom Viridiplantae; phylum Streptophyta; class Magnoliopsida; order Poales; family Poaceae; genus Miscanthus; species Miscanthus floridulus. Next base: position 101,220,396 of record NC_089580.1, on the reverse strand, counting down.
CTCGCTGCTTCTCCACCCCTGCAATGCCTCCACTAGTGCCTTAGCGACCCACTGCTCCCTCCCGTGCTCGCTGGCCGTGCTTGGTAAGCCACCGCATCGCGTACGCCCTCACCGGAGCTCCGCCGCGAGCCCCGTCACCGTGGCCGGAGCGCCACAGTCCACCTCTCCATGCGTTAGCTAGTGCGTCGAGTGCGTCTTAGGTAGTATATGCTCGTCTGAGCTTGAGCTTACTTCGCCGTGGCCTCCTCCGACGTGTCGCCGTCGTCCCGCCCCGCCGTGCCGCCATTGTAGCCGCCGTAGTCGCTAGCTCCGACGAGAAGGCCACCCACGTAGCTCAATCAATGCGCCAGGTCACCTAGGTCATGCCGTGATGATGTCACCACCGGCGAGTTCGCCGTCGGTGAGCTCTGGCCGCGCCAGCGCTGTGCAGCGCCGCTGCCCTATTTTGTGTCACTGACGCGTGGGGTCCCCTGACCAGCGGGTCCCACCGGTCAGCGACAGCAGTATTGAAGGCTAACTCATTTGATTCCAGTTTTTGATTTGTTTTGTGAATTTTGTATCTTCAGTTTGGTAGCTCCTAAAATTGTGAAATAAATATGATTGTGTTGCTTAGGAAGTGTAGTATTTAAGAAAAATATGTTCTTGGTTTCAACAGTAGAAATTTTTGGAGATTTAAATAGGGATTTGAAATGTGCTTTTGAATACATTCAAATTTGTTTATTTTATATCTAGAGTTCCTGTGCTCCAAAAATTATGAAATTTTTGTGGTAGGCTATTCTTGTCATATATGAACTCTGGTAAAAATTTGAGGACCAGTGCATGTGTAGATCTATAGTTATAGATTTTTCTTTTATAAATAGTCAATCCTTGCATGAATTTTTATAAATTATTTATGAGTCCAAAATTCATGAAAATTGTTGGAGGTAATCCTAGTACCATATGTATGTTAAGAAAAATAGGAAATCTATTGCTTGACACTTTTCAATAGGATTTTCCTTTTATGCTATTTCAAGCCTTGCTGCCTTATCATTTTTGTATAGGATGTTCTACTTAGTAAAATGACATGAAATTTTTATAGTAGTCCTTTTATAGCATTAGTAAGGCACTGTAAATTTTTGGGAATTTATGAAGTACATCTGATATATGTTTATTATTTAACCTAGATATCTAAATAAAATAATAAAGGCAATTAAATAAATAGTTTGGGCTCCACCATTATATTATATTAAAAGTAATTAGTATGCTTAAACTGTTGGTAGATTATATGTTGTCAAATTTTGAATGATTACCTGATGTAGAAGTATTCTTACATTATATTGCATGTTAAATAGTTTCCGGACTGATTCTAGAGTGTGATGAGTTGCATGTTGAAACTGATGTAGACTGTAAAAATGGTTAATAACAAAGTTGTAGGGAATTTGATAAGCTTTCCAGAAAGTCCAGGATCACTGTTTTTGGATTTGTAGAACTCCAGTTATGAGTGAAACAAGTAGCTACTAGTTGTGGCATAGTCGATGCATTGTAGAAGTAGTTAAGTAATAATCGAGAAGAGATATGCACCTACTCAAACAACGCGATGCACTTGTTAACATATATGCATTCGAAATACTTATACCATACTCATGCATTTAGGATCGGAGGAAGAGATCACGCTGCTGGAATTCGAAGAAGCAGAGGAAGGGAACCAGCAGGAGGATCCGCAAGCCGCAGCTCCCAAAGGCGTGGAGCAGAACCCTAAAGAGCTTCCGGAGTACCCTAACCATCGCCCTACTTCCTTTCTGTGAGGCAAGCCCCGGAGCATTATAAGTCTCCCAGTAATTTGCAAATGTTTACTTACGTATTTATGATTGATGCATTAGGTCATAAGAGTTGAATGAAACCACTTGATGCATGTACATTCCTTGTCCAGATATTTCACCTTTAACCGGTATAGGTCCAGGATCGAATATATATGCTTAGCCATGCTTAGACCGGTAGAAGTCGGGTGATGTCCTGTCACCTGCGAGATATAGGTGGATACCGGAGCACGGTTGGCTATATCTGCTATCGTGGAATAGAACCATGGGGTAAAAGTAAATTGAGACCGGACGGGAAGTCGATGGAGAAGCGACAAGACATGGAGGTCTTGGGTGTGGATTTATCCCCGTCTGTGTCGATTAAGGACCATACCGTTGTTGGCGCTTCTGACAAGATTGAACGCATGCCTCTCACTTAGCTGGCCGGATAACTCGTTCCGACTGCGAAGCCGAGTAATTCAACTCAGGCCGGGAACCGTTCTGTTGTGCGCTCCTTCCGGGGAACGATCAGACTGAGCCCAAGGGCAGGCTTGGCCTGAGCATCCTGGCATCTAGTGTTCTAGATTGTGCGGCGCGGTACGGACCCACAAAATGTGTACCTGAGTTGTACCAAAGGTGACCTAAGACTATCGTGGCTGGTAGATCTGGGCTTGTGTTAGGAATAAATTCCCAGCTGGGTAGATCTGGGCTTGTGTTAGGAATAACTTCCCAGCTGGTTGAAATTGATTCGAATCGCCGTCTCTCTCGGATAGTGAGAAACTTAGCTAGTCCCAACATCGTAGCAACTACATTATGAAACATGATGGTTCAAATGAATATGGAATTACAATACCTGCTATGGTTACTATTGTATGATTCTAAATGATATACCACATGTTTGGCATAGGATAGTTGCTAATCTAGAAATGGATAGTTATAATTAACCTGATAAAGGAATCATGATTGTACAACGGGTAATTGCCTTTTACGCAAAATGTTGTCAAGTTCCATCCACTTATACAGCCTTGCATAATCCTTGGAGTCATTTTATTTCTGGTTCATGACGGGTAAGTCTAGCTGAGTACCTTCTAGTACTCAGGGTTTATTTTTCCCATTGTTGCAGATGGCACTGTGTATCATGGTTATTGCAAGAGTTGCTTCTATCCCGCTGTGGATGAGGAGTAAGCCTTGGGCAGGCTTCTTTAGTAATTCCTATCTTTGCTTTTGTGGACCGTGATCTGGCTTGGCACTGTATCAAACTATGTTGGAAAACTTTATCTTGAACTTATTTGCTTCCGCTTTGTTTATCAAACTTGGTTTGTAATAACTTTTATTCGTACTCTGATGATAAAAAGTATCTGTGAACTTTATGTAACATGTGACATGTATGTTGAATCCTGTACGATCTTGGTTGTTGTAAATCGTTTATCGATACCCGTCGTGGTACTCGACGGACTACCGGGTTTATATGGGTTCAAGTATGACAGTGCGACCGCTTGCGGATTGCCATTGTACTTGTATTCTTATAAATTGGTCGGTTCTGCGACATGTGACATGTTTTAAGAGTGAGTTGAACCTATTGCACTTGAGTGTTGCACACTATTCATTTCATAAAACAAACACACATGGAAATGTAACAATATGTTGCAATGTTTCAAAAGCATGTTCCAAACAATCTAGGCTCATGAATGGATGAATGATGCTTATGTTATGAAATGCAAGTGCAAATGTGGAAGCCAAACACCTGGGGTGTTACGCAATGGATCTCTATATATCTGTACTTGGAGCCAATGGGGGTGAGTAGCCAATGGAGGTGAATAGCCTGATAAATTTCAACGTGATGCACCTAGACTATTGATTAAACAACCCTCATCGGCTTTTACTGACATGTGTGCCAGCAGCTGTCATAAGTTGAAGTTTTTTGAGCTTGACGATGGATTTGATGTGCACCTTGAATGTGTGAAGCTCCCTAGACCTGACTACCTCGGTGTACTTTATGATCAGCTCGGTGAGCTCTAATAGTTTGTAGCAGTCCTAGTTGTCATCGTCGAAGAAGTCAAGATTGGCGGTAGCCTGGTTAAGGCCATGTAACATCCTCTACACCACGCTAGCGCTTCTCGTTCACCCTCGCTGTAGTTGGCAAACATGGTACTCAAGATCATGCTCAACTTGAATTCTTCATATGATGTTCAACGCACTCAGGGCCATATTCATCGCGTCATCTACCGTGATGTTCAATGTTGATGTCCATCTTAGTCTGTGCCAACATGTTGTTCATGAAATCATTGGCATGCCGTAGATGTGTCTAGCCACTTCATGATCTCATACTTGCGCTCTAGGAACATCTCGGTGGATCCATCCACCTTGTCGATTAGACCATCCATCACTAGAGGATGGGTACATGTTGCTGCCCATGCTAGGGTGCCATATTGTCCCCTTGCCAATATCCAGCTGGTCACTGGTGATTACCTTCACATTCTTGCCTAGGTGGAACGTGCATCAGATGATCTCCGTTTTGTTATGTCATAGTGGATTGAACAGCGACAGGAGGCTGATGAACTACCATGGTTCATCAATGCTTTCCTTTTCTTAGGGACCTATTGGTACAATATGCCTAGAGAGCAAAAGTCGTAGTTGGCATAGCTATCGATCAGCGCATGGATCTTTTTCTTGGCACTCTTGCTCGTCTGGCACAGCTGATGATCTGCTTGGGGTCCACATCATCTTCCTTTCGAACTTGTTCTTCATTACGTGACCATGCTCCATTTGCTATTTAGTTTTTACAGCCGATGAGCTATACTTATACAAGCCGATAAGCAACCTGGAGAAAACAATCTTTGAATAAAAAATAATCGATGCATCAATATTTCTAAAAGACAATGTCCAATTGACTTGCTGATCATCTTGATGTAATAAAATATTTCAATATACTTTCAACCATCGATATTGGCTATCTTCACACACTCGTCGATTGATTCCAACTGAGTCAACAATTGTCATCGGCTGTCAGTCTTTATCGGCTTCATGATCTGGCTTTGCCGTTCGGCTGGTGATTGTCTTGCATATATGATATATAAATATTTCCCTTTTATTTTTTCCTCTTGTAAACAACTAGACTAGCAAGACACGCAAAAGTGCCAATAAAATTAGAGTATCAAACCCAAGATGGATTTGATCACTAGGGGTTCATAAATGATTGACTAGACTTTATCGGCTCCATCTAGCCGATCAACTACAGACGTGTACCCATATCCTTCTTGGAATCCCCATGCATGACACGCACGTATACACTTA